>NW_027526203.1:234785500-235053035 GCF_048455015.1 Haemaphysalis longicornis | reverse complement strand
CCTTGATGTAACGAAGCTCGCTAAGCACTGATCGCTCATTGTTTTTTGCACTTTTACTGAAAAATCGGCTGTAGAAATGCACTAATTTAGCGCATACTAACGATACTGTAAAGAGCCAGCAGCTACGAAAACGTCTAAAATGGACTAAAAACCAAATTCCTCGTGATGATGATGATAAACAGAGCGACCAACGCCATCCGTGCTAATGTAGCAGCCACTTCTAGTTTTGCTTGTGTAACGCGAACACCACACAAGGTAGGAAGAGTAAGTACACTTCACTTTTCTTTACGTGTACCACAAACTACCATGCGTTTCCACGTGTGAGTGCGGTGTCGGTTCGAGACAAGTCTTTACTGCTATCTGTGGTAGCGGTTCGTCGGTGATGACTTCTGCTGCCAGGAAACGAAATGTTTGTCCATTGCAAGACAACCTCGCAATTTTGAGACGTCTACGCCGGCGAGAAATAAGATTGTCGTCGCCCTGTACAGTATCCCAGCTATCACCCTTTCAACATTTTTTAATGCGGAAAAAGAGCGTCAAGTTCGCAAAAAGGCGCCCTTTCGGCAACGTTTGGTCCTTGAAACGCGTTAAGGCACCGAAAAGTGTCATAAGACAAAAGTTATACTTAAGTTAGGTTTGCGAATACGGGTGTAAGTGACCCTGCTTCTTTGGAGCTCCATGTAGTGCCCAAGCTCGTGCGAAAGCAGCAGGCAAAACTCGCGCAATTTTTCACTGCGAAATAAATATTTGATGAGTGAGTTCAGCTCCACTGTCGTCCAGAATGTGGGCTTCGTTTATGCTTCATTCCCGCAATCCTTAACTGGAAACCTGTATGTAACAAAAACCTGGATATAACGAAAGATTGCGAACTTTGTCAACTTCGTTACACACAGGTTTCACACTTTCGTTACACATTCAAACTTTCAAACTTTCGTTACACACAGGTGCTGGTGTGTGCGGTGCTAGCGCTGTCTGGTTTAGGCGGGACTAACTGTTCGCTCTAGGCGGGCTATATGCGAGCCGCACTGAGAGTTGAAGGTACTGATGTGAGTGAACAGAATGCTCCTGACGAGGGCTAGCGAGCGGAAGGAGCTTCGGAGGGGCGGTCCAGGGAGCTAGTCACGTGAAGGCCGGCGCGGCAACGATCAACAGAAGGTTCGCGAGCAGATCAACAGAAGTCACAACTACGTTTTCGCCTTCCCATTATTAGACAGTTTTTAGCAATCCCATTATTTTTAACACGAAATTGTGTTATTCTGGGATACCCAAACATTTCGCTGACGTACATCCGTCAGGGAAGTGACGCCAGTACAACGAAGGAAGCGGCCTATAAAGGGTGCACCCCTGCACACAGGGTCTTCTTACGGGGAAGCAACTTTTAGTACTAGAATGTACGTTATCCTTCAGGTAGTTCGTTTTCGGTTTTATATTTTAACATGAAATTGTGTTATGCTGGGATAAACCAAGATCTCCCTGGCGTCATATCCGTCACAGAAATGACGCCAGTACGCCTTTGAAGGAGCGACCCGCTAGCAGGACGTCGCTCGCCAAGCAAACCCACAAGACAGCCGCCGACCCGCAAATCATGCTGAGCTGCAGATTTCACTGCACATTTCACTTTCGTGTTTTACCGATTCCTATGACAGAGGAATCAACCAGTTTTTTTTTTTTTTTTCAGTATGGCTCAGCGAAGGATATTCGACAGTGGCACAATAAAATACAATAATTCACTCGTTTGCGCTAAATGGCAATGACAATGGCGAAATTAGAGCGGTTTTATTAAATGCAACAAAGAAATAAACAGGGTTCCTCACGACATTATGATCTTTAAACTCCAATGTGTTGGCCTTCCAAATATGCTTGGTTAACCTGATTGCAGATAGTTAGTAGCAGTGAACTGCTTGTCACGATTACTAATAAGCATCATTGGCTCTCTTTATATAACCTGTGGTGAATACCCCCGAAGTGTCCTCAGCAGTGGCTTCGCTAGGGGAAGGGGGGGCGGAGGGGGGGGTCTTGGGCCCCGGGTACCAGCCCCTCGGTAAAGGGAGGGGGTGCCACTTGTGCCTTTCTGATGTGTAATGCGGACGTCTAAAACTGGAAGCCAATTGTAACGAAACCACAGCTTTGACCTGTTCAATTTACGCCCCCACGAGCCTATTCAGATTTGCTTCCTGGTATAATGGCAGAAAGCGAGGAGAATTTTGGCATCCAGGAATGTCGCGGGAGTCGAGGATGTGAGCGGAGGCGAACAAGGGACGACTCCTCCAGGCGGGGTGTCGTCAGTATGACTGCGACGCTCGGAGGGGTGCAGCGAGCGATCTTGTTTTTCAATAGGGCAACAGTGGAGATAACAGAGCCCCTTCATCACGTCCAGGATCACTGTTAGGGCTGCAAACGAGAAGAGTATGAATGGAGGCATCAGAGCCAACGAGACTCTGGTCACGTATCCTCCGCGGCTTTCCACGTGGCTTTTTTATGTTTTTTTTTCGCGCAGATGGTAAATGGTGAAACGAAGCGCGAAGAAAGAACAACACCAGGGGGGACAAAAACAATGGGAAGGAGCGCTGATTTGTTCCTCTGTATACTGTTATTTTTTTCCTCCTGGTTGTTGTTGCTTCTTTGCGCTTCGTTTCACCATGAACCCTTACCAACTCGCCCAGTTTTCTTTGTTACTTTATGATAAATGTTTTGCCTTTTCTGGCGTCTTTGCGGTGACGCGCCGAAGACCGTGTGCCCCGGTCCGTTTTCAGAAGGAAACACAGGCGAAAATGACTTGAAATACAAAATTTTGGGGAGATTGAACCTTGAGGAAGCTGGGCCAAAGAATTAAAACGAAATGAAAGTGTGAAACATGAAATGAAGGTTGGTGCGGAGGGGCTAACTGTACAGATTAAGTCTGTGTCGGTAGGGGGGGCGAAAGGGGAAGGGGGAGCAGCTCAGGTGTCCAACAATGGGTGAGACAATTAAGCCGTCGCGATTTCCCTTGGTTGCTCCAGAGGCCTTAAGTGGTTGCACTAACCAACCAATTCGCGATCGAAGCAACCGCGAAGGATCTGAAATCGGGTGTTGATAGCTCATATTTTTTAAGTCGTTGACTTTCGTTCATTGTGCCCAGCGACGCAGTCAGTGCATGGCGATTGCACGGAGGTGGCGATATATGGAATGGGCGTATACCATGCAGCTCCATGCAATTAAGCTAAAAAAACAGCAACGGACGAGTAGCTTGTAGAACAAATTATGCAAGAAATTATGCAACAGTTATGTAGGCATTTATTGTATTTACCTAACTGTTAACCAGGTAAATCTACGTTTTTTTATTTCATTCTCCTGTAAGTTAAAGGGAAAATAAATGAGTACTTGCGTGTTTTCTGTGTTGGGCACATAAATGAAGCGGATAGCCTTGTGATCATTATTTTTCTATTTTTTTTTTCCCCCGCCGCGGTGGCTCAGTGGCTAAGGCGTTGCGCTGCTGAGCACGAGGTCGCGGGTTCGATTCCCGGCCGCGGCGGCCGCTTTTCTGATGGAGGCGAAAAGCAAAAACGCCCGTGTGTACGAGATTTCGGCGCACGATAAAGATCCCCAGGTGGTCAAAATTAATCCGGAGCCCTCCACTACGGCGCGCCTCATCGCCTGCGTTGCGTCGGCGCGTTAAACCCTACAATCAATCAATTTTTCTATTTTATCATGGTTTTCGTGGGAGGGGGGGGGGGGTCCCCACGGAGATCTAAGTAAAGAAAGATTTCAAGCTGATGACCTATAGATATTTTGCTCTAGTATGTGCATTTTTAAAGGTAGCGGTCTAGTAAAAAAAAAGGACAGGGCAACAAAATTAACTGCATAGCATAAAATAAACACCTGGTACGTCCCCCACCCCCTTTCTATCATTAGCCATTCGATCCGCTGAGTGTTTCCTATATCCGAAGGTGGTCGGGAGAGAGATAGAGATGCAAATGTAGGGGTGAATCCTTAGTTCAGGAAGCCATGTGTTGACCGTGGTGTCGTAGCCCGAGTTACAAGGAGTGCTTGGTCCTCCAGGCGACCGCTAGACAGCAGTATTTCCCACTGCTCAGGAGAAAGGGCATTTAGAAGGGGTGGCAGGTCGGGGTTTTTCTTGCAGTCCACAATGATATGGCGGAGCGTACTTAATGGGCCTTTTTCCAGTAGCGTAGCCCTGTAGTAGTGGCCGCCCGAACCACACTTGAGGGATTATAGAAGAACGCGCCCCCTCTTTAAAGCAAAGCTTTCTACCTCTACCAGCCAACGGTTCCTTCGTGGCGTGCGGGACAAGAAACTCCAAACGCGGCTGGGGAGGGGGAGCGCATTTCACTCGCGGAGCACAATGTAGATGGCGCGGCCAATGGGCGGTATTACCTAGCGTTCCCCGTGCTCACCCCGACGGGCGCGTTGGCGGAACCCTTCCGTTGGCTTTGTCGTCTGCTTTAGCGACGATTGTTATGGGCCTGTTTTGGAGCAGCTTCGCGTCCATTGCGCGCTTCCTTCACACGGCTTGATTTACTTGTTCGATCGCACCTCCTGGGTAACCAGAACCCGATAGGTTTAAGTGGTCGTACGGCAAAGATACCTTAAGGATTTGTTTTCAGGGCGGGAACACAAAATAGACCGCATACAGACATCCCGCCGCTAGAGAAACGCTACCTTTTGCGCACTGCTTGCCACGAATGGGACACCGTTTTCTAAATTAGTGAATACCAATTCGGTTATGTTTTAAGAGGTATTACAAAAGGCGAAAGGAGCAACTGGTCCTGATAATTAGCGATTATAAAAGTTCCCTCAGCTTTTTCGAAATTCTCAAACTTGATAAACTACCTAGTTTAAATAGGTATAAATGGGAATCACTAAGCTCGCATGCCAAATTGTTTAGGTGTCTGCGCTCGTGTCCCATGGTGGTGCAGCCCCGAGCTAGCACATCAGGATGGCTAGGTTCCGCTGTCTCACCCTTCGAAAGACGCTCCACGCCGTTTTCTTTCCGCCGACGCACTGCCAAGTTACAGCGGCGGCGTCTGCCGCTCTATAGCCCTGCCGTGACCTGCGCTGCTGCGTTCGGGACGTCACCCCCGCGAATTTAAGGTAACGGCTGGCAGAATCTCTGGTTTCACTCTGTGTAGAGCCACGTGTGTGAATTCAAGTGTCATCGCATGGACAATTGCTGTGAGTGTCGTTTAAAGCTTTGCTTTCCAACCACCTTCGCAGCTTGGATTGGACAATTTTTTTCACCGCCTTCTCTGCGCAGTCGAGGGAGCCTTCCCAGTCGCCAAGCATGGTTTTGGTGGCAGAGAAATGTTTTGACGGCAGCCGTAGCGCCTACCTGTCGGCCGCTTTCAGGGCTCAGAAAACGGAGCAGCAATTAGCTGTCTCGGCGTTCGCAACTGGCTAATCCAATATGGCGATAATGGCGGATCGGCCGCTGAGAGCGAGAGTAGCGCATGCGCAGCGCGCTACTGGAAAAAGGTCCATTGATTACAGAATTTGCATTCGGCTGCGTACTAGGTCGGTAACAACAGATGCATTCTTACGGGGTGTACGAAAGTGCCTCGGGTCATACAATAATTGAAGTGGACGATAGGGGCAGTTTCTGTGCCAGGCGAAGCGTTCTGCCGAGTGCTTTTTGAACGTTACTAGAAAGAAAATGTCAAATACGGTGCGACAAAGGACCGGACGCCAGGTCCTTTTTCGCGCTAAGTTCCCCCTCTCATGAGAGAGGAAAATAAAAAAAAGGAAAAATGAGAGAGGAAAAGGAGCGGAAAAGGATGTGGGGACCAGGGTTCTGACGGCGGCCTAGCTCGATCCTCGAGATCCGTCCGCAAGGCTAGCTCCACTGAACACCGCCACGGATCACCAACTTGGCGTATCGGCAGCGAACAGCAAGGAACACAGGACACAGAATTCGCCCACTCCGACGTTTATTGCAAGGCAATAAAGGAGACGTCGGGCGCGTCGTTCTACACCGCCGACCACCTTAGCCAGGGCGGGAGAGACAGGCGCGAGGGCGGACAAAGGCAGGCCAAAAAGGAGCGAGTCGTACTTACGGCCGCTCCCGACGACGGTTCGTGTCCAAAAGAGGCCCTACCTCCGTCGCCCGCCTCGGACCAGGCCGCCGGAGCTTCCGGACAAACCTGTCACGTGAGGGGGTCGGCCGCGCCCCCTCGCTCTCACGGGCATCCTCCCGGAGGGGAAGCGCGCGACCGCGGAGAGAGAGGTACCACCCCTCTCGCCTCCGCGGCGGGCCGAGAGGGATAGCAAAGATGGCGGAGCTCCGCAATTCTCACAAGGAAAAAAAAGGGCCCATCTCCCCGCGAGGGGGACTCGAGTAAATGCGTCGCATAGGGGGTGGGTGTATTGCGTTAACGTTTAGTGTTTGGGGAGTTGGTGGTAGTGAATGCGTTGTATCAGCAGCTTCTTGACGTAGTTTGAATGAGTCAAGGATATAAGGCGCGTTCGTAGCCTTTGATTCTGTGTCGGTTTTGTGGCGCAGTGGGAAGAGCACCATGTACCTCGCGTTCCACCCACAGGTAGTGAATGCGTTGTATCAGCAGCTTCTCGACGTAGTTTGAATGAGTCAAGGATATAAGGCGCGTTCGTAGCCTTCCATTCTGTGTCGGCTTTGTGGCGCAGTGGGTAGAACACCATATGTACCTTGCGTTCCGCCCGCAGGGTCGTGGGATCGAAACCAGGCGCCGGTAAGTATTATTTTTTTATATAGTGTAGGGGGAGGGGTGCGGACCTGTTGTTGAGAGCGAGGAGGGTACCGTGATGCGGGAGAGGAGGAGTGGGGGACAGGGCGCACCTGGAACGGCTGTTGCGGACGCCGAGGCACGCCAACGCCGGGGGACATCGTGAGTTAAAGAAATGCTCTGCATTTAAAAAGGACAGATAGGAAAAATCTACTGGAACTAATCTGGCAGCGCAACAACAACGTCCGGCTGCAAAATCGTTGCCCAGTACTGGGAAATATCAGACCGCAGAAGAGGCTTCGGTGAAACGTTCCGAAAGCGTGACCAACTGGACAAAACGGCTGCTACTTAAGTCGTACGTGTTTAGAGAGCTGTAAAGAATATAAATCTTTCCCTCAAAACCCTCCCACTTGTGCACACGCGGGCGCCGCGCTCCACAGCGAGGCTCTTTGTGAGTGACCGGCGCTGCAACGTGACCCCAGCCACACCTGAGGAGGGAACCGAGCTGGTTCCAAAAACGCCTGTTTCTTGGTTAGTACTTTTGGTTGCAGAGGGCGATTTCATTTCCTCAGCTACTGGGAAAGGGTTGATTCATCTAGGATTCATCATGAGCTAGTCGACTGCACAACGACGTGAATGAAATCGTTGCCACCAAACACCAACATATCGGGATGGCCGCGACCGAGCGCCTGTAAGCCAGCGCGTGGCGCCGATACACTCGGGCCCGTACGAATTTGTTATTATACTCACGAGTTCCTCCTTGCAACCTCCTTCGATTAGGATTTCCTCCATTTGATAGTGGCTACTTCACTGGTAAGACTGAACCTCACATTTTATACTAGGTTCATTTTCCCAGACCCAAATGTCAATTAACTTAGTTGCAAATGTGCGATGGAATACTTGTTATAACTTACGAAAGGAAACGACGACATCGTCGCCGACAAACATCCACACGACCAGCCGTGTACTGGCCGTAAACGACTCGTGTATGGCCAGTCGTTTCTTTCCCGGTTAAACGTCCTCTTTCTATCTGCTCCCATTCTCAGTAACCAGATAACAATTGAAATAAACAGAGTTGACAATGTATCTATTTCAAGGGTACAGAAATGCTCACCTAGACAAATTTCCAGCGTGCAGTCGCTGCCACAGAGGCTGCCTTTAGTGACAAACCATTAGGCACAGGCATCCTTTCTGAATTTCTGGGGCGGTCATTTGATTTCACATTCCAAACCACTTTTCCTGCACAATATTTCGAAATCGCTTTTTTTAAGCCAGTCCGTCTTTTGTTTAATTGCTGGGACAACTTCTATTTCTCCCCCAGCCTTCCTTCACCAGGCTCTGCCTGTGGTCCTTCAAGCTTCATTTGTTTAAGGTGTGTTCCTACACCAACGAAAATTTATCTGTATGAAGCGACTAGTTGTCTTGCATGTGGTGCTTTTTAAACAGCCCTTTCGCTGCTGGCCACCCTCCTCGAAGACCACGTGATGTCTGCATGATTTAGTCGGCACAGCGGGCTGCAAAGCTTTCCGATTGCCTCTAGCGACCACCTTTGCACCATTCGCTTGGTATCGACAGCACGATGTGGTACTCTCACGCTGCCGCGTATCAGCCCTCGCTCTGGTTCCTCGCATTACACCCTTTTCTGCCGCAAGCATCTCTTGGCCATTTCTTGGCTGCTAACGGTGTTTTCGTGCTCACGATTGACCACTACGGTGCTGTTAAGATTTTTATCGATGCCTAATTCAGTGAAAAAGTCGGTGTTCGTGTATTCGTGATTTGTACTCCAGTCGGCGTGTTGGGTTCTCTAAACCAAGCTCGTGTAGCTATTATGGTTTAGTTTGCACAAATTACACAGGGCTTCTTATTTTGCTGCTTACTTTCCTGATATATTGCCCGTAGTTTATAAATAACTCCACATCAATTATCCCGTGACTTCGATCATTTCGCATCGCATGTTGTGCATGCTTGCATTGACATTTTGTAGCCCACGTATTCAGTATCCGTGAAAAGTATTTTTTTTACATTGGTATCTAAATGAAAGGTACGAAACTGGTCGAGACCAATCGCTCTTGTCGCGCGAAGAGAGCGATGCCGAGCGACAAGAGCGACTGAAATCGCTTTTTGTATCTCCAGTCGGAAGTGTAAACGAGCCTTAATATGGTAATGATGGAAGACAATAATAATAATAATAACAATAGCAACAACAATAACAACAACAACAACAACCACAATAATAATAATAATAATAATAATAATAATAATAATAATAATAATAATAATATTTTTTTTTCTATATGTAAGGGGGTGGCAAATTCTCTGGGCCCCGGGTGCAAGTTGACCCAGCAACGTTCACTGGTCCTCAGGGCATTACTTTTTTATACGCATATAATCATTCCTTATAATTTTCCCTCCTGTACAACCTTGGTTGTTGACGGCCGGTTGTTTTGTTTTGGGATGTCTTAAAGGGACACTGAAGTGATATGTAAACATTGCGGGATTACTAGCGCAAATTGTAGTCCGGAGTCCCCAGGCCATGTTTCGACCACTCTAGGCGCGTTTACGCGATTTTATTTAGTAGAAAAACTAATTCGAAAATGCTGTCCTCCTCTCTTTACGCTCGCCCATTTTCTGTGGCGTTTTCGTGTGACGTCAGGAGGGGCTGAGCTGGCAATTGGCTGCGCCACGGCTGCGCTACTGCACGGCTCCCCGGCCGACAGAGTCAGTCGGCCCAGCGTTTCGTCCGCCGGCCGCTGGCGGGTCGTCGCAATCAAGGAGGCATGGAGGAAAGAAAAGCTTAGGAGAGGCCCTGACGTCACACCCAGCGCAGCCGGAAACGCCATTTCTGTAAGTCGAATGGCGGACCATTGGCCCTCCATGCCATTGGCGGACTCTTTTTGCCTCTCTCTCTCTCGGTGCACCTTCTCCGCCTCCTCCGTCCTGTATCGCCTCTCTTGTCGTCTGCATCTGCCAGCGCCGAGCCGGCGGAAATCAGCTGATAGGCAGGTAGAAGGCCGTTTTGCAGCGCGTGACCGTGAACCTAAACGCGCGGTTACACTGTTACACGTCTTCAGTGTGGCCGCAGCAGGTTTGCGAAGCGGCTCGCTCTAACAATGCCGCAATGCTCGGTGCCAGGCTGCAAGTCGCGATCGGTACCCAAGGAATTGGGCGTCACTTTCCACCGGTTAGTGCATCATTCCGCTGACAAGTATTGCTGTACATTGGTGTGCATTCATCCTTTGTTTGCAATCGCCGCCATTTATAGGTGCCCAAGCGATGGAGAACGCCTCAAACAGTGGGCGAACGCCATGCGGCTACCGGACTGGAAAGTGCCCAAGTTTGCGTTGCAGTTTCACTGGCAATCCCAGAGATGACTAGTCAATTAAACGGCCGTTCTATATATATAGGTAAGCAGTACTTCATGCAGATTTCACGCGAAAAAATTGTGGAATGTTTTTACCGTTGTTCGCGTGCCTTCGATAGAATTTTTTGCGAAGGAGGAGGAGGAGGAGCAGGAGGAGGAGGCAAAACATTTTATTGAGTAAAAAAAAAATGAGAGGGTGGGTGGCGTCAATAAACTTTTTTTCGCCAAGTTTCAACTTGTCTCTGTGACAATAAATTCAAGGTGATATCAGTTGAAAACGTTCATACACTAACCTCGCAGTATGAAGCGTTGAAAATCGAAATCCAGAGCGAGACCACAAAAAGATCCAGATTCCAGATCCAGCACTCTTCCAGTCAACAGACGGACACCTACTAAGGTAATAGGACGATGGAATTATATCAACTGGGAATCTACCTTGTAACAGTTGCAAAAGCACTGCCGCGCATTGCCGGCCTAGCAAACTATATATTGCGGCGGCGATAACCAAAAAATTGAGTTGCGAATCGTTCGGTTGCAAGTCGCCTACGTACTGCACACGTGTATCACTTCCCGAAAATCTACCAGACGGGTGTCCGCGCGTACGACGGGACGGCGCGTTCACGATATCTGCACTTCAATAGGCGCGTCGTGATCGCGACCGGAGCAATAGCTTGACGCGGTACAAGGTGCACTTGCAAGTAGAAATTAAATGACATATTCCCATCGGCGCAGCTGTCGCAACTCGCAGCATCCTTTTCGAGTTCCGCAAGACCACAGCGCAGCAAAGCGAAGCAGCAATCTTCGCAATCGGACGACAAGGCAGGCGCTGCCTTTCCTCCATGACTGGCGAACGGCGGGCGGGCTGTTGCTAGGACGCCGTTGCTAACGCTACTTACAATGGCCGCCGAAAACACGTGACTTCCTCCACACTTTTGCCAATGCGCGGGGATAGCTGGGGGCCTCTCCTAAGCTTTTTTTTCCTCCATGCAAGGAGGTTAAAAAAAAATTGCTTGGTCGCAATTCGTTCACTTAGTTGAAACGAAGCCAGGACACGTTTGTGAATGGAAGAATGTGCCTTTCTTTGCTTGGTTTGTTTGTACACTGTATCTAGCTCCAAGTCAAGGTTGCTTCACACAAGCGCTGCACAAGCGCACATGCGACGCTTCGCTGACTGGTACGCCAGTAGGAAAATATAAGGCCTCTTGAAGGCGGGAGAAGAGTCAGCGAAGTCAATATAGGTACTAAGGAAATAAAATCAACTGATATTTTTACCGTACAGCGTAAAACTAGGGCGCGGGAAGCACTTTTTTGCGCTGGGCGAACAAGCACAGCGGTCAACAGCACGACTACGCATCTGCGAACGCTTTTCCGTCTACGAAATGCAATTGCTAGACGTGAGCTACTGTGGAAACTCGGGCGACGCTTACTGCACGATCGCAGTACAACAAATAGTCACCTAAGCTGCTTGAAATGCCAAAACTAAATAAAAGTGTAAACCGGTTGTACAATATATACCCTATATTAACTAGGCCTACGCGTGCCGCTCCCTGGCTTAGTTGTCTGGGGCGCCACGTATGTAACCGCACATGTTTTGCAAGTCACGAGTTCGAATCCCCGCGGGTACGTGCTTCTTTTTTTTGTAAGTTAACTTTTTTGTTTTCCGCCGATGTTTTCTATATTGAGTTCACCTTTTTTTGGGCCGCAACGTTCATGGCTACACAAACTAGTTCACAAAGCGCGCGCAGGCTGGCACTGGCGCGCTAGCGAGTTCTCGTTGGCGTGCTGTTGCCATAAGCACCGACTGCTTGCAGGCAGTGGGCACAGGCCAGAATGAACAGACCCTTGGCCTGGTGCGAACACGCTTTTTACGATACAGGCATGAGGGAGGCAAGCTCCAAATATGGGGGAAAAGCGCATGACATTTGGGGCGTCTGCGGGTACGCGGAGGGCGTTGATGCACTGCGTAGGTCTCGGCTAGTGAATGCTACGACTACAAGCCGTCCTGGGAGGCTTATCTTGTGCATTTTACAGCCGACAACATGGCAGAAGCGCGGTACGATGATTACTGAGATATTGAGAATGCCCATCCAACAACGCCATTGGTTATGTTTTACAGAACCGAAACCGAAACCGAAACTTGTGTGATTGCTAACCTTGGGCATCGTCCAATCACGGCGCCCCTCCTCCCAACGTCACAGCCTTAGTTGGTGCGGCCGCCGCAAACCGCGCATGGTAGTTTTTCTTCTTTCGCGCTTTGTAAAATAATTACCGATTTGTCAACCGGATAAACGATGAAAAGTGTGCTAATTTGAGCCAGTCTACGCAGTGCAAGCAAAAACGGGAGCTTGACAAATTCACTTCAGTGTCCCTTTAAGTTTAGAATAGCTGATATCATATTACCACATATCAATGATGTAAGGAATACTGAACGGATCTGAACTGATCTGAACGGATACTGAACACGAAAAAGTATGCATCCGCATATATATATATATATATATATATATATATATATATATATATATATATATATATATATATATATATACATATATATATATATATATATATAGAAATAAGGGTTGGCAGTAAAGAAAACCTCAGAAAACAAGGGGAGGATGTGGTAGGTCACTGAAACAGATAAAGAATTTGGAAAGAAAGAAAGAAAGTGGAGAAAAAATGCTGGGCATTGTTTCTCCACTTTCTTTCTTTCCAAATTTTTTATCTGTTTCAATGACCTACCATATCCTCCCCTTTGTTTTCTGAGGTTGTATTGACTGCCAACCCTTATTTCGGTCGTATTTCAACGAGCCCCTCATTTCCTATTCTGATTCGCTATATATATATATATATATATATATATATATATATATATATATATATATATATATATATATATATATATATATATATATATATATATATATATATATATATATATATATATATATATATATATATATATATATATATTCACCCCAAATATTAGCTGCGCAAAAGAACTTTTCATTTCGCTAAAACATTGCAGAGTAATCACTGTTGAAAGGACTGCCATGAGCGGGAAAGCTGCACGTGAGAGTATATTGGTCACGGCGAAGGACGCACTATGCCCCATGTGGGTATGCATCGAATGGGGACTGTGAAGACGGCGAGGATACAGCACCGGCCTCGCTGTAAACGCGCCACAATCTTGGAGAGCTCGCTGCACCTGGATCATAGCTCTGGCTATTCCCCTCGGCGTCTACCTGACTATCATCATCTGGAACGCTACCATTGCCTGTTAATAAACACCTGTGCAATATATATATATATATATATATATATATATATATATATATATATATATATATATATATATATATATATATATATATATATATATATATATATATATATATATATATATATATATATATATATATATATATATATATATATATGCTTAACCACTGTAAAGCTGTCTAATTATTTTTCTTTCATGCGAAACAAACTCAAATACTCCCACATGCGTAGCACTTACAGAATGCTAACGAATGTTGCAAGTACCAAACTAACGTAGATTTCTGTGCTCCAAACAGCCATCCGGCAATTCACCTCTCTATTTACAAAACGCGAAAAACGGCTCGATTTTTTTATTGCGAAACGGCGTAGTCTTAATTCGCCCGTCCCCGTATTTATCTTTCCTGTTAACGTGGCACACAGGACACGGTCATTCACATGGGCCAACCCCATAGTTTTGCAGAAACAGATAATTTTTATGCCTTCCTTTTCCCAAGGCTAGTATCTGATTCAGAGCACTTACGTGAATCACATTCACGAGCTTTATTTAGAATTAACTGCATTATTTTGATGCATATTGGGATTCGTGCAAAGTGTCCACCCTGCTTGGACCCCTTAGGTCTGCAGTATACATAAACAAATGAAAATAAGTGAAACTTGGAAATCCAATTCGCTTGACAAATGTGCATAGCCTTGCCACCTTGCATATAACGTTTCGTCTGGAGGCGATTGTGACGCGCACTTTCGGCCTGTACTTCCTTCACCTTGTGGGGCACCGACCGCTCAACGCCGAGAACAAAAACATGCGCGCTCGCGACGCCTGCAGCCACAGAGTGTATACAGGCTTTATCTGCACGGGTTCCGAGACCGGCTTTCGGTTCACTGAGAGTCACAGAGTGGGGAGAGAGGGCTAGGAATTACTCGGCGCTGTGACACGAGAGGCTTTGAGCGAGCGTCATTACGCACTTGGGCCGGCGTGCAATCCTATAAAGCAGTCTGCGATGAAGAGAGAGGGGGTAAACGTGCCGCTCGCTCCATCGCTGGCACTCAACTGACTTCCCGCATTTTCGGCAAGCACGCGGCGGCGCGAAAAGTGCCCGTAGCGTGCGTATCCCGGTAGATATGGACACCTGCTCGCTGCCGTCGTCGCGACCTACCATCTGGACACTGGCCTGGCTCCTGGCGTCAGACACCCGCCACTCGACGCTTCTGGCGCTGCTGGCGATCCTTCTGCCGTCGCTCTTCTTCCTCTGGCGGAGATGGACCGGCCGCGCCAGAGTCGAGGTATTGGACCACCGCAACCACGGCGCGTATACATGCAGAGCTTCGGATAAGCATATATAATCGCGCGCTCTGGCTTTTCTAAAAGAACCATGTAGGCACGCGCCCTGTGAACCATGCTGTGTTAATCCTCGTTGACCACAACGCTCTGATTCCTTGGAAGGGACCACCAAGGTGCATAACTAACGGCTTTCTCCGACCTCGTTTAATACTGAACTAATTTTTGTGTGGTGGTGCATCCCTGACTTTACTAATAGGAGGCGTTTGTCCGAATGGATGGGATATTTTGACACGATTTAGAAATTTTATTTCAGGGAGCAAGAGAGAGAGAGAGAGAGAGAGAGAGAGAGAGAGAGAAACACTTTATTTAGCGTTCTGTGGTCTAATGGGCTGTAGTGGCCACCAGCTTGTGCCGGTGGCGGCTTCGTCAGCTCTATTGAACAGGGCGGTTTGCACCCCTTGGTCTGAGCTCCTAAGCACCTCCTCCTACAGCGAAAGGATAAAACAAAGCTATGCAAATCGCAAGAACTCCTTTAAGCTAGGTTTTTAAAACAATTAACAGCCAACTGCAAAATTAATTGCTAAACTTTCGCTCTTCATAAAACTAACAAATTCTCATCGAACAGCATGCAACAGCAGGCGAAATACAATGCTCAATGCCAGTACGCATATACTTACTGACACACACCCAGGTATAATTGCAGCCCTCGTCTTCGAATAAAATCCGATATCGCTTAATATTTCTCGTTAAACCACAATCACTAAAATTGCGTAAAACCACACTTATCCCGAATTTTTTCTCTATACTAAAATATTTGTGGCTGTGGTGTGGGACTGCATCCTGAAACGAAGTACCTCTGGCACAGTAAAAAGCAGAGTATAAATAAGTAGTAATCCATAGTTAGAGCAGAAACACCGGTCGGTAAACCTTATTTAACTGCTATCATCTAGGAAAACTTGCTTCGGGGGTGAGTTTCACCTGCAGATGCTTCAAGAGAATGGTCAATAGAGGAGGAAGTAACTTTATTTCATGTAGAAACGGCACTAGAAAACGTTTCACCCGCGGGACTATAATAATTGCTCATTGTTACACGTAAGCAGTCTTCAGTGCCTTTGCCAAATATTTATTTTTGTACAGCCGCTTTTCCGTGTGCCTTTGTACTGACCTCATATTTATTATTGTATTACATTTGTCTTTCACAAACTGTGGCTTGGCATGTTTGACATGTGTGGTGCGGTGGTTTCGTCTGCGGCGGTACCCACATTCATTAAAATCGCGATGTAGTTCTAATTGCGGCATCAGTCACTTACGTGGTAAAGTGCTCACAGATTTTGTGGAAAGAGAGGCATGAGGACGCAGAGGTATGATCGTAACCGAGGTAAAAAGAAGCGAAGTGAAGGTACGGAGCACGCTGCTCCTCCTCACAACGTTTTGGTGGGTAATTCAAACCAAAGGGGAATACATGTCGCCTTGTTGCTGAATGCTTCGTACAAGGAGCTATTAATGAGAGGGCCATAAAATGAAACGGTATTGAAAAAAATGCGAACATTAGTACACGGAAAATTTCCAATACGCGTTATCTACGTGTTTGCTTTATATACTCTACCGGTCCTTTTTGAGGAGTTCTAATCAATCCAGAGCTCCAATACTGAATCATTTGTGGGGCCGGACAACTTGACTCACCCTTAATTCTTTACTTGTTAAAAAGGCCATGAAGACAAAATACAAGTCTGTTTTATACGAAAGGTTAGGTGTTTTATAGTGGCCCCTGCGCTTGTCCGGCAGCAAACGACGTGTGTGTTTCGTGACGTCAGCGGTTACGTATTCAGGGCAGGTATTGGAAGCAAATGTTCAGTATGTTGACTATTATAGGGATGCAGCGGACGACGAAACGTCTTTTGTTGCTTCGTTAACCGTCCGTCCTCAATACCGCTCAGGCCCGCTTTCCGTACTCGCTTTGTTTTTGACCGGATTTGCACTTGGCTTATTTTTTTTTTACGGTCGATAGCAATCGTTTCGTGAGACATTGGGTATGCTCGGCAAACAGGGTCACGTAAAACAATGTCGCTTACGCCAATAAGCCAGTGTCGTGTGACACAACCCCAAAGCGCTGGACTGCTGTGCAGCTATAAAACGAGCATAGTGCGCGCAGTACGCACTGGCGCTTCTATGTTGGCGTGTGCTTTCGTAACTTGCATTGTTTCTCCACCATTGTTACATCTATAAAAAGAATATGTCCTAAATGTAGGCTCATATAGCTCGTTTTGCAAGCTTATAAGCCGTGCCTAACTTGCGTTTGCTTTTGCCGCCCTCAGCCAATACCACAGCTGCCTAAATACGCCATAGGTTCTATGCGGGAAATAAACTAGTGGGTCGCACGGCCATTCTCTTTTTTCTTAATCATACAGTTCATTTGCATGAAATTCGCGTTAAAAGTGGTGGCAGTGTTGTAGCAACGAGGCTATCTTTCGAATGAACCAAACTTGCGTTTTGTCTTCACGGGCACTTTATTCAGCGTATAGTCCTCGCAAGCAGTTTATTTTAGATGCGACTGCATCTCATTCACTCGCCTTGTCCCTCCATACGGTGTTGTTGTTATCCGTTCACACCCCTCCCCCATTCTCCTCGCCGCGCGAGCTGCGCTCTCCGCCGCTCACCCCCTCTCCTCTCCGATAGCGAACACTCTCTCGCGAGGGGCATTGGATTGGATTCGATTGGATTGGTTTGGCTTGGCTTGACTTGGAGTGGATTGGATTGGATTGAATTGGATTAAAGTGGATTGTGTTGGATTGTGTTGCGTCATAGCCGCGCCACGTTGCGTCATAGCCGCGGCAGGGGGTTCACGGCACGTTTCACGCGATGGGAGAATCAACCTAACGGAAACAACAACGGAACCCCCTATGCGTCGCATCTACACAGGGGTTCCCGTGAGGGGAGGTGGGAGAAATTTTTTAACAAATACCGAATTTAGGACCTTTATTTATGACAACGCTGCTGAATAACAAGGGCTAAATATTTACAATAGTACAGAAATTGTGACACAAATTTGGCTATTTATAACCTATG
The DNA here is from genome assembly GCF_048455015.1 of Haemaphysalis longicornis. Taxonomy (NCBI): domain Eukaryota; kingdom Metazoa; phylum Arthropoda; class Arachnida; order Ixodida; family Ixodidae; genus Haemaphysalis; species Haemaphysalis longicornis. The sequence goes on along the minus strand of NW_027526203.1, from coordinate 235,035,352 downwards.
TTGATAGTTTTATAATCCATGTGCATGCTAAACATCTTCCAATAACAGTGTAAACACACAGACACTAGCGGAAGACAATGACGAGACGACAGCGTCGTCCTGTCATTTTCCTCCGCTAGTGTCTGTGTGTTTACGCTGTTATTCAAAGATGTTCAACCAATACCAACTCGCCCAAATGTCGATCCTTCTCCATGGCCTAAATACCAAATTGAATCCAGACGTATGCGTTAAATATCGTTTTCTTACTGCGGCGCGAAGCATGCATGTCATTTGATGTATCAGTAGCAATATTAACGCCAAATCATTTTTCTTATTATTCGTTATTTATTTTTCCCTGCAAAAAAAAAATCTTACTCTTATTTTTCGTCTTCTTTTTTGGGACATGGCCCAGGAGAAACAATAAACCAGCGAAGAAAACACGCGGGCATGAGAAATGAGCGGCCACTACTCAAGGCGGCGTCCTTTCTTTGCTGGTCTATTGTTTCTTTTAGAAAATTAGTGACCGCAAACTGCCGCAGCCATTCACACTACTTTGTGCCCGCAGTTCTTTGACATTCTTAATAGCGCTTCCACACTTACTTGTGCAGATTCCGGCTACAACATTTGCCAACCTTTTCTGTGAAACCATTTCGTCGACGTACAGGTGCTCGCTTTATACATTGATTGCTATTCAGTAACTTTTCATTGTATTTACGATTTGGCGAGTTGGTACATTATTCCCAATAACAGCGCAAAAAACACCACACACGAAGAAAAGAGGGAACAAGCACTGCGCTGTGTTTGTGCCCTCTCGTCTTACCGTGTCATGTTGTTTGCGTTGCTGTTAGGCATAACGATTTGGTGCGGTGAGCAGCCGTTCAGGAGTGTTCTACTCAGCACTTGAGTACGGCAAATTATAGGTTCCTTTTGCACTATCTGGACGTAATCTGTGCAATAGTGCAGGAAAATTCGACATACTTTGGAAGTGCACATGATTCGTCACGATGTGCCCAGATTATCCACAGCATTTATAAAATGGAGTGAAAGCACCGTATACGGCGAATTCACTCCAGTTGTCGTGTGCGCAGTGTCATCAGATATGATGAAACTGCGCACACGATTTCCCGGGGAAATCATTCTGCACTGTGCCTTGCATGCGGAATCCAACACGACCGTATCGCACCATGCAATCCCTCTGTGCTGACCATGCTTCCCCATCAGGCGGTCTTTCGGTCAATTACCTGCATTCATTGCGATGACCGGTGACAGTGTCGTGCGTTGGAGCAAAGCCGTGAATGAGGAGTGTACGGGAGTGTCTAAAGTCTGTCTAGTTTTGGGGCCAATGTTTTTCCTCAAGGCTTCTCCGCGTCATCAGCCGGTGTACACGCATTCGATAGCCTAGACAAACAGCCGTTACTTTCATGCCTTACCATCTTGAAAGTCATGCAGCTTTGCCGGAACGCCAACGACAGGCCTGCTATCTTCACTGGCATGAAATATATCCTTTCGTGGTATCCAGTGCCCCGCCCATCAGCCGCTAGACCAAAAATCTAGCGTCGACATGGACTCCTAGCTTGGTACAAATGCCGCCCATTTTGCCTGTTTTGAAGACAATAGGTGCGTCATTTGTAAGCCAACCAAGACACACGCCTCTGACCATTGAAGAGGGTAATGCCGTGGATGTTGGTCTCCCCCGCAGTTGGGCATCGACACGAAACGCAGTGATTCATTTCGGTCGACAGTAGCACATTCTTTTTTTAAGCCTCAAATTCTATGCAGCACCGCCACAACTCTACCGATGAGCCTAAGACACCGCATTACTCATTTTCCACAAAAACCTTGCTTTGCCGCGGTGCCGACCCAGCTGCATATATATGTGTCACTACATACTCCGCCAACCACTGCAAACAAGCAAAACTATGTCGCTAGCTGTCGTAAAGCCGGAATGAAGCGGCAGGTGATTTTCCGGACTTTTAAATTTCAAGCTTTTGCTACCTGTAACCTATACGCAACGCCTTTGTCTTGAAGCACCATTTCCCGGTGGTCATTTTACATTCGTAGCTTATGCACATCTCCAGGCGAGAATCGAAGATGACCAATAGGTCAAGGTATTTTAGTGGAGACACGATGCAAGAACTGCCATCCAAGAAGTGCCAATTTTCGTGCAAATTACGAAATTCCGAGTAACGTGGCACTGACACCCTCACCATAATCTTGGTGTGACATGTACATGAAAACAGATAGAAAGCGCAAAGAAAAACGGGGACACAAGAAAAAAACATTTACACTAGACGGGCGCTACGACGGTTCTATCACCAACAAGCCCGAATTTCTGCAATGAAAAGTGACGGCCACTATTACACATGATCGAACTATATCTCCGTATGAAGGGTGCTGTTGCCAAGAAATCTTTCAACAGACCATTTTCAGTCTCTCTTTAGTGTTTTCTCATATGTTTCATACCACCCGTTCGCGGCTTACTTTGGAGGCCGGAAAATACTACCGTTAGAAACAATAGCGCATGTCCACAAACTTAACGAGTGTACTGTGACCACCTAGCCAATACAGGAACAAAGCTCCAAGAAAAACAATAAGATTAGTGTGTTTCGTCTACGTGCGTTGCGTCAGCGTTTTGGTATGCTTTCTTTATCGCCTGGAGTCAGATATCCAGCGGCTTATTATTTTTTTCAATTGAGACTAATTTGCATGCTAAGCTTGCTAACGAAAAGGAAGTCATGTATAGCTTAGTGCGACATCTCCTCTCAGTTAGTCCATATTTTTCTTCCCTTCATCATGGACAGAACTCGTACTGCGGCAAAATATGGGCTTCTATCTCTACTGGGGGATGGTCAACGCATAAAGCGCACTCAAGAGTAGACTGTGTTGATGCCATTATCTCGTCTGTATTAGGATTAAAAGGCAATACCAGATAGCACTCTACCATTCTGTAAGGGTTCGGGAAAATTCAGAAGGAAATAAAATGAGCTTAGATCCGCTGAAGCCATGACCAAGAAACAGCTGCCGGTCTTGTGAACGCTCAAGGCAAGAAAGTGAATCACAGGAAGTAAAAACCAAGGTGCTCCCAGTGTCGCGGCTTGGATGTGTGAACAGCATAATTGTTCCAGCCTGCCCTTATCCGCATGCAGACGACGTTTTCTTTGAAGAATACGAAACTATCAGCAAAACCTACAATCTCGAACGTTTAAAACTCGGATAGCGTTTCATCCCCACGTCGTAAGGTTTAATTTGCCCCAACACATGCAAAACGAGTGCGTCAAACTTCGACGTAAACAAACCTGCTTGGGTGTGCCAATGTGTGCCCTGTTGCGACCACCAGACGGGCACACGACCCGGTGGTCAGCCTTTTCTCACTTCGGCAAGCCAAACTATTCTATTGATTGTATACAGATGTCAGTTATAGAAAATGACCCCGCGATTGATAATAACTCTACGGGAACCCATCTCCTCTGATGTGCGCGATGCGCCGGCAGCGTCTGATTTTTATGGTCCGGGAACACTTTAACGCGTTGATCGGCGGGTCGCTGGACGTGTAGGCAAGGGAAGCTTCCACGGGTGTTTACCCGCTTTGTTGGTGCTCAGCATCGATGGTCCTAACATTCCTTTGACCTGGGAAGAAAGGGCCACTGACGTTGACAAGACATGTGTGAGAAGGAAGGGTGCCCTCTCAATGTTCGTCTGTGATAACCCTGTCAGGATTTTACTGATTGGTGAAACATGGCCACTGCGTGGGAAAAGGAAAGAAAAGGGATGAACACGAACGTGTTTATTTATTTCCGCGCGCCTATAGGAGCGCACGCCCTGTTAACGGAGACACGATTCTTGAAGAATGCTGTGTACCTATTTGGACCCAATGTTTGCCCGAACTGATTGTAATCGAGTCCATCAATCCGCACGGTTTACAGGGGCCATGCAGGCAAAATGCAAGTTTCGTTCATTCGAAAGATTGCCTTGTTACAATAACACATACTACACTTTTAAAGCAAATTTCACTCAAATAGGCTATATAATTAGGAGAAAAGGGAATGGCCATGCGACCCACTAGCTCATTTACCGCACTAGAACCTGTGACGTGTTATGGGCAGCTGTTCACTTGGCTGCGGGTGGCAAACTCCAATCCAAATTAAAAAGGGGTCAGCTAGAAGAACGATCTATTTGCCCTTAAATTAAATGTATATTATTTTTATAACAGCAAGAATGGGGGGGGGGGGTAAACAATGGAAGTTACGAACGCACACGTAAACATATAAGCACAAGCGCGTACTGCGTTCACAATGCCGGCTATAGTTGAACAGCCGACCGACGCGGTCAGCTTACATTGCCAAACTGGCATAAGCGACATTGTCTATTGTGACTGTCTGTCGAGCATACCCAATGTTTCACGAAACGAGTACTATCAAAAGTACCAAACATTAATCAGGCACAAATCCGGTCAAAAACAAAACAAGGGTGGACAAGTGGTCCCGAGTGGCATGGTGGCGCCATCTAGGAAGGCTGTCAGAAAACAAGGCATTCCGCTGTTCTCGGTTACAACTCAAGAACGGCACCACCTCATGTAGTGTATCACTCCGCCAAAGCGCCGGATCCGTGACGTCAGTGCGCGCGCGTTTTGAAAGGGGTTTGCTATGAATGCGTGATATCGTCTGCCTTGTCTCACGCAGTTTTCTTGTCGTCACTGGAGTCGTTTATAAGCATATTAAGTCCAAAAAATCACGGGAACGGCTCACGCCATGTTCAAAATATTCCCAGTAACGCCCTACTTGCGCCGCCCGGAGAAACATCCGGCTACGGTTATAAGGCACAGCGGCAACTTCCGGTGCCGTTCTTCAGTTGTCACCGAGTATAGTCGGCATACTTACCTTCGCTTGAGTACTTGCCCGTATACGTCATCGCAGACATCAGGAAACAGACGATTTGGCGGGAGAATCAAAATTTTAACTTTAATTTATTAATTTATCAGTGTCTAAAGTATCGTTTGCTGTCGGACAAGCTCTGGGGGCGCTATAAAACTCCAAATCTTTCGAATAAAACGAGCGTATTTTGTCTGCATGGCCCCTTTAAACAGTCGCGGGAGCCATATCTCATCAGTAGTCAATAAAAAGAAATCCTGTAAGAATGCACATTGATACCCTGGACAGTTGTGTCAATTACCAACGAAAGAATCTACGCCGCATTACCTCAACAGCCACAGCTGGAAACGTGTTCACTGAAACAGAATACGTATGGGCGGACCTTTGCGTAAATAAAAGAGCTTACAGCGTCGCCGTGCGAATGGCGAAAGAAAACGTTCATTTTCCTCGTCGCACCTGGAGCGCCAGCATGTATTTAGGTCTAGACTTGCTGGAGCAGCTCGCAATTAATTCGGGCGTGGTTTCACGTCGAGGCACAACAGAAAACGGCCCACTTGTAAAGGTACGGTAAAATGTTCTTCTCAAAAATTGCCCTAATTAATGTCTACCAGGAATTGCTATGAAGGAGGGAATCACTCCGGCATTTTGAAAGGGAAGCACAACTCTTAATGCATTCAAAGGCCCATTTGATCAGGAAATTGGGTGTCCGAGGGCAAAAGCGATCCTGAAAGGAGTTCTGCAAATGTAGTTGTCCACGCCACTGGTAGCGTTTTCAAAAACGAGACACAATTTCAAGTTTTCTTGAGACTATAAAGTCATCCTCAACCCAGCCGCACAGAACGTGCGCCAACCACTTCCTCTTTCAGATGTTTTCGCCATGCTTGTTGGCGGAAAGGTGTTCACTGCGCTAGACCTGAAGACAGCATACCAGCAGCTGCACGTGCATAAAGGTTTCCGAAAACTTCTTACACTTAACACGTGCCTTGGGCGGTTTCAGTGCAAGCGCTTTCCGTGCGGCCTTTCAAGTGCCCCGGCAATTTTCCTGTCCACCATGAATGAGGGTCTCAAAAGACTCGAGGAGGTAACCTATTACAGTGGGTACACCAAAATTTAAACTGGTTGGGAAGGGGGGGGGGGGGGGGGAGTTAAGGAGGCAGACACCGAAAGAAAAGGAAAAAGAAGAAGCAAGAAAAAAACGAAGCAGCAACGAAGTCAGTTTAAACTGGAAAACCAAAACTTTGTGGTGGTCGGCGTGGTGAGGGACAGACACACGGAAGAAACGTGGAACCGATTCCGGAGACACGTAGAAGAAATCAGGAAGGAGGAATGTTAAGAAAATACCACGTGAGCGCAATTTCTAGAGTTTCACATCAGAACAGCAATGACAACAAACTAGCGAAAAAGCAAAAATTATGCCGCCTTCACTCCGTTGTTCCTTCCCTCCAAGAGAGCCGTTTTTGTTTCCGTTTTAACGTCGTGCATTTTAAAAGCAGCTTTTTATTCAGTGCGAATACAACAGAGATGGCCACTTGCAGACTTTGAACCCAGCCGTTCCCGTTGAAAATTCTGTCATTGAGATTTGTAGTCATAACTATGATTTCCTTTTATTCACTTTCCTTTTGTAACTTCAGCTTACCCTATCTTCTATTCCGGAGGAACATTTTTGTGCTTCTGTATTCATGAAAGAAATTGCAGCGGCTGCGGGTATAGTCGGCGGTTTCTTTCCAACCGGGCGTGTTGCCATAGCAAAGGAATCTTCACGTCATCCTTGTCACGTACACAGCCTTTGTCGTGGGCATAACATTTATTCAGTTGCTACAGCTGACGCACTTGCGAGCCATTTGTACTGGAGCCGTACACCACCAAATAAGTAGTCGAAGGATGCATCGTCCTGTTTCCCGCGGGAAACCATGTGTCCTGCGCACCATTTAGCTTTTGGAGCACGCGCCCGGCATTCCTCCCCGTCTCAACTCTCCGGTAAGCAGTCATACTTTTTTAATGCGAAAGCATTCTATCCCTCATGTGAAAAACAAACTCTCATTCCACGAAGTAATTGTTTATACCACTAGGTGGGCTGAAATCGCCGCTCCAATTATTGATAAATCATGGAGCATAAAAATGTTATGGCACACGCAGGTGCCTTGGCACATCTTGGCATCACGGTGAAAAATCCGGCGTCGTTGTCGACCGTTCGCATTAAATGGACTCTGCAACACTTCCGATAAACGCTTCCACTCTTTCCTTCGCGTCTGGAAGCACTGCGAAAGCACGGAGCGGCACTGCGTGATTTGCTCGTCGCAGCAGATACGCCTTCCGATTCTGCTTTGCTTTTGTGGCTGTCTTTTTGAAGTGGCTATCGAATGCGTTGATTGCTGCAACTGAAGGAAAGCCGGCCAACAGCCGCTACACCGCTGCAATGATGCAGATCCAGCGGTCGAACGCCAAGACCGGAAAAGAGAGAAAAATCCTTTTTCTGAGTTATCTCTGGGCATAGAGCGCGCCAATTTTTGACCGAGGTACTTTGCGACCCCCTAACCTAAGTACTAGATGTGTTGGTGACTACTTCTTGCATGCATTTAAGATTTCAAAAAAAGTTGAAAAAAGTGTTGCAGGGCCTCTTTAATTAAGTGTCGGATGCGCTAAACGACCGTCGATGGTACGAAGAAGGCCACAGAGCAAATGATAAAATTCGACAAAAGCCCGGATTGTCATTAAGTCTATCTGGGACGTTCCTTTAACCAAAGTAGGTTAATGTCTTTGAAAAGCCATTTTGGTACGTTCCCCGTGCATTCGGGGTGCGAGACGAGCACGCTACCGCGACGCCGCGGCAGCTGCACGATCCAGGCTGACTAAAGGTGTGCTTAGTACTTGCGTCGTTGGGCATGAGAGGGCGGCGCCAATGGGAAATAGGCTCGCCAATGGGAACCATGTGCAGGCATTAGGGAAACGTACGAGTCCCACAGAAGGCGGTACTATAGAAAACGAGCAGGGGCAGATGCTCAAGGGAGAGGAAGCAATAGCATACCTGCACAAAATCATCACGGAGAAGTTCGGGAAGGTGGATGAAGAGGCCCCGCAGCGACACAGAGATGTCGCGGCGGGTAGGCCGAAATGTCTGGAGATAGATGGGGGCAAGCTGAAATGGAAAAGAGCAGAGGAAAAGGTCCCCAAGAATACCGCGGCAGGCACGGATGGGATACCGATGGAGTTGATTAACCAGTTAGGACCAAAGAGCAAGGGAAAGCTGCTGCAAGCCATCCGAACAAGGATAGAAGAAAAGGCAATTCCGGCCGCGTGGCAAATGAGCAGGATGAACTTAGTGTACAAGGGCAAAGGACTCAGGACAAACCCAAGCTCGTATAGGCCAGTAACCGTCACGTCAGTGCTGTACAGGTTAGCAATGCAGGCAGTGAAGTTCGAAGTAGAGCAGTGGGTGGAAGAAAATAGGATATTGGGGGAGCTTCAAAATGGGTTTCGAAAGGACAGAAGACTAGACGACAACTTATTCGTGGTAAGCCAATGCATAGAGGTGGCGAAGACGCAAAACCGACCTTTGTGGTTAGCCTTTACATTAAAGCGGCGTATGATAATGTAGACAGGGAGCGGCTTTGAAGTATCCTGGAGGACGAGGGAGTTGGGGCAGAATTCATTAGCTTACTCAGGGAGCTATACCGGGAGAACCAAGTGCAGATAGTGTGGCAGGGGGTAACATACAATAGGCCTGTATACACCTACAAGGGTTTGAAACAAGGATGTCCTCTCTCTCCGCTGCTGTTCATGATCTACATGACGGGGTTAGAAAGGAAGCTAGAAGTCAGCACGATGGGGTTCGACTTATCCTGCATGAAAAACGGGCAGGTGGTGGAAAAACGGGTTCCGGGACTAATGTATGCAAACGACATATTGCTGATGGCGGACAACCGGATAAGTATGCAGGGATTGATGGATATATGCGGTGAAGAAGCAACGCACCTAGGGCTATCCTTTAGCAGAGAAAAATCGGGGATCGTGGTCTTTAATGACGGCGAGGAGCACAAAACAGTATCAGTGCAGCAAGTAGAAATACCATTGGTGAAAGAGTATAAATATTTAGGAGTATGGCTGAACAACAGCGAACATTACACGCAGGCGCATGAGGCTCACCTTAAGACGAAAGGAAGACGGAACGCGGCTATAATGAAGCATAGAGCCCTCTGGGGATACAGCAAATACGAGGTGGTAAGGGGAGTCTGGAAAGGGGCCATGGTACCAGGATTAACTTTCGCTAATTCGGTTCTGTGCATGAAGTCAGAGACCCAAGCGGGCCTTGAGGTAAATCAGAGGGCGGTAGGCAGATTGGCCCTAGGGGCCCACAGTAAAACTACAAATGAAGCGGTACAAGGGGATATGGGCTGGTCGTCTTTCGAGGCGAGGGAGGCGCAGAGCAAGATAAAGTTTGAGGAGCGACTTCGTGACATGGAGGACGAAAAATGGGCCGCGAGGGTGTTTAAGTACCTGTATTTGAGGAGCGTGGACACGCGGTGGAGACGGAGGACCAGACAGCTGACCAAGCGGTACGGAAAGTCGGTAGGGGAAAGCGGGGTTTACACAACAGTTAAAAAGCAGGTAAAGGCAGCAGAGACGACGAAGTGGGCACAGAGAATGGAAGCGAAAAAAACCCTGGAGACTTATAGGGCAGAGAAACGGGAAATTAAGAAGGAGGGATTCTATGGCAATACGAGAGGCAGTGCGTTGCTCTTCGAGGCACGGGCAGGGTGCCTGAGAACCCGGGCATACACGGGTAGCTACAGGCAGCAGGATGAAACGTGTGCATGTTGCGGCAGTGATCGGGAAACAATAGACCATATTGTCAGGAGCTGCACAGAGATACGGCCACCGCGGGGTGAGGGGGAAACGACGCTGGCGGAGGCTTTGGGATTTGGGGCGAGGGGGAACCTCAACTTCAAGGCCATAGAGGTGACGAAGAGGCGACTGGAGTGGTGGTGGAGGAAAAGTAGGGAAGGGATGGGTACGCAGGCGGAGTAATCATGCGGACGAGAATTTAGAACAGCGAGGGGAGAAAAAAGGGGGGTGGAGGTGATGAGTTTAAAACAGAAAAGAGGGAGAGATGGGAGGGAGGAAGCAAATCTATAGGTTAGCTGGGAGTAGGGCAAGTAAACGTAATAAAACAGGCAAGTCGGTTGCTGACAACCGACGCCCCGATTCAAAGGGAAAGCCACTAATCATCATTATCATCATCATCAGGTGCACGTGACGGCCCGTGGGAAGAACAGGTGCACGCCAGCCACGGAGAGCGCTCACTGTGGGGAAGTCCACCTGCCGAAGTGATTCGTGCCGTGTCGCACGCACCGCCAGTTTCTGTAGCGTATATAAGCGCGGTCGACCACGCCAGTCAGCCAACATGGCCGCAGCGCAGGAGGGAAGAATGCAGCAGGAGAGCCACAAAACGAAGAAGAAATGAAACCGACAAAAAGCACGCGAACGCGATGTAGCAGTAAAGAAGTCCTTGTTAAGTATCGCCAAAGGAAGCCACCATGCTTTGGCATCCCAAACACGTAAACAGACCCCAAGTAAATATTTAAGTGCGCCTGACACGCGTGTAGCAAATGAATGTCGAGGCATGCGACATTCTGACTGAATGCGGGTTTTTATATTGCCGTGAACCATGCATTGGTGTTTATTTGTGTTTTGCTTTTGCCGCCCGGCTGCGCCGGTCTTTGTTATCGGTGTTGTCGGTGTGCCAAGGGAGGCGCGTGTTCCATTCTTTCTGTGCCGCATGTGTTATCTCTTCTGATAGGGAGAGCGTTCCGCACTAACGTAAACAGCCTAGAATAATCTCCGTTGATCTACAGTGTTCTGGATACAATGCGACTATTCGAGAAACCCTCCCCCCGAGTGATAAATTCCCGTAGAGCAGATGCCGTGGCATGCGATTCGCCGACACTCGTCTGCGCACGTCACTTTGTTGACCGCTGCTTCGCCGCCTCTGTATTCTTTTGAGTTGTTAGGGGAGCACAAGTTCGCTCCAATAGACTTGTTCCTTCTTCAAGACAACTGCGTCGTCCTTGGCTTCGTGACAATATTATAGCCTGCAGCTCAGTGCCAAGTGAAATGATGGCCCACTATTTATGAAATGATATTAATGCCTGGCTCCGGCGAATAAAATCTGTCCGTACGAACGTTCTCACGGAACGCCTCAAGCACAACTTCATCCGGTTTACTGTAGCCTCTGCAGCGGCGTGCCAGCAAAGCCCAACAGCTGCTTAGGCTGTCGAGGTGTTACGCTGCTCCACTAGTTTGGAAGAAATCCCACTCGTGCAACTTGTATGCCGGGCCGTGGAGAGGACGATCTTATCACAGAATGGCACGTACGCCTGTCTGCAAGAACAATTTTCTCCGCACATACTCATCTCACGAGGCACAGTCCTTATCATACTCAATACGTTCTCCTCACTAACCCGGGAAAGATCGTCTCCCCATTAACTTGAGCAACAGAATGATTCGTTGGACCAAAGTTGGGTGGTCACCCTACCCGACATTTGGGGGAACAGAAGAACATGAAGCGCCACCGTGATTTATTGATTTGTTTAGAACTTACAGTCATACAAGATCAAGCAGACGGGTACAAAATTATGAAAAGCCCGTAAGAATACACGACCCACCATCGAACGATGCGAACAAAACAGCCAAAAACAGGACACCACAAGGGGGAAAATCAACAGTTGAACTTGGGCGTAAATATGCTTTCCGCTTTTTAAGCGCTTCACAAAATAACAAGAAACGGGAAAAAGATCTTCAAAAAGCGGGTTTTTCCACTCATAAATAAATAAATTCTCAAACATACTGCAATGCGTTCGGCTTACGGTCAGACACGGCACAGCGCCCGGTGTGCACAGAGACTCCACAGTTGAAGCGCTGAAGACTGGAAGCATAGTACATCATCGGCAAATGTTGGCATCGGAATTTCAGCAAGCAAGCTGTTCGACTCCCTCTTCGTGGCAGGTTTTACGCATAACGATTGCCTGCGTGATCGAGATGTCAACCGTTGAATGTAGCCAGAAGGATTAATTTTTATTGAAAGCCGATGTGTCCACTTAAGTAATACTATATATTTTTTCCAATCTCTAGAGTTGTAGCGTTGTTTTAAAGCATAGTTGGTTGTGGTTAATCAGTCCCCTACACATTTGTTAAAAATAAGGCGTACAGTAAAGCATACAGCCCTTTGTAGTATCGTTTGGGTCCCTGTATATTTTTGTGTCAAAAAGGTGTCATACCCTAGACGGCACAGGCGAGTTTTGAAAGCATTTCGAAAGCCCGAAGCTTTACTTCTATGGGCATTGATTTCAATCATTGGTTCAGGTAACCAAGTTTTCGTGTAGCGGAGGCACAAATGCTTTCAATATGTCTTGACCATAAAATGGTATAAGTAATTGCCAAAACAAGGTACTTGTCCTCAGTTCTTTCAGTTGTAAATCCGTAGTTTATGCTGTAAGAGTTATTTTTTACTCGCTATAGTACAGTTCTATGCCAGTTTGACGCCATGAGCCATGGCTTAGAGCGTTTATGTATTTTCGTAGTCGGACTATCGCTTACGATTATTTCATTTTCTGTATTTGTTAGGTTTTAAAGTTTCAGCAGTCATCGGCAAATAATCAGATGCGAACACTGACATGAATGGAGGTAATGTCATTAATATAGGTTAATATAGTTCCGAAGAAATGTTAGCACGTTCAAGTAAAAGTTTTATTTAGACCTCCACTTTCTCGTGTACGCGGACGATATTACCACTACGTCCACCCAGACCTGACTCGGCAAACCACGTGCCTGCAACAAGTTATAACTGGCACGCATAAATGGTGTGAATACGCTCGCCTTACGCTTTCAGTCGAAAGAACAGCCATTCTGTCCGTGGCCAGTGCTTAGGGTCGTCGTCGACTAGGGATGTCCCCGATAGCACTACACCTCTCCGGCCGGCCTGTGCGCACTGCCACCTCTCTTCGCGTGCTGGGATTGGAGATTTCCTAATGTGGGCCAGCTACCCTGTGGCTCCGATCTCCCCGCCAACAAGCAGGTCAAGCGCTCCATCTGGTCCGACGAATTTCACGAAAGTCTGAAGGCTCCTGCTCCAAAATGGCTCGTCTCTTCAGCCTCGACTTGTCTGCCAGGCTCAATTCCCGCACACGACCGAGGCGGAGTGGGCCCGGATTGAAACAGTTAATGAGCGGCAATGTGCATGGTCATCTGCCTCCCTCAAATAACGCCTATGCCCTCTCTTCAGGCAGAAGCTCAGCTCAACACCCTGGATAAGCTTGTTCATCCACGCCACTCTGCCCGTTAGCACAAACTTAATTTTGTTGCAGAGCCAGCGGCGTTAATGATCTATATGGGCCGTTCCCTACCCGTCTTGAAAGCGCGCCCTGAAACTAGGCCGCCCTGGCTGTACCATCAAGTGAGCGACAACCGGCCGCCGACTCGACTCCACATTCGGCCGACCGGAAAGGCAGGCGCGCATTCCGCGAGCATGGCGGCTGTCAGTGAGAACCAACCAGCCCCAGGTGTTTCAGGCATTTGTGGACGCCGGGGCCGAAGACGACATTTTAACTATAGGGATGAAATGTTCCGCTCATTCAGATTCGAAACAAACCTGCGTCAATGAAACACTCCGCACTTCACCTTCTATGCTGGCGGAGCTTACAGCCATTCGGGGCGTACTGCAGGCGCTAATGCCGGCCCTTCTTCAAGCCCCTGGAGGTTCCACTGTACAACTTTACACGGATTCAACGGCGGCCATATGGAATTTTCGCCGTGTAACCTACAAGTCGTCTGTCTCGAGAGACATTCACAAAATACTGGACAACTACCCCTGCCCTCTCCGACTGTCGTGGATCCGGCGTAATACTATCACCGCTCATATTGCGGCGGATAGTGCCTAGCACCTAACGTTTGTTCCACAGCCGCTGCCAATTTTTCCGACTAAAGGAAGATGTGCGTCGCGCCACACGTGCACTCATCCCACCGCGTGGAACAGACCTCTCCACTAGGCTCGCACGCGGGGAGGAGGTCTTGCTGCGTAGACTTCGAGTTGGGGTGGCCTTCTCTCTTGCGGTAACTCGGGCATGGCCACCACGGTACCATGCGCCGTTTACCAACAACTTCCCCTTCTGCACTATTCCTGCCGTAGACGCTGCCACACATTACTTATTATGGACTATTGAATGCAGCAAGATCCCGGCACCTTCGTAGCACAAGCCTCCATCCTGGGAGACCACCCGATCTCCAGCGATGGCTCTGGGGGCTCCACAACCACTCTTTTCTTGCCTTCCTCCGAGAGGCAGGAGCGAACTTGCATCTTTGGGACTGTGTTCAGTTATGCCAAATGGCATATTATCGCAATGAAAAAAAATAACAACTCGAAATAAGGAAATTCTATAGGTGCTGCCGCCGCGGTGCTTGTTGAGAGTACATCATATGTGGGCCCGCGAATTTAACCGCTTTCGTCTTCCTTTCCCGTTCTTTGACCAGGGGGAATTAGCGCTCAGTTGCTCAGGCCTAGATCGCTCACGGGTCGGGCAGCCATAGTCGCCAAAATACTACGGTTTTCGGCCACCACGCAGCACTAATCTTGTGTTTAAGAAAGTTTTATCTCTTTCTCTCTCCACCTCTCTCTCTTTCGTCCCGGGGGGCTCGGTACGCAGATTGGGTAGGCACAGACATTCTTGCACTTACGAGACCGACAACGTTCGTTCACCCTATCACCGCGTGATCATTGCCGGCCTCTTGGCCGTCAGAAACAAAATTCCATCCTCTCACACTGGGATTCCCTGCCACTCTCCGCCGCCACACTCGTGCCACACTGCCATCCTCTCGCATTCGGGAATATGCGCATCACACTTTCTTTGCCACGCTGCCATATTCAAATGTCTTTCTTATTCAGGAAGAAGTCTTTTGGTTAGATATACTTTATCGTTGCACTAAAAATAGTGCAATGGATGACACTCATGTGCCATGTGTTTTTAGTAACTAAGGTGTAAACTTTTCTTTCTTCTTTGGTACCACTGCATTGGCAAATGTAAGCGCATTCCGAGTTCCGGTGGCATTGTATGCGCGGAGGCCGAGGGGAAATTTCTCGTGCATGTATCAGAGGCCAATTTCTACGCATATATATCACCGCTGCGGCGCTAGTCTTTCAATAAATACATAAACCAATAAACAATAAGTAAACAGTTATCTAAGAGCAATTAATATGGCATACGTCAAACAAAATGCCTTTCTAACTCATATGCAGACCAGTCAGCGTACCTGACCCGTGTAACCTTTCCGCCATCCTCAATGCTCCGCAGCCTGCCTGCCTTCAGGCTGCTGCAGCTAGCATTAGCAGGCGTGCATTTTTTCCCGCAGTCTTTAGTGCGCTAATTTGGCGCTTCCTTTCTTTTCGCATCCGCAACGGACGCCAAACGTGCCCACCGATCTGTCGCTATGCAGAAGCAAGTTCTCTTCGTTTCTGCGATCGTCTGGCGTTCTCTGTTCACACGTTGCATACCGTGACTCGCAGGCGGAGGACGAGCGACCGCGGAAACGGTGGTGCCCGAAGCCGGCGCCGCCGGTGTTTCCGAATGGCTGGATTCCTGTGATGGAGTCGACGGAGCTCGCCATCGGACAGGTCAAGCGCCTCGACGTCTTCGGTGAGCCTCTCTCCCACCAGTGCTCCCTTCCTGCAGCGAGGCTTACGTGAGGGCGGTCTTTCCTGCCTAGTACCTCCCAGTGACATGTGCCTTGAACCGGAGTGTTTGCAAGCATGACATCACCCGTATGCGACATTGCTCCATTTCCGATTCCGACGACTGCAAACCTTCCGCGTACTTGCCAAGACGCTTTGTTGGTCGTGTTCGTCTTCCGTCACTCCGACATGCTCTGTTTCTTATTGATTTCTTTAGCACCGCTTACATATGCCACAGAGAGGCCGCCAAAATGCGAAAGGTTTAAAACGTGGCATGGTGATGTCTACGTCATTCATAAGTAACTCAGGCGCGAACTGATATCTCAGAGCGTACATACGGAAGCGAACGAAAATGAGGGTCGAGTAGTGACGTTTTCCATGCGGTGATCCTCATGCATACGATAATCTTCGCTCTTAGAAGCGGGGCTAGCGCACTGTGGTATTAGAGACCGTGCTGATGCCGCTACGCGCGTTTCCGCCGTGTCCAGCCTTCCTCCGGAGACCGCGTCATAATGCAAGTGCCACGTGTGGCTTTCACGCTTGTCGTCGTCCAAGGTGCCTTGTTGAGCAGTAGGTGGTGTGACTGGCGGCACTCCAGAAAATAAAGACAATGCAACAGGATCTCAATGTCATCGTCCGTCTGTTTTCGCTCCAAAATAGAGCCAAAATATACGCAAGTGTTCGAAGAATATCGTTGCTGTGATGGTTTTGCTTCAGGCTGTATTTTCTTTTCTTTTAGACGTTTCGCACCTGAGCTGTTGGAAAGGCTCGGCTGAACGGAGTATAAAATATGCAGTTCGTTCAATGCCGGGAATCGAGGTCCGACTGTTCGCCAAGCAGGGACCCTACCACTAAGTCAGGGTTGTACCGTAGGTCTCTCCGTACGCCTTCTGGGTGCTACATTTAAATTTTCCAAACGGATAAAGGCGTACTCAAAATCCTATGCAAATCCTGTTGACATTTAAACTAAACCGCAGAAGGACGGGGGCAATGAAAGACACGTAGACGGGACGAGGGCTCTTGTCTACTTGTCTGTCTTTGTACCTGTCCACCTACAATATATTTTATTATAATCCATGAACCAGTTGGCCCAGCTAAGCATTCTGTTGTGCTATTGACACGAACTACATTAAAATACAGCGTGGGCTTATTTTCACAATCACTAGCAAACTAACTTGGTTTTCTCAAATTGAATAGATTCGTTCATCCGTAAGTAGTAAGTAATGCTTGCTAAGGTATAAACGTAGCAGCTATCCCCCTAACCCAAACCTCCTCGCATATATTACAATAATCCGCTCTTATGCATCTCATGTTTGGGGTCGGACATTAAATAAAGATATTAACAATCCCCAGAGAATCGAGAGATTGGCCGTTGGTTTCATTTTCAACCGTTTTCGCCACACTGACCACCACTCTTCGATCTACCTCCGTGGATTGACTCCTTGGCTGAACTATTGCTTAACAAAATTCTAACTTAAGACATCGAAGGAAACTAGCAAGTCTAAAATTTCTTTCTTACCTATTTAGCAGTAGAAGTACGCAAGACATATAAAACGTCCTTCCTCCGTTACCTTCGCGTCCTGCAAAATTATATCATTGACATGAATTCCCGCCCATTTTCGCCAGCACCAACAACTTTAAATACCTTTTTTTTTTCTCGCTCAATTACAGGTCGCAACAAGCTGCCGAATCATATATTTTAGTCCCGAAACGCACTCAGATCGATTGAACACTATTGTGAAGTGTGAGTTGGTTCCTGTGACTCATCATGCTGCATATTTGTCTGTTATTTTGTCACGCTTGTGCTATTACGCGTTTTATCATGCCTCTTGGTTGTAACATTAATTCACGGTCCTTCTCGGGTCATTTTATTTGGCCTGCAGTATTTTACAAATAAGTAATGGTGCAAACTGCCGCCATTGATAGATCTGCAAAGCGGTGTCTGTCGATTTCCGGCCTGCCGTTGCCCAATCCCAACGCAACTCGCTGGCGCCTCACGCCCGCTTCCGTGGTGAGCGTACATTGACTGCGCCGGCGAGACCCAGGCTTCGTCTAACAGCGGAATCATGGTTTATAAAGATGTGCGCTTACGTAACGGGGCCGTTCACCTCTACCTCTGAGTTTTTTTGTTTTTTTTTTTCTCGGGGGCGGTACTGCATCCAGCACCGTCTCACGTAACGGCAGCGCCTACGGCACGACAATGTTTAACACAAGCTCCTGCCATTCCTCCTAAAGGGGCTGTGAAGGTAAAACACTCGTTTAGTTCACTAAACAGACTGATTTTTACCTATAACAATGATACCAATTTTGCCACAAACTTCAAACAAATAACCCAGATTCTAAAGAGAACATGAATCAGCGACGACTCCCCACCCACTTCCCGACTATTTTTTCGTGACGTCACAGAATCTTGTTTGTGCGATAGACGGTCGCCGACGTATACGCCACCACGAAGAAACATGAGTGGGCGATTGCAGCGGGGGTTCCGCTTCATCGTATCACCTGAATGCTAACGAGCAGTTAACACACTGATACATTTTAGTGCTAGCCCATATTACGTCCCTCCTGCCCTTAATACCATACTGTAGAGCGAAATTTGAAAGTTTTAATGCGCAGCATTCTTTGCCGAGGTAGCCCCACGTATAACACCCTGCATTTCCACAATAATGCAGATTTCGCGAAAGTTCCAAATGTAATTGTTATAATTACGTACATGGAGATAATTGATCGGACGAAATTTTGAAAACCTAAAAAATAAGAAAAATATTAAAAAATTACGCTAAATCGCAAAACGTATAAGCATGGCATCTCCGCAATAATGAAGATTTCGCGAATGTTCGACTTCTAATCGTTATAACAGCGTAAATTGAGATAATTGGTCGGACAGGATTTAAAAAAAAACAAAAACTTTGGCTGCAAAAAACTCACACTCAAGACAACCGGCATAAGAAGGCTACACATTAGAAGATAATTCTCTGAATTTCTGCAGAATTTTGTTTATATTTCTTACATTTTTTCGGTTAAAAACGTTTTTTTTTTGTTGCCTGGATAAAACTGGGTGAGTTACCAAAAGCTAGTTCTTTCAAAACTAACAAAGGCGTTTTTATGTCGTCATCGCCCCTGTAATGTCCGCGGTCATCGCCCGTAAGCGGAGTTTGGGTTTGGGCTAGTTGGTAGCGCTAATCTATGACGTAGTGTAGCGCAAAAAACGGACAATAACTAAGGACAAAAGGAGGCGACGGGCACAAGCGCTAACTTCCAATTGAGCTTTATAGTAAAAAATGCGCGAATTTAAACACGGAAGCGGGACATTATCGAAAACAAACAAATTAAAGAAAATAACAAACCATGGAAGTCATGGATCCCCGTAAGTGGCTGAACCGGTGGTGCTACCTCTTCCACCGAAATAAAAAAATCCCTCATTTATCACAAGTAACTCCCCTTAACTAACTTTTTGCTGGCTGTTATTTTTCTTCACTCGGTGGAAGTAGCTAGACAGGAACGTACGCACCCCATGTAAATTTACCAATCTCGTTAAAGCCTGAACACCTTAACAGGGCTGGGCTTTTTCTATATTCCAACGTCATTAAAGCCTGAACACCTTAACAGGGCTGGGCTTTTTCTATATGGCAATGTCATTAAAGCCTGAACACTTTAACAGGGCTGTGCTTTATTCTATATACCAATGTCATTAAAGACTGAACACCTTAACAGGGCTGGGCTTTTCCTGTAACAAAATACAGAAAATCACGCACACTTGCGTACTTTATGAGATTAAAAAGGTGGTTTGGATGGATGGTGGGAACATTCAGTTCATTGATGTTAGGTTGCTTTGCGCAATTTCACACCGTTAAGGGCGTGGAATAGTTTACAGTGTATGGCCCTTGGTTTCTAACTTTTTACCATAATATAAACGGTCACATCGTTCCAGATATGCCTGCTGTTTTTTTTATATATACAGGGTGTCCCAGCTATCATGCACCAAGATTTAAAAAAAGAAAAATTGCGTAACTCGAAGAAAACCTAGTGCATAATGTTTGCAGTACTGTGAAGAAGCGGAGGGTAATTTTTTCGCTAATGAAACTTAATTAATTAATTGTAATTAATTATCTAACTCGAGAAATACTGTCGTAATCACTAAAGTGTCAATGAGGCACTTGTAGGCAACCACGAGGGGCATCTAACTGCGCTATTTTCAGCGACGAACTAATTGCGTACTCATTTATTTTGACTGATAAAGGAAGCCCGCGAAATATGAAAAATACCACGTGACGACGCTTACGCCTGCATTGTAAAGCAGCGTCCCCAAACAAAGCTGATTGAAAGCAATTGCTTCGCGTGTTACCCGCCCGAAGAGACAGCGCATCACCTTGATAATAGCATGCATGGAAGGAGTAGCAGCAGCAAGATTCGCGGGACGCGTGTGCAGATAAGGAACAAACTCGGTCGCGATTTCTTCTTTCTTTCTTTTGTCTATTTCATTCTGGCTAACTCAGAGGCAGCCTGTCTGAGGGCGTTGCTTTACGGTGCGCGCGGAGGCGCCGTCACGTGGTATTTTTCATATTTCGCGGGTTTCCTTTATCAGTCAGAATAAATGTGTACGCAATTAGTTCATCGCTGAAAATACCGCAGATAGATGCCCCTCGTGGTTACCTTCAAATGCCTCATTGACACTTTAGGGATTAGGAGAGTATTTCTCGAGTTAGATAATTAATTACAACTAGTTAATTAAGTCTCATTAAAGAAAAAAATACTGTTCGCTTCTTCACAGTACTGCAAACATTATGCACCTGGTTTCTTTCGAGTTACGCCTTTACTCTTTTTTTAAATCTTGGTGCATGATAGCTGGGACACCCTGTATAAGAATGCACATAAACAATTTCCGAGCGACTGCACCCGATATCCCACGAGCTGCACGAGTTATCCTTATCAAGGCCCTCGCAGAAAACGTCAAAGCTACCCGGGAACACTACCAAAAACACCAGAACACACACGTTTCACCGGACCAAATTCTGTGGTCCCAGTGCCACCACGATCGCCCAACAGTCCGCCACTTACAGGGGTCGTGCAGGGCCCGATAGCATTGGGACAAGACAATCTCCGCAGGAGGGCAGGCTGTACCAGAAGGATGCTGCCAACGGCCAGCAGCCTGGGGGGTAATACTTCGTGAAAGAGACTCAACTCGTAAGTAGAACCGGAACAATGACGACCCTGCACCACCAAGTGCTCCAGTGGCGTAGACACAAATATTTTACGCGCCACCGGTAAAAAAAATAAATAAAAAGAGATCCTGCGCCCGAACAATACTTTTGCCATTTTTCGGCTTAATAAACCCCATGGCTAGTTGTTTTGTTCACTGTAATATCTACTAAAAGTACGAGTGTCCACAGGGCTCTGAGTAGCCATTTTTGTCAAGAAACCAACGCTCTTCTTATTTTCGGTGTACATTGAAGTTTATCAATGCGGCGTCTACATAACGTGGTAGAAAAAAAAAACCTTTAAAGAAGGAGGGAATGCAGCACTCAGCAAATTTCGGGGTGTGCTCTGACACCGAACCCCCCCCCCCCCCCCCCGGTCTACTCTCCTAAAGTACTGTCCCCTTTTCTCAACAACAGGCCATAGTGCCACCTCGTGCAATAAATTTATTCGTTCATTATTTGTATTCGTATCAAAGTCATACCACTACTGGTTACGCCAGCTTAGCGGGGGCTCTTAGCGTAATTCCTATGAAACATCCTTTGTTAAAATAACTGCGAAACACATGATTGAATTCAGGAAATATTCGACTGGATACAACAACAATCAGGCACTATAACTCAAGTGACTCCAAGCGGATACGAAGTGATGCCCACTTAAAATAGCTTTAGTATACAAAATGTCTGCCCGTCTGTGAATACGTCTGTCTGTCTGGTTTCCTGTTTGTATGCACTGGTTCGTTCGTTTCTTCATGGCGGCCTCGGACTGAGAGCATTGCTTCATATCTCTAATTGCACATGGATTCTTGCAGGTGTTTTTTTTTTTTCGTCTTATCACATTTGGTTCGTTATTTGCGAACGAAATGTTCCTTTTCTCAAAAATATGGATATGCCATTCCTGCACAGCTACAGATTTGAATCGTAAGTGCTGCCACTTTAGCCTTGCGCGTAGCTTTACCGCAGTTCTTTGTTCACTCAACGTTGCCGCGCGTAAGCGCAATGTTCTCCCTTGTAACGGCGCCAGCGGAACAGTTATTATAACCTCGAATACATGGACTTGAAGGAGAGCCGAGTCGAGAAAAAGTTTCTTTCGGCTCGACCCGCCCATGCATACGCTGACGGGCTGAGTCGAAAAGCCGTCGGGGCGAGTCCGTTCGACCCGCAGGCACAGGGTGGGTTGACTCGCTTGTCGCGCTGAGTCGGCAGTCCGTGAGGAGCATTCTTTGGACGGAGTCCATATAAACGTATGAGGGTCGAGGTAAACTGAAAATCTCAGTCAACTCGACCCTCCCTCGACGAGTCCATGTATCTGGGGCTTATATCAGGGCAGAGTGTGCGTACTCCAACGACATCCCTTCGAAATCACACAGTTGATTTTGCCGGATAAATGGAACAAAAAGCTCGAGCAGCAACACCTTTGGCTCGGATTCCGGGATGACAATAGGCCCTTTCGTGTGCCCAGGGGAAGAGCTGGTGACGTTCCGCACGGAGGATGGCACTGCGCACGTGATGGACGCGTACTGCCCGCACCTGGGCGCCCACCTGGGCGTGATGGGCCGCGTGGTGGGCGACTGCATCGAGTGCCCCTTCCACGGCTGGAGGTTCGAGGCCGACACCGGCGCCTGCACGCACGTACCCTACGCCGCTAAAGGTGAGCTCAACTTCCGGCCCTACACCTCCCAAGGGATGGCTGCTCTGCCGGCTGCGTTTTTTTTTTAAGTGCGGAAAACTCTAGGGGCCCGGCTTGTCGTAGCTTCTCCGGGGTCGCGGCGTCACGCACCCAAACATAGGCTTTGAAAAGTAAACCGCTTCCCCTGGGCGGGATAGAACGTGCGCCCCTCGACTTACGAATTTAATTTATATCCCATTGCGCCGCCGAGGCACACGTTACTCATATGCCAAGCGTTGAGGTGACATTTGCGCTGCGCCTATGCCAGAGATTCTGCCGTTGCTAGGACGCAAATAAGTATACAATAATACAAAATGAAGAACACATCATGAGTTAACGCATTAACTGCCCCGAATTAATAAAGACTCAATCCAGGGTCTTTTATAGACCTTTTCAAAAGCTGCGGTGCCCTCTCTTAACTACTTTCGCTATCAACGCCAGGCTGATACTCTCGGCGGGACAGTATACGAGCAACGCTGCCTGTATCAGGCAATCTTATACAGGCGGCGTGCGTTACTAAATGTACGAAAATTGCAAAAAACTACATCAACACAAGGTAAAAACTGGCGACTCACTGCTCTGCACTTGCAACAGTTTTCCCGTTGAGCGGAACTGCTTTATTTTTTCTTCCTTGGGCTACTTAAATCCGAAAATTTTGGTCTGTCTCTCTGTCTGTCCCTCGATTCAGCCTTCCGGCCAAAAGTTAAAAGAATACTGGAACGAGAGGTTTATATAGGCAAGACTTTTAAACCACTAAATCTGGAAGCGTACTTCGTGCTTGTCAACATGGTTGAGCAAAAGAACATGAGCCATACTTGAGGCTAGAAATCAATGCATCCCTGGCACTGTCATTTTCTTTGAATAAATGTGTGCTTGATATTTGCGATAGCAGATAACAAAATACGCGTTCAAAACAATAATTTGAACCAAAAAATAGTGCCCTTCCACTCCTTGAAGAAAGATGACCTGCGAAGGTGGACGCAGTACACGAAATGCACGAAACGAAACACGTTTGTTTGCAATTTGCGATCGAGCAATTAGCACTTAACCTGATGAAATTTTGAAGCACTGGAGATTTATTCTAGTGGACAAAGATGAAGCTATCATGCTTCCCTCCCGCGTCGTAAGCATCTTACTGTCTGCGTAACACAACAGCCCAATCCGCTCGACCAGTGAGGACACCGGAAAGTCCGCATTGGGGCAGAGGAGGATGTAGACGTTTAAACCTCCCGCCAGCACAATGGACATGTCATCAGTGAGGGCATGAAACATATATCTGCGAGTGCACCCCCCCCCCCTTCCCTCCACTCCCAACTCGTGCTGGTAAACCGGCATCCAGTTATGTGCGCGTGCTTAGAGGAGACAGGCACCGTCAAAATTGTTGCTCTGAAAGCCCTTCAGGCTGAACAAGAAATATTGGCTCACGTCGACGTCGCTGTTCATCCAGGAGAGACTCCCAGCTACTCGGCGAGCTGGAACTGGCGGTAGAAACGGTGGAGGCAGCGACTTTCTGTTGTTTTCGCACCCATTCGCGCTCCTGTTCCGGCGGGCGCTCCTTCGATTCCCGCTGTTCTTCCTGCGAGCGAACGACACGCCTCTGTCTGTAGGGAGTTAAAACCTGGGGCCCAATTCTCTAAAAAATGGCCGCCGTTCCGAAACGACGCGGTAGCGCCATGCAAATGCATGTGTTCTCGGGCGGGGGCGTCGCTTTGAGGTGTGGAAGGGGGACGGGAATCCCCGGGAAGTGTGTGACGGGAAGTCTGTCTGGATGCGTTGAACTGGAAAGCCGCATAGTTTGAAGGTCTACTCCTAACAAAAATTTCTTCCTGGGTATGTGGTTCACAGTTCCCGACTTTGTCAAGATTCGAAAGTGGACCACGGATGAGGTGTTGGGCCTGGTGTTCGTTTGGTACCACGCCGAGCACGAACCGCCGTCGTGGCGCATCGGGGACGTGCCTGAAGCCGCAGCGCTTGACTGCAGCAGCTCGCGCTTCTGGCGCAGCGAGGACCAAATCTCATGCCACATCCAGGAGCTCGCCGAGAACGCAGCCGATATGGCGCACTTCGACTATTTGCACGGGCCCTCGTTCCTGGCCACGGGCAAGAATTTCTTTGTCCTGGCCGAGTCCAGCGTGCGCGGCTTCCTGATGCGCCACTTCTGGCAGACAGCCTGGACGCCCCGGGACCACACGGCGCAGGTGCACGTGACCTGCCAGACGTCGTCGCCACTGAAATGCCTGTCGCGCTTCAACAAGTACAGCTTCTACGTCACACAGGTCGGGCCGGCGCTGGTGGTGACCACGATGCAAACGGCCTTCGGCAGCATCGCCTACGTTCTCTCAGTCACTCCCATGAAGCCGTTCCACGTGCGTGCCGTGCACCGCTACTTCCCCAGCCGGGAAATGCCGCGACTCATATTCTGGATCGTCATCTGGGCGTCCAGGGTCATGGTGGGTACACCCCCCCTGCTTTTTCAGTGCCTTCGCAATGCGCTGCTCGGAATTGCTGTTTTATTTATGAAAGATACGTACGCCTTGATTACAATAGTAATGCGCAAGTTCGAATTTTATCCGTGGTCATTGTCTCCTCCGAACCTTTGCATGTCCCGACGAAAAAGCACTCATGTTACCACCTGAAGCAGATGCAATGCCAATATCCGAAGGGCGCCCTTTCATACAGAACTGCTGTGTGTATATTACTACAGTAATGGTGAAAATGATGATGATGATGACAATCAGTCAATCAATCAATTAATCAATAATTTATTTGCGTGCCCAGGAACAGCGGGGTGCTTTTGTGCTGTCGCAGGGAAATAAAAACACACTAAACACGACCTGCATACCTCGTAAAGAAAAAATAAGAGGAGAATAGTAGTTGTTACACACGAAGAAAACTACACATTTTGACATAACACACACAAACACACACATTTACAAGCACCCATTTATACTCACAAGTATAATAATAATGATAATAATAATAATTATTATAATAATAATAATCATGTTTATTTACGTACCCAGGAACAGCCAAAGGCCTGAGTGCTGGCGCACGGATCGTTACATAGAAACATATTGCAAGAAACAAACAAGGGACAAGACACACACAGATTGAAGTAGTGAAAATGTGATAAATAAAACACAGGTGGAGTGAAAGGTGGGTATAGGTAAAAAAGAAGAAAAAAGGGCGCTTTTGTGGCTCAGCTTGTTGTAAAGACCACACAACAAGCAGAGCAACAAAGTTTGACAGTAATACGGCAAAAACAATGGCAAGGGCATAGAGGCAATAGATAAGACGAACAAATCACAGGAAACTGTTTCAAAAATAGGCAACTATCAGTTGGTTAAAGAGAACCGCGGAGAAACTAAATTCCACCAATCGAGAAAAAAAAAAAGAACGACAGAAACATCATAGATGTTTAACATACTGTAATGAACAGTGCAGTACGGTAAATTTTAAAGGAACTTCGAAAGATGTCAAGGCGTTCAAAGAGTCTGTTGCAAGAATTTTGCATTCTGCGCACAGGAAAGTGATTCGAGTTGCGAGCAACGGTCAAGAACGGGCGATGCGACCTGGTGGGCCTTAGTGGAACACTGAACTCTAAACAGTTAAAGGCCATGAAGAGAAAACACAAGTTTGGTTCATTCAAAAGATTGCCTCGTTAGAATCATACTGACACCATTTTTAACGTAAGCTTCGCTCAAATAAGCTACATAATTAGGAAAAAAGGGAATGGCCATGCGACCCACTAGCTTATTTCCCGCAACAGAAGCTATGATGTCATACCAGACAGCTCTGCGATTGGCGGAGGGCGGCAAAACCAAACGCAAATTAGACAGAGCTTATAAGCTTGCGAACGAGCTATGTGCGCTTAAATTTAGACCCCATTCTTTTTAAAGCCCTAAGAATGGTGGGACAAACAGTGGAAGTTACGAAAGCACACGTAAACATAGAAGTACCGATGCGTACTGCTGTTGGTACTGCGCGCACTATGCTTGGTTTAGCTGTACAGGACTGCGGGGCTTTGGAGTTGTTTCAGACGACACTGGCCAATTGACGCAAGCGACGGTGTCTTACGTGACCGCATTTGTCGAGCGAGCACCATCCACAAATGCGGTCACTTAAGACATCGTCGCTTGCGTCAATCGGCCAGTGTCGTCTGAAACAACCGTTTCATGAAACAGTTGTTTCCATGAGCAAAACAAGCCAGGTAAAAATACGTTCACAAACAAACCAAAGGCAGAAAACGGCTTGTCACGGTGTGGTGGCGCCATCTAGGTTCACTAACGGTAAACACGGCCCTGTGATGTCATTGCAGACCACGAAAAGCAAGATTTAGCGGGAAACTCAAAATTTTAACATACATTAATTTCTCAGTGAAGAAAGCGCCGTTTGCATTCGGGCAAGCGCTGGGGGCACTATAAAATACGAAATCTTTCGAATAACACAAACTTGTGTTTTGTCTTCATGGCACCTTTAACAAGTCTTCGCAACAAAGGTCACCATGAACATTTTTGTGAAGGGATGTAAGGAACTATGGACATAATAATAATAATAATAATAATAATAATAATAATAATAATAATAATAATCAATCAATCATGTTTATTTACGTGCCCAGGAACAGCCAGAGGACTGAGTGCTGGCGTATGGATAGTTACATGAAAACAAAATACAAGAAACATATTGCAAGAAACAAACAAGCGACAAGACACACACAAATTGAAGTAGCGAAAATTACAGAAATAAAACACAGGCGGAGCCTGGGTACAGGTAAAAAAGAAAAAAGAAGATGCCTTTGTGGCTCAGCTTATTGTAATGAATACACAAGCAGAGAACAAAGTTTGACAGTAAGACGACAAAAACAATAATAATAATAATAATAATGCAGTAGGCTGCTGTGAGATGATGGAAGCTCGGCGAGCACGTGCCCTTCGGTGAGCAGCCGGCCGTCTTTTCTAAAGCAACTAATATCGGTCTTCACGGTCGCTAACAGGCACTAAGAATGGCCTTCACCTATGGCAGAAATTCCTCACCATGAATGACGTAAACGTTGCTTTAGTAAACCCGAAGAGGAACATTTGTGGCACCAAAGCACTATGCAGAGTTCCCATATGGTGCACGGTTTTGCTAGCCTTGAGTACATGTGCCTGCACTTTTGCCTTTGCTGGACGTACTAGTCTGTGGCTCCCTTTCCCGACTCGTAGCGGTAAGCATGCCTTTGTGGCTCTCACTTGCAGTTCGAGAGGGACGTCTACGTGTGGAACCAAAAGGCTTACATGAAGAACCCAGCCTTAGTCAAAGAAGACAAGACAATCATGGCGTTCCGGAAGTGGTTCTCCCAGTTCTACAGTGCAAACAGCCTCTCCTGGAAGGACTTGAGAGACAAGACGCTAGAGTGGTGAAATATCCCACCCTAGCGGAGTCACGGTTGTGGTTGAAAGAACAGTCCGTGCTACAACGTCCGTGAAAATTCCGCCTCCACTGTGTCCTCTGCGGCAGAGGGAACGAAGTACGCTGTGTGGAGGACTCGTTCAACCTCATGGTTTTGGTTTGGACCAAAGAGCCCCATGCCGCGTTCGCATTCATTGTTCCGTGTGCATAATTTTGTTCGCTTATGGAAAGCCCAGAATGTATAACCTTGTAGCCCCCAACAAAATAATTGTTGGCCAGCATGTAACATCGTTGTCACGTTTGCTATCTAACTGCGTGTAAGTAAGTACATCGCTCAGACGGAATTTTTTACACGTACTCAATAATAATTGCCACTGTGAAAGACGCATGTCTTCTAATTTAGACACGTATTGACACTTCATTTTCCCCCAGAGAACAACAGAATCCTTGCGAAGGCCAGGGGTAAAAAAAAGCATTCTCAAACTGTCTTTTTGCATGCATGTCCTTAATGTTAATCCTACAAGGTGTTAGCTGTTTCAGCTTGTAATGTCCAGCGTGAAGTGGAGTATTCACATAATCTCGCGTACGTCGCTGGTCATCGTATAACCCTCCAGTGGCTTCCAGGTCACAGTGGCATCATGGAAAATGAGAAAGCGGATGCCTATAAATAAAGAACAGAAAGAACATTTTCTTCACAAAACATGATGCCTAAACAATGTCTAAGGAACTAGTTCTGGCTGAATGGAACCGATTATGGTCCCTGCCGGAGCATCATCACGAATCTTTACATGATATAGACGCACATATTAGAATTCGGCTGCCAGAACGTCTACCCCGCAGACTGGAGACGTTGTTGCATATGCTTCATCTCAACTTAGCATTTACAAATTCCTACCTACCTCTGATATGCCAGACATAAAACCCACATTGTGATAATTGTGGCTCACCTGAAAGTGTAGAACATATATTACTGGAGTGTTCTGCCTATGCCGAATCAAGGTGCCGTTTGCAGCATCAAATTGATCGCCTCCACCATGGACCATTTACACTGAGACTGGTACTTGGACCAGGGCCCTCTCCGTCTGCTCAGCGCAAAGCCCTGTCTGCGTTATTCGAGTTTCTCGGGACATTGGTGTATCTACGACATTATAGCCTTCCATTTATTGCAAGAAACTTTTAACTCAATGCCCTGAAGGAGGACGGTATTTTATTTTTATTTTATTTCATTTTTTTCTTTTTAACACGAAAGTGCTTTATTCCCGGATACACGAAGATTTCGCTGACGTCATATCCGTCACGGAAGTGACGCCAGTACAACGAAGCAAGCGGCCTGTAAAGGGTGCACCCCTGCACACAAGGTCTTATTTGCGGGGAAGCAACCTTTAGTACTAAAGAGTACGTTATACTTCGGGTTGTTTGTTTTCGGGTTTTATATTTTAACACGAAAGTGTTTCATGCCGCGATGCCCCAAGGTTTCCTTGACGTCATATCCGTCACGGAAATGACGCCAGTACACCTTTGCCGAAGCGACCCTCCAGCAGGATGTCGCTCGCCACGCACACCCACAAGACAGCCACCGACCCGCAAATCATGCTCAGCTGCAGACTTCAATTTCGCGTTTTACTGATTCCTATGATAGAGGAATCAACCACAGTTTTTCTCTACTACTCATCTTAACTACACCTACTGCCATTTTATCCCTTTCCTCCTTTCCCTGCAGAATAGCATGTCAGAGAACTCATGTCGGCAAACCTCTCTGCGTTTTCCTCTCTATTAAAGTATATCTCTCTCTCTCTCTCTCTCTCTCTCTCTCTCTCTCTCTCTCTCTCTCTCTCTCTCTCTCTCTCTCTCTCTCTCTCTCTCTCTCTCTCTCTCTCTCTCTCTCTCTCGCTCTCTCTCTCTCTCTCTCTCTCTCTCTCTCTCTCTCTCTCTCTCTCTCTCTCTATCTATCTATCTATCTCTCTCTCTATCCTTAATGTTTCTGAGATGAAAAATGTAAGGAGAAATATTAATTCCTCGCGTTTGTGGCGTCGACAATTCTGTGCGTTTAGTGCACTCCATGTTGTCGACCCGCCGCGGTGGCTCACTGGCTAAGGCGTTGTGCTGCTGAGCACGAGGACGCGGGTTCGATTCCCGGCCATGGAGGCCGCTTTTCTGATGGAGGCGAAAAGCAAAAACGCCCGTGTGTTCGAGATTTCGGTGCACGGTAAAGATCCCCAGGTGGTCAAAATTAATCCGGAGCTCTCCACTACGGCGCGCCTCATCACCTGTGAAGCGTCGGCGCGTTAAACCCCACAATCAGACAAATCAGCACCATGTTGACGTACGTTGTATGACCACATGCAAGTGTGTGCCATTGTGGAAATCAAATGTCCGACTGTTATAGACACAAAAACTGAATCGTCTTGCACTCCAACATATTCTACCAACTCTACTTAATGGCAGAGTCCTTCAATGCTTTACTGGTCACGAAACTTCAGCGCTCGTTGCATGTGGGGACCGCGGGCGCCACTACAGGCGCCACCGCCGCACGAAGGGCATCCAGCCGCCGCGCGTGCGGCATATTGGCCAGCTCTTGGCGTGCAAACGCTCGCCGATTTTGGTGTCTGCGCGCTGATTAAGTGTGCTTTTTTTCGTAGTAGTTAGCGATGAATAGTCCAGTCATTGTGTATACCACCTGCCTTCAATGGGGTTTTATTTTTCGAAGTAAATTACCGTAGACGTCGGCCGCAAACGGCAACGGCTTCTGCCGCCTCTGGCACAAGCGCTGCGCCATCGTGTTTACGGATTTTTAAATCTCTATTGCTTCTTTTCTTAAAGCAAAAGTTGTAAATACCACACACACGGTAGCTCTGTGGTCACGGACTGCTGCGGGCCTATCGATAATATAATAAGAAAAGCTGAAAGAAACCAAGTGCGCGTCAGACTAGGCTTAATGAATCCGTTGATTGATCTGGAATGCACAGAACGCTGAAATAGATGCTCAATAGGATTGTCGTTTCGATGAGTTGGTACATACTTGAGAACATCTAAAAACGCTGCAGAAACGCGAAGGATCAAAACACGAAGAGATATATGTTGCACCGTGTGTCTTTCCGCTTACACGCTTTGCAATCCTTGCAAAACAAGGAAGCGAAAAAAGAACAATAAAACTGATTTTATCACACGCAACAAAAAAAATCAATATTACGAAGGGAGACAAAAGAGCGTGGTCCAGCGTACAAAAATTTATTTTTTCGTGCTGCGATGTGCAGCACACGGAGGAAACAGAATATTTCCACGTAGCCAAAAACGACGCAAAGCTTTTCTGAACGAAGTTTATTAAAGCGAGCTCCTGCTCTACAAAAGAGTAGAATAAAACACAAACATCGAAGAAGCAGTCTGCAGCGTGACGTGCACAGATGACCGTCGATAAAGTGAGTTGCGCGGTGTTTGGTATGCATGCATTTTTCTCAGAACGTTATTAATTTCAGATCCATGGAAATAGGATCGAGAACATTGTCGAAGAAACAAAAAATCAAGTTAGCGGCAAGGTGACACCCTTTCCATATCAAACAATATTGCCCGACGGGATGTACGACAAAAAGAGCAAACAGGCGCTCCGGTTGAAACTCCAGATAAGAAAACCGGAAACGGCCACGCGCGGTTACAAAAGAAACAAAACGAACCCTAAGGAATAATTCGCGGAAATATGAAAAGTAAAAGGACAAGGACGTCCCAAAGCTTTTTTACACGCGAGCCTGAGCGCAAGGTAATACAAGTTTGCAAACAGATAATGAAGCACCGCTACTGACTGACTGATCTGACAAAAATCCGGCTTTAAGTTAGTCTTGTACAATTCTAGGTCCAGGATGCTCTCAAAAGGGTACATTGCTTTTTTTCATTCTCCCACAGAGTGCATTTCCACGCACTGTCACACACTTATAATCGAACCTGAAATCTCCCGTTTCTTGCCTTGGAATGGCGCGCCTCCATTTCTCATGGAGCTCCCCGTCGCTCGGTAAACAGAACGAGGAAACATTTTCTGTTGTATTGTTGTACAAGGAACGACATCCCGGGACGCAACACTTGTTCGGCATCGTCGTTGCACTACTTAAGTCGCATCACACAGCGCGAGATGAACGTTACATTTTTTGCCCGCACGAAACCAACACAACTCGCCGCGTCTCCGCCGTTCGAGCGAGCGCAACGCACCCCGAGGAGTAACCTCAGTGAGATGGTGGCGCCACCGCGCGGCAGCCAAACTACAGTGAACTAGAATACGTGGGTAGTTCACTATTGTCAAACGCAACATATGAAGCTCTCCCATTGAGTTGCGGAGCATTTTAGTGACCAGTAAAGCATTGAAGGACGCTGTTAATAGTTACAATATAATTTTAAGGTTGTTGCTCGCATCGTCTACTAGAGACAAGAAATTATGTTAGTCCGCAACATCATTAGAGCACTACTGACGTGCGCTTCGCGAATTGAATATGCGTCGATCAAGCCCACTACTTGATCTTATTGGCATTGACGTATACATTACGCAAGGTACATTCTTTGTTTTGGCATAACCATTTTATCTTTTGTGCACAGTTCCGTAAAAATTCCTTTCCCCTCTGCAACTATGTTTATACATCATTTGAATGAACGCGGACGAAAGAAAGGAAAAAAAAGGCAGTACAAGCGCTGTTCTTTTTTCTTCGTTCGTTCGTCCGCGTCCTTACGCTATTTGTTCAAATGATGCATAGCCAACTAGCCCAAACTCACGCTTTACTTAAATGTTTATACATTTGACTTGCTGAGAGGGCGGAAGTGGTGGGCTCGGGATTTCGCAAACGACACCTGCCGTTGGCGTCGGGGTCAAACCAGGTGGTCACATTGTGGTTTGTACCTCAGAACGTGCCTACAGTATTGGACTGCACGTGGACAAGCTTTTCGTGTCACCACTTACAGCTGAGAATGCGAGCGGTCAGGCGAAGGGTCAGGCGGCTAAGTGACCCTTCTCTGAACCACAGTCGGCCACGCACTTGGCGCTCTTCTCTGTGCCAGGTATTTTCGAAGAAAGTAATGTGCTTTAAAAAAAAAAAGGGCTGTGGCTTAGCTCAGCTAACCCTCGATATACAAAGCTAAAGTTTGTTTTAGCAAGTCGTGGTTTCCCTTGGTTAACCTTTGATTGACCTGTAATTATTATTCTCAGGTATACACTCATCGTTAAGCCAGGTATGACGGCTGTGCCTAGGTCGGTCGCTAGACATGACCGTGATCAGGCTTGAGAAGACACACACTTCGTCAGTCTCCGACGGTAGCTTCACGCGCTTGGCATTCCGGACTGTCTCCAGCAGCGGCGGAGCCAGAAATTCTTTTCGGAGGGTGTTATCCCCCGCCGGTAAAAAAAAAAAATTGAAAAAGACAGCCTGCGCGCCCAAACAATACCCTATTTCTGTTTTATCATCTTATTCTCGTTTTTACATTTAAATTTGTACATGGTGTGTAAATAGCATGGGCGGAATAAAGGCCGAAAGGAGTGGAGGATGCGCCACTAATAAAATTTCGGGGGGTGTTCTGACACCCTCGCGGTACACCGTACAGGCGCCTTATATACTCGGTTACAACTCAAGAACGGCACCACCTCATGTAGTGTATCACTTCGCCAAAGCGCCGGACCCGTGACGTCAGTGCGCGCGCGTTTTGAAAGGGGTTTGCTATGAATGCGTGATATCGTCTGCCTTGTCTCACGCAGTCTGTTTGTCGTCACTGGATTCGTTTATAAGCATATTAAGTCCAAAAAATCACAGGAACGGCTCACGCCATGTTCAAAATATTCCCAGTAACGCCCTAGTTGCGCCGTGCGGAGAAACATCCGGCTAAGGTGATAAGGCACAGCGGCAACTTCCGGAGCCGTTCTTAACTTTTCACCGAGTATAGTGCAGCGCACACGCGTTTTCTGGCTACTCAGCTCTCACTAAACGCAGGCGCGTGCATTGTGGGTCTCTGCCTTGAGGGTCTGTCTCGAAAAAACAGCAAAAGAAAACAGGGGTCAGGTCCTGTCCTGTCCTGTTTCCCCATTTCGTTTCCTCTTCTTCCCCTTTACTCTTCTTCCAAAGACACATCCTGCCCCATTTCGATAGGCTTTGCTGTAGGCTTAAGGGGGGCGGGGGAAGAAAAGAGGGCGAGAGGACGCCCTGAAATTTTAGGTTTCCTGGAATGGAAGGACCCGCTTCCGCAAGATTACCACCGCTAACTGTTTGATAGCAATTGAATTTGGCATGTTTCAAGTTATAACGTTGGACGTGCGAAATCTCCCTGCGTAATGGAGATTTTAAAACATGTAGAAGCTTGTCCTGATCACCAAAATAAAAAAAGAAAAGGGTAACGAGGGCTAGGGGCCACAATGGATTTGGTAACAAACAAAGCATGATATATCGTCGAACGAAAGCCAAAATCGACCTGTTGTTCTCTGTGGGTCTTTATTATTTTAAAGTTTTTGGGTAATAACGTCAAAATTTATATTGACGTAATACTTTACTAATGACAGTTTTGTCAGGTTGGAATCATCAGTCATCTCTGATCGCGCAGGAGTTTTTCTTAACTTTAGTTTAGAGATTCTTTGGTGGCGTGTTGCCGCCGACGCCAATACGGTTAAAACAATCGAGCTATAACGCTTAGGTTCGGCAGACGATCAACACGTTTAGACACATAATATGGGAAGTTTGTTAAAGGCTGCAGATCTGGTCATTCTGATGCATATCAGTGGCTTTGAGTAGGCTCAGTAGTCGCGAATCTCCAACACCATGTCTTCATCACAAAACTCGCATCTTGTCCTCTACGAATAGTCAAAATGTGGAAGTGTTGTCTAACTGCAAATGTGGATTGCAAAAAGGAGGAAACGGTTTCCCCGTTTCCCCGTTTCTTCCGGGATAACAGGGAAACGAAACGCGGAGAAAAAGTTACGAAGAGAGCTGAAACGGTGGCACAACCTAAAAGCTATCAAGCTAAAACACAAAATAATTTGCATGCGTATGGCCTTCGCTACGATAAATTAGTTTTTGTGACCCATATTGACCGACTATACTTGTTTAGAATTAGGAAATATGGTGGCACACTCTCGGTCTAAACGAGATTTATGCAATGCCTGAAATAAAGGTAAAATAGTTATCGAGAAGAATTCGAACAGTGAAGACCGCCGTGATATGTCGCTCCAGAGCGCGGAAAATTCGTTAGCAGCCGACAAAGTGGCCTAGAGCTACTTTTGGTAGCAGAGGGTGTAATGAGCTAGACCAGAGCGAGGTTGGTGAAAAATGAAGGCCGGTACACTCTTAGGCAAAAAGGACAAACAGTTCGTCCTTTGGGGGACTAACAGCCTCTGCCACAATCATTAGTCCCTTTTGGGACTAACTGCGAGGGGACGAACGGTTAGTCCCCAACCCGGATGGTCCGTTCCGATGCTCCCCAACGACGAACTGCTGAGTCGCAGAAAAAAGAAAAAAACGTTAACACCACCAGGAATCGAACCACCGACGCCCGGAAATAGACGCAATGAACTCGACGCGCTACCGCTGGACCACGATTTTTTTTTTTATACAAACACTTTATTTACAGAGATATATACAGGATCACATCAGATGATTGCAGGGTATTCGTCGTGCACAATAGTGGCTTTACGCATGCAGAAAAATAGGCGCTCACGGCCTTTACACTAGCATGGCGTAAGCATGTTCTGCCGGCAAATGTGAGCTAGTGGCATCGTAATGCTGGCACAGCCGCAGAGTTAGGGCGGTAATTACACCAGCACGAACGTTTTCGAATGGATGACGGTGCCTTTTTTTCACCGCTTGAAGGCAATGGGATGGGAGCGGAGGGAGGGGAAGGGGGTTCTGGGCAAGCAGATGTGAGCAGGAGTGTTTCCCGGTCCTAGCCATCAAATTGAGTCCCATCTCCTCCGCTCCTTTACCTTAAATTCTGAAGGGACACGCGAACCCTGCGCCAGTGCATCACGCAACTCGGAGTCTGAGTCAGGCCCGTCAAGGGCGGTCACTGCCCACTGCGCCTTCTGAACAAAATGCCTCCACGCCGGCCGAGGGTGTTCAGCGCATTCGACAGCATCCACCCTTGCCCTCCAAAGCGAGTGGTGTCCCATGACGTGGATGCAGTCTCGGAGGTGTGGGAGTTCCGTGTCTGCATCCAAGAACCTTAAGTTGGTTTAGGTGAGCTGCCATTGTGTGCCAAAGGAGCACTGCAGCTCGTCCCAGAAATACGATGCCGTATTGCACTCTAAGAATACATGCTCGCCCGTCTCCCGCCTTCCGCACAGCGGACAGTTGGCCCCTCCAGGGAGGAAGAAACCCCGCTCTTCCTGCCTTGCCTTAGTTGTGAGTATCCCTGCGGGCAGACGGAAAAAGAAGTCTTTCGAGCTTGTTGGAACGGGGAGCTTCCGCACACGCCGTAGGACGTCACTTTTTAGGCGGCCTAAAGGTGGGGAGCGGTACAAGGGGGGTGGGAGGGTCTGTTCCACCAAATCCCAGTAGAGCTTCCTCGGCTTCACTGCGCACAAATACTCCCAGGAGAAGAGTTCCTGCAAGAGGGCCAGTGCCCCCGCCACTTCCTTGTAAAAGCCTGTTGCGGGGGCGCCATGTGCGAGCTCTGCTGTTGTAACGAGCCAAGGGGCCAGGTGTAGGGCACCTACAGTTTGGAGAACCGCCTGGAGAAAGCCATCACTGCGATCTCGGAAGTACACAAATCTCTGTACAATCAGTTTAAGTTCCATGTTGACGAGCCCAAGACCCCCGGCTTCGGCACTCCAGAAAATGTTAGTGCGGCGCATGGGTTCATACGTGGATCTCCAGACGAAAACCGCAAACAACCGGTGTAGCTTGGCCACTGAGCCTGCATCAATAGTCGAGACACGGGCCGCGTACAAGATGGCCGGATATGCCACGGCGTTGCAAACATGTGCCCTAGAAAAGAGGGCAATATGTCGTGCTCTCCAGGGCTCCAAGTTCCTTCCAGCAGCTGCCAGTTTCGTCTGCCACCGGGGGGCGATGGCTGCGCCGGTATCTAGGTTTACCCCAAGGTAGCGGGTGATGGCCCCCCTTCATCGAACTCCGTAGAGTTGTTGGGGTTTGGTGAGCCATTCGCCTAGCCATGCTCCCTCTGACTTCGAAAGGTTGAGCTGTGCCCCGGAGAATCGACAAAATTATTCGGCCAGTGCAACAACCTCCCCCGCCTGCTCCCTCGATGTGCACACAAAGGCGACGTCGTCCGCATAGGCCAGGACCTTTAGTTCTTCGTCTCCGAGAACCAAGCCTCGGATCGACTTGGACGCTATTGCCATCCTGCAGAGAGGTTCTATGTACAGTGCGAATATAATAGGGGACATGGGGCAGCCCTGCCTGACCGACCGTCCGATGTTGATTGGCGGCCCCAATTCCCCATTCATAATGATTAAGATCTGCTACACAGAAATGACTACCAGCACCGCTGGACCACGCCGCGGGTGGAAGTCGTAGTACGTAATATTCAAGTGTACAGCGTTTAGTTCTGTGCATAACGCGGCAGACACATAGCAACTCGAGTCCGAATTTCTATCCGTGCAAGCGAACGTGACCGCGATTTGCGCTTTGCGCTTAGCACTTTGCTAACTTTAGGTACTATTGCTCAGTTTGATTGTAAGTACAGCCTCACAACCAAAGTTTTTTCTCGTAAATAACCATGAACTCGTCGTCGCCTAGTTGAGGTAGGAGCTGGGCGATCGGACGACTCATTTTTATATAACACGGCTTATATTGCCCCCGAAGATATGTCTTTTCCTCAATAAATTTGTGCTTAGAGGTGAAGACGACTTTATTTGGCATTTCATTGTAAGCTGCTTTTTTCCCCATTGTGTGTGGCACAGTACAGTATGTCCCTTTACGGAGGGAGTATACGATTACAGAAAACGGCTATAACCGCGGCTTCATTAAAACTATCCTAAAATCAATTAAATGACAGTAAGCCGCTAAGACGGCTCTACCATTACGCGAAATTCCATTTACGTTTCAAAATTACACGTTTCACAGTGAGGTTTTACATATTGGGGAATTCCCGTCTGCTGCAAATACAGGGGCTTCTACGGGAGGGAAACGGACAGCCCGTGTTCGTCTGCTTGAATAAAGCTCTAGTCCGCCCAAGTTCGATTACGGTAATTAACCAGAAAGTAGGCTCAATCGCAAATTGCAAACGACCGCGCTTTGTTTTGTGCACTCCTTGGACTGCGCCCGGGAAAAGGCATATTGTCACTAAGGTTGAGGTTCGCCACCACAGGTTCGCTGGTCATACTTCTTCACAGAGCGGAAGGGCACTGAATTTTTTTAAAGCGAAAATTTTCTTCGTGGGGCCGATGGCGTCCTGTGAAAAAACTAATGAATTTCCCCATACACTGGTTGACCAACCGAAAAGCTCTCGTAAAAAATAAAAAAAAAGGTCCTAGGACCTTCATATCTTGTTATAAAACGGCATGAGTCGCTCCTTAGAAAATGTCTTTCCAGCATTGCGTTTGTGTTGAGAGATGAAGCCGACCTTCAAAGTAACGATGTAAGCTTGGTTTTTGTAAGGTGGCTTCCCCACATTGCCTGCCCTGTAGTGAAGCATGACCATCTACGGAGGGGCCATGATTACAGGAAACGGCTCGTGTTATCAAAAGTATCCCGAAACAAATTACATGACAATTACCCGCTAAATCAACTCTACAGGCGTGAAACCGGACTTCTATTGTGGTAAAACGGTCAGTTGAAAATCGCAAAAAAAAAACGAATAGTTCTGGATAAGACCATTCACGCATCGATCATGTGAAGATCGATCGATCCATCGATCAATAGATCACGTGAAGAAGGGGTACAATAGTATATATCTTACAAATTACGTATTAGTTTTCATTTAGACCGTTCGTAAATGCGTTTACTTAGTGCTCAAAAAATCATCGCTTTCGCGCTTCTCTCAACAAGTTTCTTCGGGAACGGACGGTAAATTTTTTTTATAATTACCTTTTTTCGATTGATTCTTTTCGGTTTTTTAGAAGGTTATCTAACTGTGAAACAAAATTGTGTTTGGCGGTTCATTCGCGCGAGCTATGTATTTCGGTTGCTGAAGCCTGCAACGGGGACCGCGAATCAATGCGCCAACTAGAATTACGTTCTTATGCATGACGCCGCCAAAGGTCCGATCAGCTAGGTCTCAAACAATGTACATTTCAAGCAGATAATGCCGCTTAAAATACGCAAACGAAAAGAGGCTTGCCAGTAAACAAAAAATATTAGTTATATTAACCCAAATGTCAGATAGCTGCAGTTATTCATCAAGAAGCTAGCGGCCACTAGCGAAGCCCCAATATTGTCTGATTCACTGTCTAATTTTGTCTGCCTTCTTTTTAATCCTTCTATCGACTGCCTGAATTTAACCCTTTATAAGAATACAATCAGCGTTACAGGCATGAATACGACGGTCATTAAAGCGAAACAAGTAGTGTTATATCTACTATCAAATAGCAGGGGCACAAATAAGATCTCCGTACTGAAAGCGACCACTTTTTTTTTATTTCGTAGAATACGCCCGTTAAATTACGGATTCTTTTTTTTTTTTTCTGCAGTGCCACGTACGCGCGCCTCCTCATCGGTTAAGTGTGCTGCGCAGAGTACCAGACACACAAGGAAACATCGACGAAATGTAGAACTGGGGGTCTTAGTTCTAAAGAACTAAAACAGCGGGTGCGCTAGCTCCAGGTAGACACCTCAGGTAACCGGAAACGGAAAAAATGGTCCCGGTGACCATCTAGGAAAAAATGGTCCCATGGCCCGGCCAACGTGTTTCCTTTCAAGTTAGTCCGATCTGAACCGATCTGATGTTGCGGTTTGTTTTGTCCCTTTGCGTTTTAGGTAAAGGTTTGAGAAAGATCGAATGCTTTAATATTCCTATTAGGGGCCGAAATTAAAGCCTTTGGAGGCTAAAATCTAACAAAGAAAATTGGGTAGACAGACAGACGGACGGACGGACGCTTTGATGGATGGATGGATGGATGGCTGGATGGATGGATGGATGGCTGGATGGCTGGATGGCTGGATGGATGAATGGATGGATGGATGGATGGATGGATGGATGGATGGATGGATGGATGGATGGATGGATGGATGGATGGATGGATGGATGGATGGATGGATGGATGGATGGATGGATGGATGGATGGATGGATGGATGGATGGATGGAATGCTT
The DNA here is from genome assembly GCF_048455015.1 of Haemaphysalis longicornis. NCBI lineage: Eukaryota > Metazoa > Arthropoda > Arachnida > Ixodida > Ixodidae > Haemaphysalis > Haemaphysalis longicornis. Next base: position 234,995,307 of record NW_027526203.1, on the reverse strand, counting down.
TAATATTCCTATTAGGGGCCGAAATTAAAGCCTTTGGAGGCTAAAATCTAACAAAGAAAATTGGGTAGACAGACAGACGGACGGACGGACGCTTTGATGGATGGATGGATGGATGGATGGATGGATGGATGGATGGATGGATGGATGGATGGATGGATGGATGGATGGATGGATGGATGGATGGATGGATGGATGGATGGATGGATGGATGGATGGATGGATGGATGGATGGATGGATGGATGGATGGATGGATGGTAGGGCTGAGCATGGATTAAACATTTTAATGCAAGTGATTGGATTAAAACCACACAAGCGACTCCGAGGCCTGGAACCGTCGGTTTAGTGGCTTAGTCGAACACAGCTATCTCAGTGTCTGGAAGGTCATAAAAGCTCTACGCTGCGAGGTTTCGTCAGTATCGGTGAAAATTGCACAAAAAGCCGTGGGAGCTCCATCAAAGAAGCGCACAGCGTTGTCTCGGGTCTAGGACATTTCGGTGCAAGGCATATCGGTGTAGGACGTTTCCGTGCAGACATTTCGATGTACGGATATTTCGGTGTACGTACATATCAGTGTATGGATACCGTTTCGCTGCACGGACACCTCCGTGCGCAAACATTTCGGCGACCGAATTATCGTGTGCTTGCTTGTTTGAAACAGCCATTTTAATTTTTATTTTCGCTTAACATGGGTTATAAACAACAATCTAGCGCAGCGCTTGCATTTTTATATTGGTGCCGTCTTCAATTTTGTCCGGGTATTTTTAGAAACTGAAGATTTCTACATTTTTCTTTAATACCTCGTCCATTTTAGCAAGACAAACGTTCTTGGTTCGATTAACCGGCTTTACTCGAACAAGACTTTTTCGTGCCTTGGCTTCGGGACCAATTTTTCCGGGACCATTTTTTCCTACCTTGGATTTGGGACCACTTCTTCCAGGACCATTTTTTCCAGGACCATTTTTTCCGGGACCATTTTTTCCTGGACCATTTTTTCCTACACCCCAGGTACATAGTGACAGAAGGCCAATGTTTGAGCGTTAAACACTTCATAATAGTGGAGTGGGGGCATCTTTTGGCTTTTACATAGAAAATGCACAAATATTATATTTATCCTCGTGAATTTATTCCATGCTGTATAAAAGTGTCTCGGCTGTGGTCTGGGGTTGGCGCACAACTTTTCCTTTCACTCACACACATGGGCAAAAGTCTAGCGGGGCCAAATAATTGCTGTCATTATGAGCGCAACAGATACTCAAGTAATATGTTGTAGACTGTGCGAGGTTTGTCAGGATAGATCAGGTTAGTTTAGCCAAATTCGAAAAGGCATTCTCCAGCCTTTTCTGTTTTTTTTTTTTCTGTTTTCACACGTCAGTGATTTTAGCATTGCTGTCTTTCTTTTCTTTAGCAAACAGCCCTGCGTAGAAATGTACGTAAGAGGAGGCAGCTGTACCCACGGATTGCCGTAATAAAGTTTTTCTTCAGTTCAGTTCCAACACAGGGAGGGGGGGGGGGTCAGAGATTTTAATCGAAGCCGAATAATCCCAGGGATGCCTTCCACGGGGCGAAGCCCGTAACACCAGCCTCTGCTCAATAGATAAATATTTATTATCTTTTTTCTCTCGTAAAATAAAACCAATGCGGTCTTTAAAATAATGTCAGACCCCGGAAATGCAACCTCTTTTTTCGAAGTAGCCGGACCATTGTACGCTTTTTCCATATCCATGCACACAGTAACAAAAGTAGTAAAAAAATCGTACTGAACTTAAAAATAACGTAAATTCCATTTTGTGTGTCACCTTTTCTGGCTTATGTATATAGCTTTCTTCTCGGGCAGATAACTTTGCGACAAGGCGCCCTTCCAGCATAAGTTGTGTTCTTGTTATAGCATTTTGTTTGAGCAGAAGTGTCGGGAGGCAAAAGGTACACTTTAGTTAGTTTTGTGGATACGGTCTCCCGAAGCCTCCTCAGGCGGTTCCTCGGAAGGCGAATTCCACCTTCGCACCCTCGTTTTGGGTGTGAAATTGTGGTCCATGTTTCTCGCTATAGGCTTGATAATTTGGGCTTATTTGGATTTACGCAATAGTGAAGGCTTGGGCGAGTTGGGACATAATTACAAAGAGGGGAACAGCGCAACACAGACGAAGCACATGAAGAAAGTGACAACCACGAGCGCTGACTCACAACTGAAACTTATTTTTCGGCCTGTCACGTATATACGCTGACAGTAAAAAAATACAAGAAAGCAGAAATAACATGAATGTTGGTGGTAACACAGGCAACCGTCACACTACACCAACGACATGTGCCACAAACACGTGCTGAACAATCTGTGGGGCAGAAAATTAATCTCTTTTTGGGAGAGGGACAACGAGGGTACGCTCACACAGTTTTTTTTTTTTTTTCGGCGCTCTATTTCTGCAGCCTCACTTATTTCTCTGGTTATTTTATCTTTGTGTTTTGCAATGACCTGTGTTGCGTGAAAGATCGGGGCGCAGCCTCGGCAGTCTCTAGAGTGGACAGCTAAGTGGCCAGTAATCACCTTATGTGCATTATAGTTTTGTTCTTTTAAACTTTCATTAAGGCATCATCCTGTTTCGCCTACATACGTTTTCCCACAGGACAGCGGGGTTGAATACACGGCAACTTCAACACACTCTGCAAATCAGTTTTCAGGCTTAACAGAGCTGGACTATATAGTTATTTTGGTTTTCTCGACACTCATACACATGACGGAAAGCGCGCACTCTTACACTAGCCAACTCTTTCTTCGTGTGTTTCGTCTGTGTTGCGCTGTTCCCCTCTTCGTAGTTGGATTTACGCATTTTCTCTCTCACTTCAAAGTGCACCGCCGAAGTCTCTTCTTTTGATGGACGGAAGACAGAGCCGGGTAGAGAGAAAAGGGGGGGGGGGGGTTCAAATGCAGGTCGACGCCCCCTTTTCGCCCGCCGGCACCCTGTGCGACCGCCCTGGTCGCCCACCCCTAATACCGGCACTGATTAGGGTCTTGGTAAAACTAGCACATTATAAAATCCGAGGATCGGATTCAACGGAGGCGAGCTAGGGCCCGGATGGGATTGGGTTGTCGATGTCGGGGGCAGCCCTGCCGGCTGCCGCCGGCCGATGAAGCGAATCCGGATTGAAGGAGCTTTCCAAGCAATGTGGGAGAAACCGGTAGAGTACCATATCGCACTTGTACGGGCCCAAGTGGATCGGCGTCTCACGCTGGCTGGCAGACGTAAGCCATGCAGCTCGATATATGATGAAGGAGAAAGGAACACTCGGTCGCGCCCACCCCTATATCTTGTTGACCACGATTTCATTCCCGTCGCTGTGCAATCCCCTAGTTCAAAAAGAATAAACTTTTTCACATAATCAGACGAAATAAAATCGCAGTAAAGATTGATGATGTTCGTTTCCCCGAAGTCCGGTGTCGATCAGGATCCCAATCGCCCGGGCTCCGGTTGATTTGGCAGGAGGCTCGCCGGGCGATGGTGTTGAGGTTCTCGGAGATGGCGACCGAATTGATGAAGTCGAGGCGTTTGTAGTTGATGAAGGGAAACGAAGAGTTTATATACAACTATTTACATTAGGATAACTGGGTACATGAGTAATAAAAACGAAAAAACTTCAAACTTCAGCTAGATGCTAGCTCCAAGTGCGTACAAGTCACTCGAGCTTGCCAACTCCGCCTAACTCTCCTATTCTCGGAGCGTACACAAACCGCTCGAGAAACGACGGCCGGGACTCTGTTCCCGCCGCAGGACCCGTCTAGTTGCCCGGTACACAGCTGTACCCTAAATTTCCGACGCGATCCTTAAGTCTACCTCTCGCCTAGGGGGCTCACATATCCCAACCTAGCTTTAGCGTTCGAGACTCCTTGTCTCGCCGGGAACTGCCCAGCTGAGAGCTCAGACAAGAACGCTTTCTAACGGCCAAGTTCGGCCTTATAACACCTCGGTATTACTCCCTCTCGAGTCTTGGGAACGCCCCTCTAGATTCCGTACCCGCGTAAGGGGAGGGCCAAATTCGCGTAGACAGCTGTCAATCAGCCGTCTTCGGAATATTCAATAAGGCGCCACCACCTTCGGGTCAAAAGCCGGCGCGCGGACGAGCAAGCACGCGGCGGCGAGTAGTAGTAGTAGTAGAGCCACTTTATTTTGCATAGGGTTCAGGGTAGGGGGGTGGCGGAGGCCCAAAGGGCCCCCGGACGGCGAGTACACGCGACTCCGGGGATGGGAGTGAAAAGCGGCGGCTGCCGAAAGCTAGCCGTTCCGACTGCGGCGCGACACAACAATGGGATCTCGCGGAAAAGCCGCCGCGCGCGCGGCCAGACCCCTCCGCTGTGCGCTACGTCAACGATTCTCAGAACCTGGCGGGGCCGTCTGCATTCTTAAAGGGGGTTATTCCAACACCACCTAGACTAGGTGGTGTTAGTTATTCTCGTGGCATTCCCCCGTCCAGACAAGCCGTCTCCCGAACGCGCCGCAGCGAATTTGTGGCGGCCACAGCGTAACGTCGGCAGTGCTGTGCCGCTAGAGCGAGCGGCGGGGATCTTTTCTTTCACACGCGTGGCCTGGGCGCCTGGCCACTGACCCCATGAGTGGACCTTACAATCGCTATCTCAAACCAAAAGAGCCCGAACTTTTCGGAAGCAGCTTCCTTAGGGGAGTCCGTGCGTGTACACACGCGGAAGGATTCGGAAGCAGCGATTTGTGTTTTTTTTTTTGTTTTTTGCTGCTGTCTGATTAAGTACGAGTAAAGTCGCCCCCATTTTCCTCAGTCGCGCTTTCTGAGATGAATGTTCCACCGAAGTCCCTTTGGTGAGCGGATGTTTCGCAGTACTGGGCGACGACGCTTCACTCGTTCTTGGACTGTATCATTCGAACCGGTACGTTTTTCTTCTGTCATGCATAAGGAGGGGCACTCAGCAGAGAGAATCTTGTGCACTTGTGCTTTTCGCATTTAACAGACCTAGGTCAAACGTTCCACTAACAACGTTAAAAAAGCGCTCTGCAGTACGCTTTGCCTGGAACAGAACCTACCATTTTAACCCGCCTCAATTATCATGTGATCCCATGAACACCTGGTTAATGTGGGCAGCACCCAGCGTACCGAAAGGCTAATGTAAGAAAATAGGGGGCGGTTAAAGTTGTCTATGTTTTTCTTATGCCGTTATTTTGTTGATCTGTCCTGTTTTTTTTTTTTTTTTTTTTTTTACAAATCCTCTACCTTTTAAGAATACACCTACCAAACAAAATAGTTAGGCCATCAGCTTGTAATACTCTTTTTCCCCTCCCCCACGAAGGAGAATGACGCAAATTTACCTGATTCAGAGTCAGGTAAATAAAATAAATTTCTACCTTACCCTCTGTTTTCCTGGATATTTAATTGTTATACAAGCCACTCGTCCCTTGTTTTGTGTTTTATTAGACGGGGACGCATGAGATACGTCCCTCCCAAATATCTCACTCTTTATGGAAGCACCACGCACTGCGTCACTCGGCACGATAAAAAAACCAACTTAGCAAATATGGACCCCCAACACCCCATTTTAGACCTTTGAGATTGGTTGGCTAGCGAATTGTTTGGTTGGTGCAACGAGGGAAACCGCGACGGCCCAAATATCTCACCCTTTGTATGGGCACCTGAGAAATGCACCCCCCTCCCAACACGCGCGCGCGCGTTTACACACACGCACGCGCACACACACACATGCACACGGACACGCGCATGCACGCAGTCTGCTGTACAGCTCGCCCTTCAAGCCCAACCTTCATTTTATGCTTTCAGACTTACTTTGATCTCATTTTAATTCTTTGTCCTATCAGTCACTCAATGATTCGAGTTTTCTTGACCCCGGGGTTGATTTTTTTATTGCGGATTTAAAATCTTCAAACGAATCTAATCTGAGAAAAAAAAAATGTCGTAATTTTTATGGTGGACATAAAGTGACAAAAAAATCGTTTGTGTTGTTACAGTCACGTGGTTTATTCGTGAAGCAGGAAGCGCCCAGAGGGCGAAACCGAAACTAACCGCAGCGCGCCCGGGCGCGACCGGATGCGCAAGAAAGAAAGGAAGAGCTCGGCGCATTGAGGTATAGTGAACTAGAATTCTAGTTCACTGTAATTGAGGAAAGAATCGGTGCAACAAAAAAAATTCACTTATTTCCGTGGTGTGGCAGCACATGACAAGCGAGAGAAATGATCAAAAAAGGCGCGCTTTTCAAACATACAAGCGATGATTTCCATCACGGCATTTACCATTTTGAAGGTGTTTGCAGGGGACGCACATGTGCATCATTGATTTTGAAAGGGTTAATTTGATTTTAGCAGTCGAAGCAGCTTACATGACCATTTCTTGATTAGCGTTCGTGCTGTAAGCGTCCCTTCAAATTTCTACAAATATCTCACCTCTAGCGACTGCATTCCTAGGGCAGAAAAGCGCTCGAAGACGTTTGGTCGTGCTGCTGACCGCTGTGCTAGTTCAGCCAGCGCAAAAGGCGCCTCCCGCACCTTGGTTTTTCGCTGTACGATAAAAAGTTTTGGTTGGTTTTAATTCCTTAGTACCTATAATACCTTAACTGACTCTGCTCCTGCCTTCAATTGACCTTAAATTTTTCTACTAGTGTGCCAGTCAGCGAAGAGTGGCATAAGCGCTTGTGTGGAGAGCTTGATACAGTCTACAAACTAGCAAACTAAAGGCACATTCTTTCAGGCACAGACGTGTCGTGGCTTGTTTGAACTGACGACCCACCGGTGGCCGGCCGACTAAACGCTGGGCCGACTGTCGGAGGGTCGGCGAGCCGTGCAGTAGCGCAGTCAAGCCAAGCCATCTCGTTTTGACGTCATACGACCTGCCATAGGAAATCGGCAAGGAGGACTTAGAGAGGAGGACAGCATTTTCGAATTGATTTTTCGACTGAACAAATTTAAGTCGCGTAAACGGAGCGAGAGTGGTCGAAACATGGCCTAGAGACCCCTGACTACAATTTGCGCTGGTAATACCGCAATGTTTACAAATCACTTCACTGTCCCTTTAATGCAAAAGTAGATGAGAAGCAAACGGGAGAAAGGGCAATGGGAGACTTTGGCATAGACAGTGAGGCACACTGGTGGGATTTGCGGAGAGAAATAACCTGAGGTTGATGAACACATTCCTCTACGAACTAATGAACAGGAAATGGACAAGGCAAAGTCCCAACGGTTCAACAAAAAAATGAAATTGATTTCTATTTAAGTGACAAATAACCCAGGTATTGTACAGGACGTGAGGTGCTCGGCAAGAATGGAAGCAGCGATGATAGGAGGGTTAGGTGCAAAGTAAGGCTTAATCGATCTCCAATGAAAAAGAAGTAACCTTGTGAAAAGTAAACAACCCATCATGGAATCAGTCAGAGCCAGGACGCAGGAATTGAAAATAAACGAATGCGCGCGCCTAAAAGAGGAGAACGAGGATAGCGTCGGCATGTTAAATGACAGCCTAACAACGTTTAATAACGTACAGAATCAGCAGCAGGTGGGAGAAGCAACATGCAGGAAACGAACTGGGAAACTCAGAAAACGTAAAAAAATGAAAGTTTAGAGCACGACGAATCACTAACGACATTCGTGCGTACGACATGGCAGTGATCGAGGAAACGCTGGAAATAGGAGGAAGTTTAAAAGTAACAAAGAGGAAGCTAACTATCGGCAAAAACAGATGCGAGAACGGCAACATTACGCACAGCATAATAATAGTATGAAATTCAATGTCCTGGACAATCGACAGCACCCACTGAAGCTCGTTCCGCTCGCGCGCCCATCGCCTTGGAGCCTCCTGTTCCTCCGGTGCTGTTTCCCTTTCCAAAGGCGCGCTCGCTTTTGTACCTCACGGTGATTTCCTGTACCTCAAAACACACAACGCCCTAACAAAAGTGGCGTTATGGCCGCGAGATCGACAGGTAGGTGGCGACAGCGTCGCGCTGCTAGTGTGGATGCTCCGCTGAGCGGCCCGTAAGAATGCACACTGTGGGCGCGCTTGGTGCCTTTTTCCCGCCGTATGTCCGCACGAAAGGCGCAAACAAGAGTGGTATGCTGTAGTTCGGTTCCTCAACGTTCAATGGATAGCAAGGAAGCGGCAGTAAGTTTTCATTACAACGCCAAAAAAGCGACGACCCATCGGGAATCTCACAATGGCCGTAATAGTGACAATGAAGCTTGTACGCCGTGGCTCGTAGCAAGCTCGATGTTTCCAGACTATGGCTTTAAGCCTTCAATAAAAGCATAAGCAGAAACAAATCATGAAGCCTCGAACTCTGAAATTCAGTTTACAACGGTAATCTCAATCGCTTTCACTGGTAGCATACTATATGACGCATTCTTGCATTTGTGGGATGCCCTGAAATGGTAACACCACCTACCTTCCCCGACATTCTTTCTAAGAGCTTACGATATTTTTTGTGTGTTTGAAAGGCAACATAAAATTACTGGATTTTGATCAGCGCAGAGCTATAAATGTAACCGCTCTAACGGGTCTTTTGAATGAAATTTTAGCGACTCTGAAGGAAGGTTTGATGAATAACGTACGGTGTCGGATCACTTATTTACGGCTTTCGTAGTGAACTTGCAAATTGAATTGTCAACGCATGCAATACAAGCAACATCTCATGTTTAGCTAGGTTTTCGCAGAGTGACAAGCAGGTTTACAGTGTGCAAACCAAGCTTCTGGGACCTCACAGACTGAGCACAGATTTTCTGTTACGGCTGCTCTGTTGACCATTTGCGTTCCTTTTAAAATCCAACAGAAGCCTACAAAAGATGTGTTTGCATTCTTGCGTATAAGGTCGCTTACGAACCCTAAAGATGGCAAATGAAGTTGCGCTGTTGCAGATGTAGTAAAACGTTTCATTTTTATTTCTCGTTGCGAATCAGCGCAACGGGTTCCCGGCAACTACTTTGTTTTGTAAGGTGAACATCGCCTTTGTCTTGGCATTTAATTCTGGAGGATTGATTAAAAAAATGCAAGGATAAAAGTTTTCTGTGCATTTCGTTTTTTGGGGGGGTGGGTGGGGGGGGGGGGGTGCCAACGTTAAGAGCAGCGAGAAGAGAAAGCATGTAACGCGAAAAGCCAAACGTTGGTTATCAGTATTACTTACAATCGAAGGTACGCTAGGCGTCGTGTTCTGTAGCGGTGAAAAAGCAGTACTTCAACACGTATTTTCAAAACTGATTAACCACCCGCCGCGGTGGCTCAGTGGCTATAAGGCGTTCCTCTTTTGAGCACGAGGTCGCGGGTTCGATTCCCAGCCGCGGCGGCCGCTTTTCAGATGGAGGCGAAAAGCAAAAACGCCCGTGTGTACGAGATTTCGGCGCACGTTAAAGATCCCCAGGTGGTCAAAATTAATCCGGAGCCCTCCACTACGGCGCGCCTCATCGCCTGCGTTGCGTCGGCGCGTGAAACCCTACAATCAATCAAAACTGATTAACCCCCCTTTGGTCCGAGATTATCCAGGAATTGTGGCTCACCTTTTTCAAAATTGTATTGAAAGCAAGCATTGTGGGAAGTGAAGTGAAGTGAAAGAGACTTTAATGATCGCCGGCAACAGGCGTAATGTCTCCACTACGCCCGGACGTAGCCACTCATCGAAAAAAAATTAAAAAGAAAACACCAGCGAGCCATGGCACACACCCCTCACACATGTGGGCAACAACCTGCATTATATTAAGCGATTTTTCCTCTTTCTTTAAACTTAGGTCCACCTTAAGAGGTTAAGACATGACCATATTAGGCATTTGGTTATGCTGAGTGAGACACATTTCTGGACAAGGTGATTCATGTCGGGATTTGAAAATGTTATATATGAAAATGACACACGAAATGCCACATGACAGACGCGAACTCACAACTGCTTAATTTTACCGAGAAATCCCCCCTAAATACTCTTGCGCATCCATAGAAACGTATTTTAATTAATACGCAAAATTAGAAACTCAGTATAAACAACGACTGTCCAAAAATGGTATTTATTTTAGAAAAGGTACGGGAACACGATCACACAGGTGCTTGCGGGTGTAAAATTCGCCCCCGGTAATGTATGGGTGATAGCGCACGGGTCGTGGGCAGTGTAATTGTTTTTGTTTGTTTCTTCTTTCTATCGGAAACAGCGTAATTTTAGAAGGGTGTGGCAAATGCACGGGTATGCACAGGTCTTGAATTCTTACCCGTTTCGCGTACTAAACTTTTATCCTTTAAATAATCACTACGCCACCTTCCAAAAGCACCCTTCGACGTTCCCGGAACGGCAGACGGCTGCACTCAACAATAAGAAAAGTGCAATGTGTGGAAGGAATGTTTATAACACGTTTCACACTCAAGCGGTGACCACGGCGAAGATGTTTCGTGGAATTAATCCAGCGCATTAACCCGCAACGGCCGCTGATTATTGCGTTTCTAGAGGAAATGCGCAAGCAGAGGTAACTATGTCATTGCTTACTGTCAAACGAGTACACTAATTGGTTGTTTTGTCGTGTGCAGCACGCGTCTTGCGCCGCGCGCAACGTGAACAAGCAGACGACCCGAGAGCGCCATAGCGGTTCGTCCCGCCGACTGTCAAATCACGTTACAGACTAGAAAGAACGTCCGTCTACGAACACTGGGCACGCTGACCGGCTGACCGCCTTGTGTCGTCTGCGCTGACTGGGCTGTGCGGCGTGCTGTGCCGTTTCGTTGCTGCGAAGTACCAGGTTTATTTCAACTCCGGCGTTACTTTCACCGAGAGTATGGCATCTTTGAGTCGACGAGGAGCTCAGCTCTTGGTCGCTGCTGTTGCTGGCTGGGGCAGCTGCCGAACGTACGACCACTTCTCGGCCAAAAGTCAAGTGCACGCCGCCACACTACTGCCACCTCCGCCTGCCAGTGTACCGGTGCAACCGGACGAAAGCGCGAGCCGTCAAACGCAAATCATGCGCTTCGGCTTTCCCGGCACAGACTCTGTCCGATTTCTTAACGACTACGTCCTCTCCTATGACCGTAGGAACAGAACGGCACACTGGGTCTTCGAGCACCTCACAAAGGAGAGTCTGGTGAAAAACGACAAAGTGGATAGATCCAAGTGCGAATTCCATGAGGACCCTCTGATACACCCATACTTCCAGTCGCGCAACTCGGACTACAAGGGAAGTGGTTTCGACCGCGGGCATTTGGCGGCTGCCGGCAACCACAGGAAGTGCCAGCTCGATGTTAACGAGACGTTCTTGCTCAGCAATATGGCGCCCCAGGCAAGTTGCCCGTCTATTCTGCCCGTCTATTCTTGCCCGTCAGGCAAGTTGCCCGTCTATATATATATATATATATATATATATATATATATATATATATATATATATATATATATATATATATATATTTTTGCACGGCCATGCAGCTCCTAATTACGGTTATAAAGCTGTGGACCTTTTTTAAAAGCCTTTTACGGGAGGAGCCAAACTTACGGGTAATATCTTTCAAAAGCAGCGCTGCCTTTATCTGCTGAGGCTACTCACAGCCTACTTTACGAGAGAAAAAAGCCTCAGGACTGGGCGGGATAACAGTGAAAAAATAGCGATTGTTGGTGCACTCACTCATGATTAATAGTAGCTGTAAACTTAACTGTACCACTGGAACCAAGAAGAAAAAAAAAAAAACTGGGCGATTTGGTGTATTGTTGTTGGCTTTGTGTTTCGTTTTCCCAGTCCCAACCTGAAGGTGGCATTTACTCCGCAATTGTTTACTAATTCATCTGCGCTAAGTTATTTTGGTTTGATGGTAGTGGAAAATCTGATTCTTGTTTGGAATATAACTGCTTGTGAGCAGTTAGGTAATACAAAGAAGAATCCCGAGAGCTGTGTCGCCGGTATGCGCGCCTTCTGTCTGCGAGCATCCCCTAGTTTCACCCTCTCGCTTTGCCATGCACATTGTTCTGTGTGTTTTGCAGCTCGTCTATGTCCATATTATTTCTGTGTGTCCTTGTGTGTGCCCTCTTTCTGTACCTTGTCAAGACCCGTTGGTTTTTTTCTGTTGCAGTGTAACATTTTGTTTCTTTCTTTCTTCCTTACTTGTAATTATGTATTTATTGATTTAGTTGTCACGCTTCCTCAGCCCACCCTGTGGCACACTAACGTAAGGGAATCGCCTCCTGTATTTTTTCAATGCCAAACGCATCAGCCCCGAGCGGCCAACCAAGCCCTTTCTTTCTACTCCGGCCACTCTCCCCCAATTGTTAACCTTCCCAGTGCTTTAGTCACGCGACCGGTTATTCTTGGGCGGCGTTTGGTGGAAAGTGGCAACGTAGGAAAAAACGTGCTCGGCCGCGGTGCTGAGGTTCTTATTGCTGGCCAGAGCACCGCTATTTCAATGGTCTCAAACATCGGTTGCCTTGGCAACCAAGCAAAAGCTGCTCTTGAATTCATTTATGCTCTGAAACATGACCGAGGGTCCCGGTTAATCTCGGGGCCCCACCTTACAACATGTGGTGAATTAGGCATCTCACTCACTCCCATTGTAAAGCGGACAATGTGTTTGGCTTTGAAAGAATACAGGAGGCGATGGTAAGGGTAGCCACCTTTCCGTCCAGCCGTGCACACCACTAATTGGACATGCTCTTTGCGCTAATAAAACTATGACTATGACTACTTGCAGCACCTTATTAAAATTTTCGTGAAGAGATAATAAAGGTATAAGTAGCCTCTCTCTCCCTCCCTATCTCTCTTTTTTTTTTTTGTAATGTTTGTTGAATACAGGGCACTGTCAATAGGAGACTGTATTGTTGTCAATCTTGCACCTGGAATTAATGCATGTAAAAACTTGGGGCACAAGGCCAAACTCAAATGCAGTGAAAAGGGCAGGCATAGATTCAAAAATAGCGCATTCCAATTTTTATGCACTTCATGGCTGTAATGAATGCTAACCACAGCTGCCGGAATTGAGTGACGTGTAGCTTGATGAAAATCAGTTGGTGGATAGTACACCGCAAAAGACCGCACGCAATGACAAATTATTACGAAAGGTGTACCTTGGAAGCACCAATACACACTGAATCCAGCATGTGGGGGAAAATGCTTTTTCGCACACATACAGTAGGGAATTTCATAGGTAGCATATGCATCCAATACTTAAAGTGCACCAATTTTGTTTTCCTGCACATAATAATTTAGTACTAGCCTCATGTCACTTCACAGCGAAGTGCTGCAAGGTGTCTGCAGATTGCTTTACTAAATGTCTTTGCAACTCTTTTCGTGGCAAAGGTTTGAACTTTGCTTCGAAGAGAAACCAGCAAAATGCCGCCAGAAATTAATTGAAATGGACTTTGCTGCTGCTTACAGTATCAAAGATAACAGGCTGGAAATGTATCGTCAAGATATTTTATTGCAGCAGACCCAGCAGTCTGAGCACATTTTTTGTTCAATTCCAAGCATTCATGGGAGGCATCCTGCGCAATTCTTACTTGGAGGCTGTGTGCAGTAGAAGGGGAGGCGATGCCCTTGTTCCATTACAGTATGCCTCTTCTCGCTCACTCTCGGTGTACCGAGGAAAAACACGGTGGCACGATGGTAGCCTCTTGCAAATGGCTGAGAGCGGTGTCCTTAAGGATTGCGCACGCTTTGGTGCAGAACGTGTCTGTTGTACATGCGGATTCACAGTGCTAAACATGCACACAAGCACAGAGATAAGTGTCGACAGCTTGCATGATCGTCGAAGTATCTGGCGCAGTAGATAAGTTTGCTTTCTTAAATTTCTCACTAGCAGAGAGCAGTTCTGATGAGAAGGAAGAGGGCACCACTTACAAAGAATTATCAAAGATGCCCGTGCAGTGACAGTTTCAGGCAAGAGGTGTTCTTTTTTCATTTATTTTTCCCTGACAGGTTGGCAAAGGATTCAACAGAGATTCCTGGAACAGGCTAGAAAAGCGGGTTCGAGCCTTGACAAAGCACTACAAAAACGTATATGTATGCACGGGCCCTCTCTATCTGCCAAGGTAAGTCCTTAGACATTTTTTCCCACTGTGCTATTGGCAGAACATGTGAAACAAATGTTGGAAAAAAGAATGGAAAGGGGGCCACACCTTACTGACTGCAACTGTCGTTGCCTGCCCTAGAAGCTGTAGGAACGACAAAGCTTACAAAAGGAGCTCTGGCTTTGATGCCGTCCCTTGCACACCTCGGTTAGATAAAAAAACAGGAGCTGACATAAGTTTCCTGAATAACCTCAAATTGACGAAAAATTTGTCCCACAGACAATTCTCACAAACTATCAGTGCTTCGAAAAAAAAAAACTGTTAGGGTGGTTCTTTGCTTTAAAAGCAAAGTTCCCATTGTCATCATCATGAATCGGTGAACAACATCACGTTTGAAATGTTGGAATTATGGGGATACATTAATACCAGGCTTCGTGTGCATTCAAAATGCAGCCATCTGTCTTGCGCTGTTGCTGTGTTTTCAAGCGCCATGCCAGCCATACTACTCGCAGGTTTACCCTCACATCGCTTTCCTTTACGCGTTTAGGCATATGATCAGGTCGAATGGTCATTCGTAACGCACCTTGGCTATCGCGAAAGGAAGACAAGGCAGTATTGCGCACTTTGGAAGGCACCAATGGAAACGAATATTGTTGGCCTCTCTTCAGTTCTTGTTCCCTCGAGTTAGTCATATTCACCTGGCATTTGATCTAAGTCACAAAATACTGAGCTTGTGAATGTAAATAGTTTTCTACAGTAACTTCTTTGAGTGTAGTGTAATGATTTTACAACTTCTGACTTCCATTTAGCATCCTAATTATTAAATACGTACGTTAAAGGAATCATAAAAATAAATTACAAGTTTAGTTCATTCAAAAGATAGCCAAATAATTGTAACGGTAATTGCAATTTTATCATAGACATCTAGGAATTAAGCTGGATAATAAGGGAAGCAAATAAAAAGTGAGGAATTGCCAGTCACTTTGTCGTATTGCCTCTGTTACACCACAGGGACTAGTTAAACTGTGGTTGGAGGTTGCTGACAAAAGCTACCACAAATAACTGTGATTGCGTAATTGAAGTGGTCCCTGTGGTTATGTTCCACTGCACTGCTTGGATTCTAGAATGTAGCTGGCACATTAATTACCCCGGTGTGTTACCGCACCAATGATGTCACTGCTTATGTGTAGCGGGAAATTTAAAAGCTTCTCACTGTTTCTCAGTTGCTTTTTTATTATTTTTGGTGAAAAAAAAATTAAAATATTTTTTGGGATCAAAACAGTTAATTTTCTAGTTCTTTTTGAATAATTCAAAACTAAGATGTAAGTTGTCTTCGCGGTCACTTTAAAGGGGCCATGCAGACAAAACACAAGTTTGGTTCATTCGATAGATTGCCTCTTGAGAATCATACTGACACCACGTTTAACTTCGCCCAAATAAGCTATATAATTAGGAAAAAAGGTTATGGCCGTGTGACCCATTAGCTCATTTCCCGCAACAGAATAGATGATGTCATATGTGACAGCTCTGCGATTGGCTGAGGCCTGCAGAAGCAAACGCAAATTAGGCAGGGCTTATAAGCTTGCCGAGTGAACTATTTGCACTTAAATGTAATGCATATTCATTTTACAGCACTAAAAATGGTGGGGTAAACAATGAAATTTACGAAAATACACGTAAACATAGAAGTACCGACGTGCACTGCTGTTGGTACTGAGCGCACTATGCTTGTTGTAGCTGCACAGCAGCCTGGCGCTTTAGGGTTGTCTCACATGACACTGGCTTATTGGTGTAAGCGACGTTGTCTTACGTGAGCCTGTTTGTCGAGCATACCCCATGTTTCACGAAATGATTACTTTCTGCCGTAACAAAAGCAAGCCAGGAGCAAACACAGTCAAAAATAAAGCAACGGCGGACAACGGTCTGCGGCTGACTATGGTAGTGCCATCTCGGAGGACTGACGGTAAGCAAGGCTGCAGAGCGTAATGACGCACTGGAAGTTCATTTGAATACCTGCCTTCATGACATCAGGCCAGACATCATGAAAGCACACGATTTGGCGTGAGAATGAAAATTTTAATCGAAATAGATTGATTTCTCGGTGAATACAGCATTGTTTGCTGCCAGACAAGCGCTCCAAAACACGAAAGCTTTTGAATAAAACAAACTTGTATTTTGTCTGCGTAGCCCCTCCTTTGAAGGAGTATGGACAAAAAATTGTTCCAATTTTGGCCGCTGGGAGCAGGTGCAGGAGGCTTTAGGGCTCCGTGTACATAACATTTTCCTGTCCAAGCTAGACACTAGCCTTGCATTGGCTTGCACCCAAGGCCACCTACCGCACCCACCGATGCACCGGTTCCCCCATGGCTGAATTAAAAATTAGTCCCACTACACTCAGCAGGTCTGAAAGAGAGAGAGAACAACTTTTATTATGAGCATTGATCAGAAGATCATGTGGGAGTGGTTCCCTATTCACGGGAATCCATTGGCCATCTTGACCACGGCTGCCGTCCCGACGAGGATGAGCTGAAACTGCCCAGGGATGGGAAGGTGGTGCTGGAGGGGACAAAAGACACCACAAGCCCCACCAAAAACTTGAATTTGTGTTTACTTTTGCCATGTACAGACTTGCTGATTTCGTCCCTGTATAATATGCATGCCACTCAGAGGGAAGGGGCGGACCACTTTGAGTTTGATCTGCTGCAAGCTTTTATGCCACACATCTGCCTGGACGTGTTCGACGTCACAGGGCGGCTGAGCCACCACTTTCCGGCTTCTGATTATTGCGGCCTCAGCGTGTTCAGAGTCTGGACGGGCATCGTGCTTATGCTTCGTTAGTGGTCTCCTTCTACTGCATTCACTTTTTTTTTCCTTTATGAGGAGGCTTCACTGTGCAACACACAAAATGAAAAAGCCAGCTTACAAGGAACCAAGCTTACAATGATCTCCTTTAGGTCGGCTTCACTTCTAAGCACAAGTGCATTGCTGAGAAGGCATCTTTCTAGGGGCCATATGCGCCGTCTTGTGTCAAAATCTGGAGCGCTAGAGGCGTACAAGTGGCCAAAGGAAGAGTGTGTGCATGCAGCGCGAAAAGAGAGCATGCACAGTCAGCCATGGCATGTGCAGATAACACCGGCTCGGGAGCTGAGGGAGCAAGCAACTTGTCTTGTCGTACGGGTGCAAAAAAATAAAACTGGAATTAGCCTATGAGAGCTCCGCTGTGAAAACAACCCCTGCTTACTTTAGTGGAGTACACTTTGTGCCCATACCGTACTGCTCTCTTTATGATGTAGGTTTTGCATTGTGCAGTGCTGAACCTTTTCTCTCTCTAAACGAAACTCCTGATAAACAGAACGTATTTTCCTGGCTTTTCGAGGTTTCGATAGTGGCAATCCACTGTGTGTGTATGTGTGTGTAATTAAATGGTGAAAAAAAAAAAAAAAACACTTTTGCAATGTAATGTAGTTGCGTGTACAGTTCCCTGTCAAATTATTCCAACTTCAACTTCTTAGGTTATTTAAAGCTGATAAATATTAAGTCATATTGTACGCAATGACAAAAAATGCAATTAAGTAGAACCCTTTAAAGGGGTTCGAGAGCGTCTAGCTCATCCTTCAGGCCGCTAGGAAAGCTTCATGATGGACTCGTACAAATGCATCTGCTTCTTGCAGGTTGGAAAGTGATGGAAAGAAGTATGTCAAATACCAAGTCATTGGGGCCAACCATGTGGCTGTGCCAACGCATTTCTTCAAGGTCGTAGTTGCAGAAACCGAGAATGCAGAGTTTGACCTGGAATCCTACATCATGCCTAATGCTGTTGTACCAGATGACACACCACTGCGGTCCTTTTTGGTAAGGTTTGAGTTCGTTCACTGGAACTGCGCATGTGTGTCCCACCCCTTATCCGCTTGGGCAGCCGAGAGTTATGGCTACTGTTTACCAGAATCAGGATCAGAAATATTTAGTTTATCAAGAAAATAAGATACAAAAATAGGCGAAAAGTCATCTGGATCCATAGCTGACATGGCTGGTAATGGATCCATGACATAATATTCACAAAAAACAATCCAACACAATAATACAAAGATAAAATACAATGTGCACGAGAAAAATATATTGTACAAATTTAACACGGTGAAGCATAAAGCTCAGGCGTGAAATATTTTTTAAACCAATGAGTGCTATGTCTGTTTTGGTTTAATTTGACTCGTATATTATTTATTAGTTTGGCTCCCAAGAAGGAAATATATAAATTGTGTATTTTTGGCAAATTTGAATTCCTGGTATCTAATATAGGTTGTATGAAATTGAATGACCGGTTAGGTGTTTTTAGCATTAATAAATTCGTTATATAATATATAATTAGTTTATAATTGCTAGGTTGGTCAGCCCATTCGTGTGTATGTGTGCCGAGGTTGTGGGAGCCAGAGAAAGTTGCGGCACAGTCAGGTTCGATTAAACAAACAGTGCTTTTACTGGACGGGCATTAAATACAAGCAAAGCGGACAACAATTTCAAAATGCTTCAGACTAACATGGGCGCTTGCAGGTGCAGCTACCAGCATGGGATGCGCAACAGAGGAACAGCATGCCTGTTGCACTCAAAAGAAGAGCAAAAAAAAAAAGCCCAAATGAATGATGAAAAGCTACCCTTAGTGCTCCAACCCAATATGGGATACGAGCTTTCCTACACCTTACTGAGAACAGAAAAATGCTGGGTGGACCCTACACCAGTGAACTCTCCACTGCGTGCTCTGCACTCCTAGAAAAGCATGGTACAAGACATCCCAGCTAAAATTCAACAACACATCTCGATGAACACGTGGCGGCCGTGCTGAGCAGATCGCTTGTGCATTTGGGGCCGAGTCGCATGCCACAGGCCTTCATGCCCGCCACAGGTTGGCAAGTCGCCGTGTGAGCTTACCAGTTGGGCTTTTGCTACGAGTTACCACCCCTCTCCCCCCACCCCCTGGTGCCACTTATTCGTGGTGCGGCTCAGGAAAAACTGCCCCTATATCGGGCGTTCACGCTTCTTTTTATCCATTGCTGCCCAGACATAGGAAATGCGATGATTACACTTGTTCAAACTGGTTCCTCACTTCCTACCGCTGTGCCAAGAAACCCGCCATTCAAGTGCACTGGAAGGGCCGTGGACCAGTCAGGCAGCATTTTTTTGTCGAAGCGAGAAAAGAGAATAAAACACACACACATAGAAAAAAGACAGTATATCCCGCGTGTTGAGAATGAAGAAGAACCTACACAAAATGGCCAATGCACCAACAAAAAATTGAGCGCACTGACCAGGCATTTGGGACAACATAGGACATGTTTTATGGGGTTTTTTTTTTTGTTCATAAATTTTACAGCAGTACTTCTTGTGGGAGAGGGCTCAATTTTATTGAAAATACACTTTGCTTTGTATATTTCACACTGCAGCAACATTAATATAGCTGCTAGTGAGTTTTCTTTTTTTTTATCATGATCATGGACCATGGTCATGGTTCACCTTGATCATGGTCCACCCGCTCTCAGTTCATTACATTCCCGGTCCAAGTCCATTTCTTCCTCTTCATTTGAGCCGTGATGCCTTCCACCCAAGCTTGTTCTGCGATACAGGATGTTTGTTTCCTATTCCTGAGCATTACTTCTATCGGCCTTCTTTCTATTGCGATTGAACTGACCTAAGTTTTCCTTCAAAACGTTTAGTAATGTGCCAAATTTCCGCCCCGTAAGCCATCACCAGGAGTATGCATTGGTTGTTGGTTGTGTGCCTGTCTTTTTAGTAATGGAGGTAGTCTAGTGTTCATTACTTCAGAGTGTTTTATGCTAATTCCATGCCTTATTTGCTTCTTGTGGTTTGGATTGGCATTAACAACTTTCCCAGGATAGCTACTATCACCAACTTCATCTAGTATACCATTGCCTAGGATGAAGGGGGAACTTTCTGCATGTCTGTAAACATTAACTTTTTTAACATTATATACTTTCAGTTTGTTCATATCTATATTTAACTCTATGACTACCCTTTCTAAGTGCAGTTCCTGAGGCATCCTTTGCAGGTCTCCTCTCGAATCACCGGACAATGCAGTGTTATCCACAAATCCCAAGTGCATAGCTCAAACGTCATCCATTCACTCTGATTTCTCCCATTCAAGCTTCCTGAATACCCCCTCCAGACAGGCTGTAAACGGTTTGGTGTTTCACTTCCTTCCTGATCAGAAACTTTTCACTCTTGTGAAAGATTATCCTGCCCATGTATTCTTTGTATAGATCCTCCAAGAGTTTTAAGTTCCTTTCCTCTGTTCCCTGGTCCTTCAATGATTCCAGTACTGCGCTAGTACAGAATCAAATGCTTTTTTTTTTATAATCTATAAATGCAATATGAAAGGGTTTATTTTACTCTACCCATTTCTCTACTATCTGATTGACGACATGGTCGTGATCCATTATTGAGTAGCCTTTTCTAAATCCTGCCTGCTCTCTCAGTTGCTGGAAATCTAGGGTGTCGCTTTTGTGGTTAATCATCACCTTTGTAAACAACTTGTAAATAAACCCTTATGCAACACCCCCTTTGTGGGATTTTAAGGAACTGAAATGAAATGGAATGAAACTACTTGTGTGGGTCCAAGAACAGGCTGATGGGTGTGCAATTCTTAACCTCTTTGACATGTCCTTTCTCGTGAATGAGCATTATGTTGGCATTTTTCCAGGCTAGGGGCACCTTCAAAGTTCTGAGGCATTCTGAGAGTAATACAGTATTGCAAACTTTGTGTAATATCTCCACCATCCTTCAGCAGACCCTTGGTTGTGCCATCATTTCCTGCAGCTTTTCCTCTCTTCATCCCCTGAAAGTGCCTTTTCTACCTCATCTTTAGTTGCTATTGGGACTTTTCCAGCCAAGTTATTCGTTACAGTACTGTCTCTTGATCTGACATTGCTAGTGTACAACCCAGCATTAAATATTTCTGCTACGCTCATGATCTCGTTTATGTTGTGCTTAATGTCACATCTTGAGATTCTGAGCCCACACATTCTTTCGTAGCCAATAGCAAGCTGCCTCTTAGCTGCGTTTTAAGGGGTATTCACACGAGAGAGAAATCCGCCGTTTCGCTCCTCGGAGTGCGCGCCACGTGACCCCTACGTCACGGTTTCTCTCCGGCGCACCGCCTCCGATGGGAGATCGGAGCTTCTGCTCGCGAGCTACAAACCCTCCGACGCTCGGCGGCGGAGGAGGCGGGATTTCGTCTGCTCGTCGGGCAGCTGGCCGCGGCTGAAGTTCTAGAGCGGTTGCAGGCACTCTATTTTCGTCGGACGCGAAAATGCGTGGCGCACATGACAGGCCCACTGAGGGAGCCGCGTACACCACCAGCACGGGTGCTTGGCGAGCGGCGGCCGCGGCCGCGAAGTGGCGCAGGCCGGCGCCGGTAGCTCGAGCGACAGCTTGTTATTGCTCCCCAAGGCGCAAACAAAGCTGCGTATACGAGAAATGGGGTAATGATGTGATGGAAAGTTGCTTTAAAAATCGTCACCTGAGCCGCTTGCCAGAGCGCCGATCGAATATTCGCCGCAGTGTTAAGCCTAACATCACTATGCGGGCCTGTAGGTGGGCCGGCCGGCTGCTACCACGTCGCGCGTTCTCTGCGCGCGGCAGCACCTGCATCGCGTCGCGACCAATTTTTGGTCGGTTGACAAGATCAGTACGTATGAGCTTAATAGAAATTGCCGCCGTCGCGGAATCGGCGGTGCTACGGCAGCTCTGCTTTAGAGATAGGCGACTGCAAACAGTGATGTCCCTCCGAAAGTCGCATCCTCCGTGTGAGCGAAGGAGCTGGCCGAGCGGAACTCCGCCTGCGGTGACGTCACGACCTCCCTCGGATTTCTCCGCTGAAACGCTCCGTCGTGTGAATACCCCTTTAGCTGCCTTAGCTTAGCTCCCACATTCTTTACGTTTTTTTCTATCTTTGTCGTATCGTAGGTACAAATGTCACAAACCGCACCTCCGTAAATTTATTTTGAAAGCTCCCCCAATTTGATTTTCTCTTCAGAATAAAGGATGGAAAAGCAAGCGTATCATACAGCTTCATACCAAGCACTTACAAGGTCAAATTCGAACAAAGCATTTTGCTGCAAATGAAATATGCGTGTACTGGTATCAGAATGTTTGTTCAAAAAATTCTTATGAAACAATAATTATTGCAGGCGATTTGTCTGTTTTGTGGGAAACAATAACTTTTTTTTTCCTTCTTTTTTCGATGCATCCAGGTCCCCATCGACAGCATTGAAAGGGCCTCGGGACTACTCCTGTTTGACAAGCTTGACAGAACCAAGTTCCGTCTCATTAACAGGAGGTGATGGCTGCATGGCCGGGTTACGCCAAGTGCCCCCTACGTGGTCTCCTCTGCAGCAGGACAGCTAGTTCAGCGGGTCGAGTCCACCACACTGCCGCCCCTTGGTGCTACTCCAATGTTGGTTCATAAAGTGGGGCAAGAATGGCCTCCTGCTAGTCAAGGAAAGGGTTGGCAAAAGCTTCTTCTAAGAGCATTTGCGTACGTGTCTCCAACTACTCCATTGTCTGCACAGGTTATTCACTTACAACAATTCCTGGCAACCAATAAACAGTTTTGTGCAAGCTGTTGTGTGCCAGCTTGGTTTTCCCCCAAAGTTTTGTTTCAGGTTGCGTTGTGCCACGCACGAAGCTAACAGCTTTCAGCACATCCACATGCAGGCACATTTGCACAATTCTGTGCTTTTTTTTCCTTGACCCCAGGCACCAAGGCAGGTGTGCTGGAGGCGGTTGACTGTGTGTGTGGGGGGCAGGAGATAATCCGGGCCTCTTTTACTTCAAAAGCTGCCCAGGCGCCTTTGATGCCTCGAAACATGAGCCTGTTTGGAATAAATACTACTATGCCACATTTTGCCATATACATACCATGGCTGCAGGAGGGTCAGAGACAGAGTATAGGTACCATAGCATCAAGCACTGTGCTGCAGTCTGTGTGGGCACATTTCATGTTTTCGTTAACCTCGTGCACAGCACTGCCACTGACTGCACAATTGTTAACGGAGATGTGGCACGGCGTACCTTATCGCAGCTTTGCTCTCCCACCAGACACGAGAGTTCGTCAATATTCAAAACTTGCCAGGTTCTATACACCGGCGCCTCTGCTCCCCGACTGGTGGCTTCTCGCCCTGATGAGCCATTTCCCCATTCACTATCGGGAGCAGAAGTACCACATGTAGAACTAATTTCACAGGTGTGAACAGCGCTACCGTAGGTTCTGACTCCCAGGCATTGCAGATACAAGAACTTCAAGCGGGCTGCCTAGTTCACCACGGCAGCAAAGTGCAGCTGCTTACACTATCAACAAACCACCTTCACTGCCTCACTTCTCAAACTGCAAGACGTGAGCGCCATGCCATGCTCTGCATGCAGCCAGCGGGGCCCAAGCTGCAGGCCCTGCAGGAGTTTTGTGCTTGTAGTTGTGGCCTTTGGCTTCACCATCCAGCCATTTGCTTTCCCTTGCCCCCAGGACGGCTACTCGTATAGCTACCTCTACCTAGTCCTCCACAGATGCGCTGGTTCTCAAATGAAGGTCCACAGCCCTCAATGATTCCATGAGGGCACATGAGGGTGTAATGTCCACAAGCCCCACTGCGACACTCTCCTTTTTGCCAAGCATTGCCACCAACACACAAAAAAGTGGATTTCCCTCGTAGCGCGTCACCCATAGCATGTGCTTTAAGGGGCCATGCAGACAAAACACAAATTTGGTTCATTTGAAAGATTGCTTCGTTATAATCATACTGACACCACTTTTAAAGTACTCTTCGCTCAAATAAGCTACATAATTAGAAAAAAAAAGGAATGGCCATGTGACCCACTCGCTCATTTACCGCAACAGAACTTATGATATCATACCAGCCAGCTCTGCGATTGGCTGAGGCCAGCAAAAGCAAATGCCAATTAGGCAGGGCTTATAAGCTTGCCTAACGATTTATTTGTGCCTACATGTAGGGCACATTCTTTTTATAGCAGTAAGAATTGTGGGGTGAACAATTAAAGTTACGAATGAACACGTAAACTCCGAAGCAGTTGTGCAGCTCTTTGCCAGCTGACACCACTAACACAGCTGTCGGACGCGCTAGACTTGTCTGCAACAACACTGACCAACTGACACAAGCGACACGGTCGCTTACATGACCATGTTTGTCGAGTCGTGGCTTAAGTTTTAGGAAATAATTAGTAACTACCGTTGTCAAAGTACGGCAGGTGTGCGAGTCTGGCCAGAAGCAAAGTGCAAACACTGGCACTTCAGAAGTATTGCAGTGCCACCTCTGTGAAAGTGGGCGATAAACAAGATAACCAAACGGACGTCTGTGAGATGGTATAGCAGCCTGGTCAGCAGGCTATATTTACTTTTAAGGCCCTGCTCTGGATATGGCATTGTCAACGTCATGAAAACACACAATTTACCGGGAGAATAGAGATTTTGACTGAAAATATTTAATTTCTCGGTGAATAAAGCATTGTTTGCTGCCAAACAAGTGCTTAGGGCCCTATGAAACACTAAATCTTTCACATAAAACAAACTTGTATTTTGTCTGCATGGCCCCTTTAAAGTCGGCTTTTTGTGCAACCCTGCAATTGTGCAAGAAAGCCCAAGACACAAAAGGTGGGCATAGAAATAGTTGTATGGGCGGCTTGAACTGCACAAGCGAACTGTTTGGCAGTGCGACACGTATGAGCATTTTTTATCGTGGGGTTCCCATCACTTTAGCAAGCAAGCCCTGAGGAGGGGCTCCCAGCACGCTCATGGCTGAGAACCAATGCACAGGTGTATGAGGGACCACTAGGGCATCCCCGGTTCAGGGGTTTTCTCACTTGGTGCTGCACCCAGCAGGAACCAAGTCGCGGTGCCTATAGCTCTGCTGGAAGCTATGCCACAGCAGGGTCCAAGCCTTCCACCATCACCCGCCTAACCTCACTTCCCCAGGACACACTAGTGGCATGAATGGAACCTCAGTGGGGTCTCCTGTCCCTGCCACAACATACTACAGCATGCGGTGTTTGGTGCAGTTCTCAGGCACCACAGGACACCAAGGCAGCTGCAGCAGTGTAGACCATAACGGTCCCACTTACTTCCCCGCACAACTGCGAAACCACCGTCTTGTGCCTTTCTGCTTCCACAGCTGCTCACCATTGTTGCAATTGTGGTGCATGCAGTGATGACGACGACGTCCTCGACATTGAAGTTCACGTTTCGCTCAGTGGCTAAGGCGTTGCGCTGCTGAGCACGAGGTCGCGGGTTCGATTCCCGGCCGCGGCGGTCGCTTTTCTGATGGAGGCGAAAAGCAAAAACGCCCGTGTGTACGAGATTTCGACGCACGATAAAGATCCCCAGGTGGTCAAAATTAATCCGGAGCCCTCCACTACGGCGCGCCTCATCGCCTGCGTTGCGTCGGCGCGTTAAACCCTACAATCAATAATGAAGTCCACGTTTCATCACCAAACTCTGTTTCTATGGGCACATCAAAGGCAAAGCCAGTAAAGCTGATTAGGAGCAAGCATATAGCAAAACAGCTGTCTCGGCTGCTTCCACATTCTGCTTCTACCACATGTCATACCTAGTCTGCTAAGCATTGGACATTGCCCTGGAACAGAATCAAAGTTTGATGGCTAACATCCATCCACAGTGCATTTACAATGTTTGCGAGCGTGATTTGTTCACAGAACCTCCACTTCGGTGCCAGTAGTGTTGCTTCCATCCTCATTACTCTCACTGATTCCTCTGCTTGTTGGTGCAGGACTTGCGTTGCCAATGCTACCCTGTTATTCTCCACGGCTCTTGGCATTTTGACCACTGAGTTACATCTCATCTTTACATCTCGTCGTACATCACCCTGTCAGCTCATACAGGGGTGAGACAGCTGAACCAGATTTGGGAGCAGTTTTCGGAGCAGCAAAATCTCAATTTTGGAGCAGGAGAACCTTGATTTGGAGCAGAAGAACGAGATTTATTATGTCACCTTAGGAGCCTAAAAAAACATATTTCTGGCAAATCGGGGGGGGGGGGGGGGGGGGGGGGGTGGAGGGAAGTGCACCTTTTAATTGGTTTTGAACGTACATAACTCTGAAACAGCTATCAATAAAGTTTTTCTGTCAGAGTATCACAATTGGTATGACATTTTTACAAACCATTTTTAAATTTCTATGCTCTATGCATAGATAGTGTGGAGTGCCGTTGAGAATATCGAATTAAAAAACTAAGCAACTCCAAGGCATTATTATTATCATGTGAATGACTAAATTATTATTTTTGCAATCCCAGACCCGGCTTTACGCACAAGTGTAGAGCCACGGCAAAAGTTGCGCAAAGCGAGGTGACAGTCGTCGCACCCCCCCCCCCCCCCCCCCCCCCCCCCCCCCCCCCCCCCCCCCCCCCCCCCCTCCCCCATTTCAATCCCCAAGGTACACGTTCACTACGATCGTAATTTGAGTAACGTTGGTATGTTCAGCCACCTCCCCCTTGGCTCCAAATTTCACTTCAGATAGATGAACCATTATTACTAGCGTGCAATAATAGCCCGTCCTCAGACACTGCTTGAATATTTTGCGGCGATGTAGCCTGCGCCGCCACTTCTGTAGCGTCTATCGTCCCATTCCCGCCGCTCGCAAGCTTGGAGTCAGAGGCAGCAATAAATCAGTTTTATAACACCGCAACGAGTGCGAAATTTCACTTCAAGCACGCACCGCGCCTCAAACTCAACGCCGAAACACGGCAAATTCGCCAGCAGCACGTTGTTTTTGATGAACTCCCGTCTTTCGAGTCGCACAGCTTCCCGCCGCCACAGATCAAACGACTAAATGTAAACCCAGCCACCCCCATAACCAAAACCACGGTACAAATCGGCGAAGAGCACTCAGCCTGAGCAACTGCTTCGCCCGGCGGCCATGTTTTCCAATCTTCACCAGACCAAGATGGCGGCGCCCGCTGAACGCTGATGTCGTTCCGGAGATAAGGCGCTCCGAAAATTGCCGTTTTTTCGTCAACTTGCACAAGTAGTTTGTCGCCTCAGTACACATAAGCATTTTTTCTACAGGACTTTGGAATGGTTTTCGATAGGGAAACTTTAAAACTCGCAGAATGTAACACGTGCAACCTGACGCGACTTTCGAAAAAAAAAAACTATCTCTGAGCAGTTTCATGCGGTGTTTTATTGAATGATCAATCAACCAAACCTTTACAAACAGCATCCCCTTGGGGGTGCTGAAAAATTATGCCGTCAGTAAGCATTTTTCCCAACTGAGACTGACGGGAGCGCTAAAATCCTTGTCTCTCAGACTGTTTTGGAGCAGTTTGGCGCAATTTTGCGATTTTCAAGCTTTTGGAGCAGCCTGGCGCAGGAAAACAAATTTGTATCAAAACTGCGCAATATGCGCAGCTGTCTCACCCCTGCTCATATAGAAGCTGACAGGGTCTTCGAAACTGCCACAACCATCTGACTGTGGACCAGGTACAATCCAGCCTCAGCATTCACCATAAGCCTTGCATCCAAAACTGTGTACGGCACGACAGGGTGCCGACCCATTCTCCCAGCTGCATTCCTCATTCACTATTGCACCTTTTCCTTGGACAGCACACTATACAGCGCTATTCATACTGAGCAGCTAGGGCAGATAACCAGGGACTACCTGACGTATCACATGCTATGACATCACTGACCTGGACTTCAGCCTCCGGTATGTCCTTCTCCTTTCCAGCCACAGGCTGGCTTCCTGTAGACTTTCATGTTCAATAGCCATACATAGCTTGAAGACCTGCGACTTGTAAATAGCTCCCTTACTCACCTATTGCAGGAGGGCTACAGTATTTACGTAGAGTAACTCTTATCATATCCTCTTCCTTTTTTGATGTGTAGCAGCCATATCCTGTGGTGTGTACTATGTACTACAGAGAAGCCACTGCTGCAGTCCGCCTGCATGCAGTGCTACGACACTGCAGTATTTCTTTGCTACACAGCATGCTGCGTTTCTCAGTGCCTCAGGTAAACTATGAATGCATACAAGCTAGCCCAGTTGCCAGCTCTGCCGAAGTTTTCTGCTTAGAAGGGGGCTAGTTGTGTTCAAGGGCAAACATTACTGGTGCTACACTGAAGACAAATGGTACAAAGTTTACACAGCAAACAAGCAAAGCACGCTTTCAGTAACAAACTGCAAACAAGTGCGCTTCATTTGTCTGCTGTGTAAACTCGCTGTCCCGTCGGCCAGTAGTGGGGCAACAGTGATGTTTTTTTTCTTTCTTTCGAATTTTGGGAGTTTTATGTGCCTAAGCAGTGCAGGACTCAAGATTAATTTTGACCACCTAAGGATCTTTAGCTTGCGTGAAAATCTCGACACATGGGTGTTCTTTGTTTTTTGCTTCCATCAGAAACACTAGTAATTTTACTATTCTTCCGCATTGCAGCACCATCAGTGTGGCCTCTTCTGCTGAAGCATGATTATGCCGCAAAAGGAAACGTGATCAGCTGGAGTGGCATGCTAGTCCGCATTACTTGCTGACTAGAGGGGCACAGCCTGTGAATCAAGGATAAACACTCGAGGCTAAAACGGGGGCGAGTTGGTTATACATGTTCTTGAACAGCGCTGTATTACAACTTTGGCAAGGGAAGAGCACACAAAGACAGAGCGATGCGCGCATCGTTCCATCTTTGTGTGCTTTTTCCTAGTCTGTTTAAGTTTTAACACAGCGCGGTTCAAGAACATGGAAGTGGCTTCGCCACCACCTCCTACATGGTAGCAGGGCCTTGTCTGCTACGCAGCAGATTTGACTTTGCAACTGGCTGGGGACAGGGCTTCTCTTCTTGGCAGTCGAGAGGCATTGTGCATGAACAGAGAAAAGCAAGTTCTGCAGAAGCATCACCTAGGCTTGTACACGAGCAACTGCAAGCACATTACTACTGGTGCCATTGGTCTGCTGAACCTGCCTGCAGTGATGTCGAGACTTTCTTTTGCCTTTGCGGCTGACATGTGCCTACGAGTACACCACATGCAGTGTCCATTTTCTAATACAGGTGCAACACGAAAGCACCTGTATGTACGAGATTTCGGCACACATTTCAGGGACCACAATGACAACACGCAACTTCACCCTGTTGGAAATACTGCCTTGCCGGAACATCGTGCCAATTTTCATGGAAATTTCAATCAAATAAGCTACATATGATTAGGAAACCAGAGGGAAGTTTGGTGACCCACCAGCTACATTCCTACACTAGACTTGCGGCACTGTGTAAACTGATTTGCGCAATCGGCTGGTGCCAAGAAAAGGCAAACACTAATTAAATTAGCATTGTTAGCTTGCAGTTCGAACTTGTTGTGGTTCAAATTAAAATAAATAGACACTATTTTTGCAACTACAAAGCGATAAACGGCTACAGTTCATAAAGGGCACAGAATATTAAAATAATCGGAACGCAAACACTATGAGCACCAGCCTAATAAGTGACTGTTATGGCTGCTTCCCCAGCATATTTCACAGAGCCCTTATTTACAAAAAAGGTAGCAGTTAATTTGAAATCTGCCCCTTTATACATTTATTCGTCGGCAATGGCAGCAATGTTTCCGAAAATTGTTGTGAGGTATAGCTGCCCAAACTTTAGAATAAAGCAAACTTCTATATTGAATGATCCCCATGTCATCTAGATTAATCCACAGCACTCCACTATGATGCACCCTGTTGCCTGTGTTCTGGGGCGGCATTCTCTACAGGGTATATAAACAACATGGGCCATTTTGCGAACCTAGTCCTCCGTGACTGTCCTCTAAATAATTGTTTCTTTCTCTCGCTAAGGCTACCTTTAATTCTAAATACTAGAACACAAGCTGTGTTGTATGAAACGGCCCATACAATTGTTTCAAAACGTGAAGATGCTGAATTCCCGACACAATGCACGTACGATACGCTCACTGGCTATGGCAGAGCCCACAGATGCAGGAAAGGTGCGGGCCTGTCCCAAGTAGCACTACCGTCACAGTTGATCAGCCAACCATGCGCACTTGAGGGGGGCCTGCTGCACAGGGGTTGTCAAGAAAATATGCTGTTTCAGTGCTCAAAATGCAGGAACCCTAGTGATTACAAGCGACACTGAAAGTAGGGCTAGATGCAAGCTTTTGGGGAGTGGTATTTACACCACAGGCCATTTCAGTGTCATGGCATGGCTCAATGGACGGATGCCCTGGGCAGGAGTAGAAAGTGAAAATGTCAACATAGAATGCGAGTGTCATCTCTGAGGGTTGTTTTACCTTGCATTATCCTTGACAACAGCCATGGAGGTAAGCATTATGCGCACTGGGACAGCTTTACCTGTGCCATAAAAGTGAAGGGGCGGGAATTATTTTTCCAAGAGCTCTTGAAATTTTACGTTGGAGGGATGTGGAAGTCGGGGTGCTACAGAACTGACAATCACAGCATTGTCAGCAAATGCATTGTCAGCAAGTGTGAGCAAACGCTTCGTGCTGTCATGTGGCACCAGAACGGGTTCCATCCACTGACGGTGAAAACAAGCTCAAAAGGCCGAGACAAACAAAAGTGCTTTGTTTACCATGGTACTTATTTATTTCAGATACGTCATGACCAATTGGGCGTTATTGAAAGGAGTGGCACAATGTCCATAAATAAGTGCAGTTACAAAAAGATGGCACAATAATAAACAAATCACTTATAATGGTTGTGGGAACAACATTCACGACCCATCACCGATTCCAAAAAAGAAAAAAAAACGTAAAATGAAGCACATTGGTACACACAAAAATGAAGTCATTACAAAAACTCGTTATAATTACACAATACTTGGAATGAAGCACATGGCCAACGATTTGTACAAACTTCGTGTAATGTGCAGTATTCTAGCGCATCAGGGAAGGTGGTTGGTGGTACCACTCCAGTCATGTTTCAAGAATTAGCGAATTGGAGTGGGACGCAGTACAGTGTTGTACAACAGTACCGACAACATGTACAGTTGGCCAAATTTTTAACTAGCGTGCGCGAGCTGCGATTTTTCAGTCTTATGGCGCTCTTAGGAAGAAACAGACTAGCAGACGATGGGCCTGTTTAGAACTTGGCTTCCATCATACGCCGCTGACGCATGAAAAGTCGCTGCTCCCGAACGCTAGTTAAAGATTTGGCCGACTGTACAACACATGTGCATATACATGCGTACAACACGTATGACATTCACAACTGGCCGTAAGAAGCATTGCTAGGCCTGCGAAGAGACTCGCCCCAGCGATGGCAGAGAATGAAGAGAATCTGCGGTGCAATATTAGGACGGGACGACTCCCTACAACCAGCACGGAGTGGATGGAAGAGAAGGGAGGCTATGGTCTCCCACGAGGTAAAGAGGACAGCCGGCCGGCGTGGGAAGGGGGGGAAGCAAGAGCATAAAAGCCCACACCACCAGCACATCAGCAAGCATAACGTTGGCCGTGGGGAAGAAGCGCATGTGTCACCGAGATGGCGTGGAAACCACAAGGTTGACACCACAAAAGTTTCGGTGAGAAAGGGGCCGTTCTGACTGCTTTGTTCACTGTGCAGTTAGTATTCACAGTAACCCTTTAACACTCTTGTGCAAAAAAAAAAAAAGGTTGAACCAGTTGGTGCCAGCCCTAATTCACAACTTGAGTGGCTCGTCATGCTTGAGAAATTGTGCTAGCATTTGTATAGCACTCCTATAAAAATCTGATTTGGTGCGCCTGCTAACTACAGGCTGCAGACTTCTAGAGAGGCAGTGCTGGCAAGAGACAATCAGCCTGTACAAGCATGTCAATACCAGTACTACGCAACCTCTTGCTCCTGTACAACGGAATTTCACTACACCAGCTGCAGCAATGAGCCATAAAATGACATGGTCGTCTGGCGACCAAGAAAACATGCAAGCAAAGCCATGGCACCTTGCCAGTATTCAAGCTGCTTTTGCACAATGAAACCATATTAATGTAAGTTTTCGTGTGGGTCGGCTAATTGGTTTCCCATTTTAAGGGGGGACACTGCTCTTAAAACAGCTTCCTTTAATTTTCTGTAAAACCTGGCAATCTTGCTGCTTTTAACTACTGATTTCAAGTATGCCATTATTTTTGGAGTAACTCAATTAGTTTCCAACATAATTATAGCCGTTTTTGGTCAAACAATAGATAAGACAGTGTTAGTCATAGAACTGTGATCTTTATATTTTCCAATGCTATGAACCCTGGTGAGTGCAATAAGAGAACCGGTTTTTTGGTGCACTAGTTGGAACTAATTTTACAGCTCATTAAACCCTGGTGGCATTAGTAGCAAGGAACCATTTCAAATGCCCATTTCAGACACCAAAGTTTAATGAACTGTAAAATTAGTTCTAAGCAGTGCATCAAAAAAATCGCTTCTCTTATTGCACTCACCAAGGTTTGTAGAACTTGGAAAATATAAAGATTACAGTTCGGTGACTAGCACTGTTTTGTCTATTGTTGCTCCAAAAATGACTAACTATCTCTAATTACCTTGGAAACTAATTGACTTACTCAAAAAATATTGGCATACTTGAAATCAGTGGAAAACAGGCAGCAAGACTGATAAGTTTTAGAGTTTACTTAAAAATTAAACGAAACTGTTTTAAGAGCAATGTCCCCCCTTAAAGCAAGCCAGAGTATTTAACCCCAGTTACATGTAAAAATTGTTCATACACGGCGACTTTTCCCTGAAACTCAACAGTGCTGCAAATAGCCAACATGGCAAGAGTACTTATCAATGAAGATGCAAAGTAGCGTAGGGGTATTGGTCAGATCAAAATGCTGACAACCACAATCAAATACAGCCACTCCAGTTTTATATGCTTGATACATATTGCACTGTTGCTGTTTCAATGTCACCACTGCTTTAGTCCAGCTTAGCAGTAGAACCAAAACCATTTTTGGAAGTAAGTGCCTCGGGGCATTCCAGTTGCAAAGTGCAGCTCAGTAACCCTCTGGTGTTTTAAGCAAAGAAGAACGTTCAAATTTGAGCATTCAAAACAGCACTTCAGTTATAGAAATGATGTGCAGTGCAAGTGTAGAAGTACTTGGAGGAAAAACTCAATCATGAATTCCTCGCAGTTTAAGATTAGCATATTACACAACAGGCTTTTTACTTGAAACCAGATTGAACAGCCCCATGGCATTTACTTGACTAACTTGGAACCAGACTGAATACTAGCATTATAGCATTTATTTGCAAGCACGGAAAAATGGGAAGAACCATTTCAGAGGAAATTACTTACTGAGACTTTATTTATGAGCACAAAGCTGCTAATTTTTTCTGAAAGGTTTGGTTACTTACCAGCACCCTTGCTATTTGTAAAAAAAACTGCAACACACTCCTTTTCACTTTACATTAGTTCTTATGAACTATATGTAAACTATAAAACCTAAACGGTTACTAAAAAAAACATGGCAATGAAAACACAGGGATTAAATTTTAGGAAGTTCCACTTGCGAAAATCAACCTCTTATGCAAGAGACCCAGCACAAGGGTGTTCCAAGCACCCATGTTCTTAATTAAGCTTCTTGTCCAAAAGCAATGCAAATGTTTCGCCATGTGCAAGGCAGCAGCTCTTTGTGGTAATCCTGTGCCCCATAAAATGCCTTGAAGGCAGTGCAGAAACAATTGTTACGCGTGCACTGCACAGTGACTCGGGTGCATGTGTACTGCAGGCTACCTTGCGCGTGCAGTTTGGAAATTATATCAGGTGTGCGAGATAAGACAGGAAGCTGATAAATGCATGCCACCTTTTCGCAGGACCTTTATGAACAGGGACATTTATCTTGAGCGCAGTTTGGTGGTTTGTGCCCACTTGATTTGTGTGATAATTTTTTCTTGTTCCTACAGTGTGAAGTATATTGCATTCCACGAGTACTTCGGAACAAATTCTTGCTAGCCTTGTTTCTGTATTGAAAGTAACAAAAGAAAAAGCAACAAGCTTATGAACTCGTAAGCACCCTTTAGCTGTATACCTTGCACAAGAGGCTCGCTTCCCCGAGTGTAAATTCCTCATACTAAAATATCGCCCTTCATTACTTTTTTTTCAACTAGTATTCAGAGATGGAAATGCAGGGTGGTAGAGGTGATGGTAGTGGCCACAAAGCTGGTCTGGGCATGTTAAGACAGTCCACCACCATGCGTTGTAGGGCAATCGATTAACCTTGGCAGTACTGGCATTAACGCTAGTAGAGTCCAGGGCGTATCGCATGCGATAAAGTGTTGTGTTGGTTTGTAGATGGTGAACTGTTCGCAGTTGAGCTTGCGATATGGCGCCGGGCATCCCTGGTGTTTCTTCCAGTAGTGTTTGAGGAGATCCCGATACGTGTTAGGTATTGTTTCTGTCTTGAGTTGCTGGGGCAAGAAAGGCAGTCGCAGGGAGTGCCTAGTGTGTGTGCCTGCGAGCTGCGGTACGGGCCTCTCGATTCCTCTGTACTGCCACGTCCTGGCATCCATACGTTGCAGATGTCTTGCAGTGGCTGGTGATGCGAGATTAGTGCATTTATCACAGCCCTGCTGATGATCCCCTTCTGATAACCGCAGCAGCCTTGCTGCGAGTCCGACTGTTGTCACTGGTTCAGTTGCAGTTGCCAGCTCCTATGCAGCGGTGGAGTTGTAGGCTCAGGGGAATACGGCCGTGACCTCTGCACTGTAATTGTCAACCACATCAAGGCTGTTGTGCTGTGGGTATTTCGCAACGTTCAGTAGTGTACATATGTGTGTGTCGTGTCGTTAGTCGTCGCTGTAAATATGTGGCTCTTCTGT
The DNA here is from genome assembly GCF_048455015.1 of Haemaphysalis longicornis. Classification (NCBI taxonomy): domain Eukaryota; kingdom Metazoa; phylum Arthropoda; class Arachnida; order Ixodida; family Ixodidae; genus Haemaphysalis; species Haemaphysalis longicornis. The sequence goes on along the minus strand of NW_027526203.1, from coordinate 234,960,525 downwards.
GGCATTGTTCTTTGTCGTATTCAGGGTGCATGTGGCGTGGGATGCTGGATACTACTAGATGCTTTTTCTAACGTGGGATCAAGGGCGTCTTGCTTGACGTGAAACGTCCTATAGGGAGTAGCCAAGTTGGGTAAGAAGCGCTCTTCAGTTGTATACGGTTCATCTGACTGATTGCTGCACTGCTACCAGCTCTAGCAATGTGTTGCGAATTCCAAGTTTCAAAAGTTTGTCAGGAGATGCAACTCTGGCTAACCACCAGGGCGGCGTGGGCAGCTGATGACCACGGCTTCATGGACTGAGGAAGCCGACCAGAACTGCAACAACCATTTAAATAAGCATTTATTTAATCAATCAATAACAATTCAAATCTTGTTCAGAGCACCAATTTTCATGTGATGAGGAATGTGCTCTGTTTCCACATTTTCACAGCAACTGCACAGAAAAAGCAACCAAAATTTTTCAAAAATGTTACTAGCTGGGGAAGATCTTTGGTCAGGTCAGGTGTCAAGAGTCCATACTAAGCTCAATTTATAATCGGATACAAAATCTGTTCGTTTGACACAGACAATCTCCAACAAATTTGCACACAGATTTAATTCACAGAATTTATATCTCACAACACAATTAGATTATGGATGAAAACACAACAAAATGAAATTTGAAGAGCCTGTCCCCAAGATACTTCTCAATACCCTTTTTATGACATAATCTTGTGACTTGCACAGCTTGAAAATTAAAATTTTGTAATAATAATTGAGTGCATGCACAGACACAATTGCCAAGTACTGACCTGCAGCCTGTAACTGCAAGCTTTCAATCTTGCTTTTATTTTGCCGCAGTAACATGAATGGCTATAAGCTCAGATCACTTTGACGTGCAGCCAGTCGTGCATATTATACGCCATAAACTGTCATGGTTGCCACTGAGGTAGCTGAACAGCCCAGGCTTCCCTCTCAAATTCACAAAAGTTGTGTTGCTGTTGTGGGGGAGAAAACTGTGCTTTTACATATTAGAGCTTCACATTCTTTTGTTTATGCACTAGTGGCATTTAAAGGGTTGCTGCTGCTCATGCATCTCTCAGTTTTAAATTTGTTTACTTTTATGTAAACCATTTGGTGCTAAAAAAGCCAAGCCGCTTTTTTTTTTCTTTTCACTCAAACTCAATGTGAGGAAGAAATCACCAAGTTGGTCAGCTTATCCGGACTCTAAATGACAAGGAAGCAATGCTCAAAGATGAAACAAGGTGACGACACTGGAAATGAGCGAGAACCTGGTCGAAAATAAAAAGTAGATACAGTGAGAGAGAGCAAGAGCCTGTGAAAAGTGGACGCATTGTGAGTGAAGGCAGAGACAAACAAGAAGGAAAACAACAACTGTGCTTGAAACAGTAAGTGACCTTTCATCACATGCGCACCCGGGAGAATTTTTTACTTATTGAATTTGGAGTTAACTACTGTGTTTTGTTAACTTTAGGGCTCCTGAATAGGTTTCCGAAGGCTGCGATTTCATGCGTACAATCGCTGGAGCACTATCCAAGGAACGCCTTCCCACTAAGACGATTTGAAAGCGTTAAGTATTAGCCGAGTTATTGGTCCCTAAAAAGGGCCAGTTATTATGCCAGGGGCTTTTGCCCTCCCCTCGCACCTCAAAGCTCAGTGAATGCTGGGAGCTCAACAGCTCAAGGCTAGAACATCATCTAGGGACACCTGTCAAGGCCCCTTTGCTTCAGGATACACGTGTCATTGACTCCACTTGGTAGCATGTCACACTCTTTTTCAGCAACCCACGCACAAGCTCTGCCTATACTTCCGACCATGTGTTCACAATTTCTTCACGCCTCCGCAGCACTCAAACTCTCGAATTGTCCAGAATCCCCTGTTCCCCTCCGTGTGCAACATGGACCTGTATCTTCATGCACAGCTGATGAGAAGGATAGCGGGTATCGGCATTGACCTTATAAGGATTTGCAGCACTGGAAAGTCGCTCGCAGAGAATGATCACTGCAATCCTTGCCTGAACCACCAGCATCTCCTTCCCAAACCGGCGACGCTTATTCGGTGGAGCATTTAATTGAAGCCGCCGATAGTGGCGCCATAGTATAACATCACTGGCTGCTGCCCCACATTACTGTTGAATGGTGGCAGAAGCTTGTAAACAAGGAAAGGACAAAATATATCTTTGTTGCCTGTTTGTGCGGCTACTGCAGTGTGCAGAGGTGCTTAGTATACACTGCTTAGTATACACTGCGGTAAACGCATACCCTGGCGATTGCACGTGTGAAATCAACCACAACCTATACAACCATATTCAGGGCCCCTTTAAAAAGGCCGCAGCGAAAATTTGGACCCCTTAAAAGCACTATTTTCATGCAGTCCGAATAAAATGTGACAGCTGACAAGTGTGCATGCACACCACAAGCGTGCAGTGAACACCTGCAATTATAAAACCGGAATTAGGATAAGTGCGGCCATTACGGCCTCACGGAAGTGACATTGCAGCTGGCAAGCGGGGGGCTGGCTGGCCAGCCGCTCGGGCATAACTGCACGCAACCTCTTCACATGTGTGCAACCACCCTGGGAGAAGCGCGCCAAGAGGAGCTTGACCGGTTCTCCGGCTGCGTGGCTGGCCAGTGAACCAGGACAGCAGGAATGTCCCTTCATGGCTGCTTGCGTGATCTGCCAGCAGGTTCACCGTTGCGAGCTACACAGGTACTTTAAATGCCTTGAATTTATCAATGAGGCATTTCACAGGGCTGCCAGTCATGTCTGAGTTAATTTGGTAGTACCTCCTGCAAGTGCAAAATAAATTTGGCCGAGGAGAAATTTTGGTGCAGTTGGCCTTGAACATCTAGGCAGTGCAGCGGTTCGTGCATGCAACTAGGTCAATCTTTTTCTGTAGGGTGCTCGCTGCCGTTAGATGACCTGCGCTCCCACTGGCCGAAAGACTAAGTGAAAGCAGTGGCAACGAGACCACTGGTCATGAGTGCTTGCGCACAGCTTAGGAGGGCCATTTCCCAAGCGGTGCATGTGCCAGCTCAGTCTGCGTCAATGTCGTCTTCGAGGGCGATGGGGCTGGTGGGGCGTGACATGGAGGGGGGCAGGTTGGCCTGCAGCCTGTCCATGGTGGCCCGAATGTCGGCCACCATGAGCTGGCGGCAGCGGCTGATGGTGCCCTCGGTCAGCCAGCCGTCCCGCTCGTGGCAGCCCGCCTCGCGGCCATCGTTTGCGTGCACCAAGGCCTGCACGCTGTCCAGCCGGATGTCCTCCAGGTGGTAGAACATCTGACGGTAAGGGGGCAGCCTGCCCGGCAGGAAGCGGCACAGCAGCTCGTAGTCCCTTGGAGGAGGGAGCTCCTCATCGCCAGCCGCTTTGCCGCCACATGCGGCCGCCTGCAGGTAGTCCGTCTGGGCACAGATGGGCCTGCTGGTCAGCCCCAGCACCTTGGTTGGCACCAGGTACGCCGACGTGCCACGCTTGGTGGCCACGTTGTCGCCCATCCCACAGGGAGCTGCGAGAAGGCGGTGAGGGGGCATGCAGAAAGCACTGTAGTGAGAAGGTTAGTGCGATCAGCACTCAAGGGAGTCCATAGATCGATGAATTTTTCTACATCACCAACCTTTTTTTGTCCATCAGGTATAGTCCCTTGATCTAGCATGGGCAGGCAGCCCAGCACTATCAAAGCTAAGATGTTCAGGTATTCTAGAATCCCTCGCACCACACAATTATTGGGTACAGGTTTGAATCCCCAGTCACAAAGGCCGCATTTCTGAAAGACATCCCAACTCCAAAAGCCTGTGAACGTAATGCTTCTGTGCAGGCTGAACATAAACCGTGGTACAAACTGATCCAATGAGTGTTTGTTACATTGCTGTGCCTCACAGGCCAGCTGCAGTTTGTTGCTGCTTGATGAGGCATAAAAATGCTGCAAATGCTGTGATAATCACTGAGATCTATGAACCCGAACTGATGTTTTGTGGGCACTGAGGCAAGGCTCTGCTTGGACAGGTCCATGTAGCAGACCATGTGTCCAGCACAGCAAGGGCAAAGGGCTTGCTACCCTGGCACGTCTCTCTCTTCCACAAGGAGGTACCAACAGACCCTGTCAGGTGGCACGGCCACTCCGTCCGCCTCGACACGCAGACGCAAAGATCCACGAGATGCCGTTTAAGGGAGACCGGTGTGAGCCAATGAAAAGTGCAGAACTCGGGCAAGCAAGTCCTCACAGTCGCGTGCTTCCTTAGACTCCCATTCTGACCTCGGCCAGATGTGTTGTCAAAGAATGCCCTCAGCCTGGTGCCCACAGGTTTTTGAGAGGTCCCCAATAAATGACCATGCTTCAGCACTACTGTCCACAATGCTCTTTTACCAGCAAACCTTGCTGCATAATATGGTGGCCACATAGTGTAGCACTGGGATCTAAAGCTGCCACTTATGCCCAAAGGCAGGCCAGGTCCCACCCCGAGAACCCTTCTCATAATGCCCCTTCCAAGTAGTATTCTTGTTCTTTTTCGAGGTGTATTTGTATGCATTGCTTACACAAAAATTGCTCACTTCCTCATGGGTAAAGTTAACCTTTCCCCTTGCCAAGGTTGCTTTAACTTGCACCTGGCCCGTCATGTACAATGTGCGCCTAGTTGCCTCCATAGAGAAAGCAGGGGAAAGGGCAAAGAGTGGGGCAGCCACGCACAAGCCTTGAGCCGGAAGTCGAGCACCTGGTAGATCTTGGTGGAAGGGTCCTTGCGTGGGTCGAAGCCCATGCGCACCCAGGCGGCGCGGTACGGCCCGTTGAGGACATAGTACGCCACCACGGGCAGGATGAGCTTGAAGCGCATGGGCAGCACCTTGAGCTCCACCTGGAGGGCACTGCGCGTCCACATAGGGCGCTCCTCGAACAGCTGAGAGCAGAGGACACCAACCAGCCAGCAGGCACCCGTATTAATCACCAGGCGTTGACACGCGTTAACCACCAAGTGCTCACCACTTTCATGCACAGCAGGAGAAGCAGGACAGCAAAAGGGTCACTCGACTCTAACCCCAGTGGACTCACCAAAATGTCCCCTTTTGGTATTTGCACATGCACCACACCACACCTAATGTTGGCCAAGCATGGCCTCAGCCTACAAATGTGCTACACTAAAAATACTTAATCGTTTGGTCGTTAGTTCACGCACTTCTTGAAATATCAATGCAGGGATGTCGGATGTTTAAAAAAACATACACAATACATAGTACATTATGTTGTTCTCTAATAACTTTAGTCTGTTGCTAAAGGAAAAGGGCAACTAAACAGAGGACTGCACAGCAAAAACTTAATTTAAGTTCGTGATAAAGAGATGAAGCAACAAAAACTGCCTGGTTTCTTAGGTAACGAAAAACTTTAAACAATGAACCTTTTTAGTTTTAATAATACACAGTGCCTTCGCGTACTAGACATATCACTCGCAAATATCTTCATTGCTTTATTTGATAGTGTAACCTATGGTGGCAGCGGTTGCAATGCACTGACCATAATTATCTCGAAAAAGAGAGGGTAAACCCAACCTTTCTATTAAGTCAGGCTGAACAGTATCTGCCAATTCTTATTCCCTGTGTCAACTCTTCCCACGGCACCACCATTTTTTTTTTTTTTTGAAGAGAAGATGGTGCCACCAAGTTCCTTCTTTCAAAGGTTGCACTAGTACCAGTACACCTAGGAAGCAAACTAGGCGAGCAACATCTGTTTTTACTTTCACCTGTCATGCAGCCCAGGCCACCAATGCAGGGCAAGTACCATGATGTGTGCTGAAACAGCCCCTACCTGTTCAATCCTTTTCTTGATGCCCGCATCTGGGGGACGCCACTCGAGTTGCTTCCAGGCAGCTGGATTGGGCTCCTTGGGGACCTCTTCATCCTCAAAGCTCAGGAAGCAGGCAAATTTTACGCGGCGGTGACGAACTGCGGGTGTGCAAAACAGAAGAGCCCCCATGTTGCTGCAACACAGCCACCAACTCCTCCCTCGTTCTGTGTCACCGGAAAGCACACAACTGCTATAGACGTTAGTTGACCAACTGCTAACCAGTCAGGGAACAGTGGCTGTACTTTTTACTATGGTGGCTCACTGATCAAAACATGTGGCCATATTACTCTCCCTATCCCTCTGATTGTTTGACAATTTTTACATAGCTTTTCTTTCTATTCGTTTCTTCTTTCCGAGAGTAAAAAATAACGGAAGAATTGGCAGCACAAGCAAGACAGTAGCAACAAACCCTAATTATTTCATTGAGGCAACTCTAATGAACCTTTGCATCTCGCTCTGGTCGTAATGGAAACTCGGCAGCCAGACCATAACAGCCAAGTATAAACCATACTCAGGTCTATATTGTTAACGTGTTCATTCACCCTTTTCATGGATCTGTTAAAGTGCGTCGGTCCATTCTTCTTCGAGGTCCAAAAGCTGCAAAGCCACCAAGACTGCATGCACCAGAGGCAAGCCCCAGCAAGGCTGACCCCTGGCACAATGGTTTGAGAAAGCAGCTAGTGCCAGCTGTCAGCATAATGAGCGCCACAGCCTGCCAGTAAGCTTGTCTCATAACAGCAATATCACAGAGTTTTCATCTTCACTAGGCGCAAAGAGACTCGAACGAAGGACTGAGGTAAACACAAACAGGGCACCACTCACAACTGAAATTTATTTTGAGAAGAGGGAACATATATACACACTATCGTCGCATGTTCTTATCCAAATATGCTACTTTTTGCAGCGATAGTCCTGGGGACGGCTGGCTGACGCATTTGTCGCCTCGTTTTGCGATTACGTAGGCTTCGAGTATCTCCCTGGTTGTTTGACTCTGCTGTGCATCCACACTCATCACAATGTATGAGAGTTTGTCTTTGTTATTGATGGCCCGTTCATGATGATCTCCCCCGTTTGCTCAACATAGCTCGCTCGACATAATAATTCGATATCGTAAAGCACCCCTGTGGCACACCTTACGTGCTGGGACCGATGTCCTGGCAACCCATTGTGATGAGCGTGGATGCACGGCAAAGTTTGGCGCTACCACGTGCCTGTGCAAACATACTTGTCAAACAACCAGGGAGATACTCGAAGCCTACGTAATCACAAAACGAGGCGACAAATGCGTCAGCCAGCCGTCCCTAGGACTATCGCTGCAAGTAGCAGCATATTTGGATAAGAACATGCGACGATAGTGTGTATATATGTTCCTTCTTTTCAAAATAAATTTCAGTTGTGAGTGGCACCCCGTTTGTGTTTACCTCAGTCCTTTGTCCGTGTCTCTTTGCGCCTAGTGAAGATGAACCTAAACCAACTCGCCCAGTTATCTGTTTTGATCAAAGGGTTTCACACGCACGCACGCACGCACACACACACACACACACACAAAAAGGTAAACTTAGGCACAACAAATTTAAGCTGCAAGTTCAGACTGCTTTAAAAGAAGCAAAGAACCGAGACTCCCAAGGCCAGATTTTCCAGCATTCCAAGCAAACAGTGGCGACACGTCCTATCAAGTACAGTGGAACCTTGATAATACATCCCCCAAGTTTTATGATGACTCGCTTCTTACGACGGATCACCACTGTCCCGGCAAAACTCCCTATAGAAACAATGCATTAAAAACCCCAATTATACAACACTCTGGTGCACGCGGCCCTCTTCATACGAAGGACGCTGATGGGGATAAACTAGTGTTTTTCCCACTCCGTCGCCTCATCCAAACCTAGGGTTGCCACCTGCCCGGTTTTGGACTGGCCGACCAGTTTTTTAGACAGTGGGCCGGTTGCCGGTCCGTACTTAAAACTGGCCGTCATTGGCCGTTTTTTCGGCCATTGTGCCGTGATTATTTCTCTTTTGGCCTTTTATAAGCGTCAATTCACCAACTGCAATGCTGCGAAAAGACATGCGAGCAGAAAAAAAAAACAAAAAAAACATGGGCGAGCGCACTCCCTGAGGAGGAGGGAGACCAAGGGGAGGAACAACACAACAAAATGCCGCCACCGCAGTCAGCTAGGGCTGTTACTTTTCAGTGCAGCACATTCAGAGCAATAACCAAAGTCTCAATCACTTTCAGTACGAAGGAAAACGCTACAATAAATGGCATTGCATATATAAAAAAATGCATTTTTTTCAACACAAATTCAACCTTCTATATACCCCCACCCCCAAGGGCCAGCTTTTTTTTTTTTTCGGGGGAAGGTGGGAACCCTATCCAGACCTTTATTTCGTAACCCCCAGTTGGCACTGCTTGATGTGCAAAGATAAACAGTCTGCGACGGGCTTAACCACTTGCTGAACAGACTCAAGCATGCAGGCAGGTACTGGCGGGCGGGAACCTTCCACGGCCCCAAGCAGCAGCAGAGCGCCAATGTGTAACCACAAGAAGTCAAAGCCCAAATAGACGGCGGACCGGGCCGCCAATTTGAAGCTCCCATTCAGCCAAGCCGATGAACGTGATACGCAATACCCTATGTTGATGACCAAACTCCTGCTTTCCTCACCCGCTTGCCCTCCCCTGTATAACTTGCCTGCGACCTTGGCCACACACTCGCCTTTTCCCCTCTCGTATTGCTTGGCCGCATTATGCGTCTTTCCACCTTATCTCGTGCACGTGAGGCGCAGGGCAGACGTCGCGCGTGGAAAGGGAGGGAAGGGGCACACGAATTACGTATTTTTCTTTAGAAACTTGAGATTTCTGTTAGGGGTTCGCAAATTAAGCGAGAACACGGTGAATATAGTAATTTAAATAAGTTATTAGCCCACCTTTCGCATCAGACCGCCTACTAGGGTGGCATTTACCCATTACAATGATCATACGACACCCCCTCCTTTGTCATACGACGCTTTCGCGTAATCCCCTGGAAGTCATGTTATCGGGGTTCCACTGTACAACCAAGCATGCATAATGCATTCCCGTTGTAGGACTTGGCTTTCGTATCAACTGTGACAACGATGGAAGGCGATAAAATCAGTGGTGCTACATTTACCCTCGACAATGATGTGCATTTGCATCCGAAATGTTGGGTCAACAGAATCAAATGAGCAATAAGCCCCCCCCCCCCCCCCCATTACTGTTGCGAGTAACTGTTGTGAGGCCTGCTGGGAGGTCTGCGGCCATGCATACTTGGTCAGATGTTTTACGGTGCATCCAACACAAACAGATCAAACCAAATGCAGAAATTCGTAGTTTAGAGTTTTACACACCGAAGCTACACCCAGACTATGAGGCAGGTGAGGGCTACTGAATAATTCTGACCACCTGAAGATCTTCAACTGGCACCGAAATCTCCACACGTGGGCGTTTTCATTTTTTGCCGCCATCAGAAAAACAGCTGCTGCGGCCTTGTTTGCAGTCACTTAAACACTACAGGCATGCGAATATGAAACTTGGACTGCGAACCGAACACGAATAGCAAAACATGACTGCAAATCAAGTGGAATATTCAAGGAAGCTTATTACTCCAGTTTTAAAACCAGGAAATGCCAAGTAGCGTCAGTCTGGCCTTCAAGCTCAGCCAAGGTCAAGCAAGCGCCTCATGTGGTTTTGCAGCACCAAAGGATGCGCCAGTGACCACGCTTTGGCCACTGACCAAACAAATTCATGGCATCCACAAAAGCATCACCAGTCTTGCTTTAGTAGCTGGCCGAAGCAAAATTGAAGACAAGGCTTGAAGCCGGCGTTTAAACAGCATGCTGGCCAGATATCAGAATCGTAATCAGAAATGGTTTTCATATTCCTCAGAGAAAAAGGAAAACTGGAACTCAGAAAAATGGACCTCAGATACGTGAGGGTATGGGAGACGAGCAGTGTGGCGAGAGCTGCTGCCACAAGTGACAATCAGAAAAATGTCTTGTGGCCTTGTGAGAAGTGTACCCCGTTTGTCAGCGCAGAGAAATACTTCAAGAAGCACTTTATGAGAGATGAATTCGGAACAGCATGCAATTGACGCTTCAATGCACGCCGATTCCCAATTAAGCATGGAATTCGGCAATTTTCTTTAATACGAATATCTTGGCTTTAGTATGTATAGAGCTCCTAAAATATAGTTACAAAAAAAAAAAAAAAAAAAAAAAAAACTTCTTTGGACTTAACCTACCCAAGTGTTCATACTACTGATAAGAAAATGGCACAAAATATTAAAAATAAAAGATTAAGCCAAAATGGCAAAGCAGTGGAACGAACATTCTCTGAACATGCTGTGGATGCAGGAAGTGTAGATTGGCTGTAGTCCCTTCAGTCATTGAAAGGAAGTGGCTGCCTAGTACCTCATTTACTACCAGTACCTTACTGCAAGCATAGCCAACAAATAATAACTCTTGACTCCTCACTGATGCCAATATATTGAGAGGTTCTTTTCCATTTATAAATTTTACACATGTGGCGATCCACTTCAGCGTTGCTTTACAGCTAACCAGAGTTAGCGTGTACTTGTTTCACGCTTGTCTTACACATGTTAGGCTTTTTTTGCACAGCTTTGGCGTTGTGCAAAAAAGCTAACCCCAAGAATAAAGCTTAAAGCAGAATCCTTCAAGAAAGGCATTGAAGGACTGTGCTTGAAGCTTGAAAGTTGGCATGTCGCGCGGCAGAGCCAACTTTTACTTTCTACTGTTCGAAAATTGCGAATTACTTCAAACAGTAAAACAGCAAATCGAATAAAAAAATAGCACACACTACTAGAAAAGTATTCAAAGTTTCGAATATTCATACACCTTCAGTAAAGAAACACCAATTACTTCATCTTCTTATGACAATTTGGTACTCACTTCCTCCAAGGACATTTTTGGGACGGAGTGCAGACTTTTCCGGGAGGTTGCGTCGCTTAGGCTCATCCCGTAGCTGCTGCATCGACACATTGTCAAGTCGGGCAAACACCTGGGGCAGTATGTAAACGGGAGCATCTTGCATCAACCAGTCCGTCGAGTCCACGGGTTTTGGAAGCAGCTGGTCCAGAATAGGCTCATACCCAGCTTCCCCCTCCTTTTTTGTCATAGGCAGAAACTGGAAGTCCATCATGCCTGGAAAAAGGGAGGGCTTAAGCACAGGCTTGGTGGTGGAGCTCTATTTAGCGGTGAAGGAGACTACACATTTGTGCAGGTTTACAAACATTTTTTTTTTCCCCAGAGAGGGGGGGCTGATGTGGGCAGGAAGCAGAGGCCAGTAGCTTAAATCATCCAAACAGGGATATATGCACTCGATTTAATGGCGATCACTCAATAGTATACTAGGCATAACGTTTAAGGGATACTGAAGTGAATGAAAAAGTTGACTGTTAATAGTCATAGTCACCCCTCTCAGCAGGGGGAGTTGCTTATTGATGCAGAAAATGGTAAAAGCGTGATGCCAGGTAGCGGTGCTCCACATGTTTCACAACAAGATAGACAGAGCTTGTCCAAGCTTCCTTCTTAATTTTTTACAAAATAGCAAAGCGGGGTCATGTAAACGTAGCAAGGGAAGTAGTTTGGCTTGTTGGTTCATGGTAATGAGGCAGGGCTAAAGACAGTACTAACGAGGAGGCTACACACATGCAGGGTTGACTACCTAAAGAAGCATTTGGTTGCTGTACATTAGGAAAAGTTGCTCTGCAATTAGTTTCACCTTGAGTGCTGTTTTGTTTCCATGTAAATATGAAATAAATGTTTGTGGAAGCGTCGGTAGAGTACACCTTCCACAAACAGGCTTTTAAACTTTCTTGAACACGTCTTCTCACAACAACCACTCATAAGCTGTTTCAGTTCTATTTTGGACAAATGTTTGCAATTTTCGGTGTTTTATGCACCGAAACTACCCCACTGGGCTTTGAGGCAAGCCGCAGTAGACAGCTGCGGATTAAGTTTGACCACCTGGGGATCCTTAACATGCACTGGAACCCTAACACATGGGCGTTTTTGATTTTTGGACTCATGACACAAACAGTTTTATTACTTAGGCACGCACTATAGAGCAATGAGGTGCTTGTGCTTCTTTTTTGTGTTTTATTTGTAATTTCAACACCCTTTCACTCATATTTACAGGGACACTAAAGGCAACCTTTTGTAGCAACCTAAGAGTGGTTGGTCTTCGGTGGGATAAACCGGGGGACTTCAACCGGTGGGTGCACGAAGACCGCTACTGCAGGTCGCTGCTGAACTTTTTACACGAGACCGGACTCCATGCCTACCTTTAGACTTGTACAGGGTCATCAATTTCCTGACTACCTGTGCTTTTGTACCTGGTATTTTTATTCTACCTAATGTCTTATCTTTTCTTTATATGCCACATGGCAAAAATGTGAATTAAAAAAAAGAAAAAAGAAAGAAAGAAAGCAACTGAGTGTTCCAAAGCCCTCTCAGCATTTGTCCAACAATCAATGACACCTTTTTTGCTGAGAAAAAAATAATTAGAGCAGGAATTTTTTCTCCTATTTCCCTAATACCTGTAATTTCTTTTTTTTTTTTATTGACGTTTCTGAGCGGCCAGAGTGAGCCGGGCCCGGTATTACTCGACCATCGTCATCCTTTTTGAAAGCCTGTCCTCATTGGCTTACAATTCCATCGCAGTCAATCAGGAGGGTTTTTTTTTTTATGCCATCTTCGTGCGCAGCATAATTGGGCAGCATAATTACTGGCAGGGAAGGACAACGTCGGCGACGCTTGCCCAGGACACGACTCTACCTGGTAGCTGGTGTTGAAAATACAATTGCAGTTGATCAAATCTCACGGCAGTCACGTTTCTGGTCGATCGCGCCAATGATACGTGCTTTTGCCGCCAGGTGTTTTATGCATACATGCGCTAGTAATCAGTAGGTGTGGTAGGCTCTTGCGTTCACCTGCATGCGCAGTCACTGCACACTTTTCATTGCGCTTGCACACGAAACGAAACATTTCAATGCAATCGAAACAAACACAGCCTACCGCCTCAGATGTGGCATCACATTTTATGATGTGTAATTGCTGTGGTTTGTGTCTTTTCAAAAGCGCGTGACCATTAACAGTTCTTGCATACGTTTATTTTACATTGGCACGTCCTTGCTGCCTCCATGTCCATTTCAGAAAAATAATTAGGCAAGCTCCACCAATCCCATTTCGCCATGCATTCCCACTTTGTGATGTCACAAAGTGTAGTGCGGGAAAGTTGATGGGGCACCAACACCTGTTTTGAAGCTTCTGGCATTTTCTGTGTTACCCGTTGCGGTGGCTCACAGTGCCTAAGGCATTGTGCTGCTGAGCCAAAGGACGCAGGTTCGATTCCCGGCCGCCACGGCCGCTTTTCTGATGGAGGCGAAAAGCGAAAACGCCCGTGTGTTCGAGATTTCTGTGCACGTTAAAGATCCCCAGGTGGTCGAAATTAATCCGGAGCCCTCCACTACGGCACGCCTCATCGCCCGTAGTGCGTCGGCGCCTTAAACCTTACAATGAATCAAATCAATTTTCTGTGTTAATAAGCAACTGCTGCCGCTGCAAGTGGTATGTTAGCATTCACAACACTCTAATCTGCCAACATAGATCAACTTGCATTTACACTTCAGGGTCCCTTTAAAGTACATTGAACACTGCGTGCCGTGTGGCATTGGTGCATAGACTTGCCTGTCACCACACGTTCCACGGTTCAGTTCCAACTCTCGACACTATCCTTTTTTTTTTAAAGTTAGATGATGTAATGTGTGTGTGGCAGATGTCGGCTTTTATGGTTAATACAGGAAAACTTGGGCCATGCTTGGATGGAAACAGCTTACAGGTACAGGATGACAACAAACAACTGTTTGGAGGGGCAATGCTGAAACGAACCTCTATTGTCATCGCTATTTTGTGCTTTTCCACCTCTGTGGCTGGCTGTAGAATGAACAAATTTATTGCGATCCCTGAAAGGCACACTGCCAAAGTTGCGTATCCAACCGGCTTCAGCCAATCATCATAATAGTGGCAGTAATGTTTGGGAGGAGTTCCTTTAAAATGGTGTGGCCTGCTGTTCGGGGTGATCGGAGTTTGATATACGAGGGTTTCAAGTGCTTTTAGCTTGCTTGATATTTCGGCTTTGCACAAATGGATTTGACTAGAGCTTTATTTAGTGGCTCTCCGTTTGACTATATATCGCTGATATTTTGGTGTCATTTTTCCGAAGCCGAATTCAGCAAAACATAAAGTGTGGACACCTGCCATGGGAAGCATCATAACCTACCGCTTTAATTTCTTATTCGTTCCTACACTGGTCAACATTTGCCCCCTAAATGACAATCGCTGCACGTAAGGTCAACAACGCACCCATTTTATGCCCCAATACAGGTGACGCACTCACCACGAAATTTGTAGACTGCTGTAACAGTGCCTTCGATAGACACGACGCATGGCTCTTCAGGGTTCTTCGTATTCTTCTTAACTTTCAAAACAAGGCACGACGTGCTGAACCGATTGGCATAAGCACTTTTGCAGTACGGATCTTCGGGCCTGAACTTTACCTCTATCCTCCGTGATGGATCCGAGTACGCCTGAAAAGAAAGACACGACAGCTTTTACATTCGTTTAGTTCTCACCCCAACATTCAATGTACAGCAGGGGCGTAACCAGAAATTTTTTTCAGGCGGGGGGGGGGGCGCTCGACCAAAAGGAGGGAGGGTGGGAGGTGGGAAGGCTAGGCTTCTCGCGCGCTGGTTGTGCAAACGAAGCTTGAAATAACTGACTCAAACGTGTGATGTCTGTACGCTGAACACTAACAGTAAAGCCCACTTTAAGGAGCGTAGATGGTGATGATTGTGGTGATGATAACTGAATTCATGTTAGCAGGTCTATGGGTAGGCCATGGGTGATTCATTCTGCCGAAGAGCAGGCAGTTATGTGGGTACGCGCTCATGAGTGTAATCGATCGTGCTCGTGAGCGGCATGCAGACCCCGAAGTTCGTCAGGCTGAAGTGGAGGCCAGCATTGGGAGTTTACTATCAAGATTGGCATTTTACATTTTCCTTCAGGAACGGGACGAATAATTTTTCTAATCAGCTACGAAGTACAGTAGAGCACAATTTGAGGTTGCCGCACGAGCATCAACCGGCCAAGCATGCCAGGGGCCTAGCAGTTCGTTAAGGAACTACAAAAATCAAGATTCCGCACTCTTCTCTCCCTTGTTGGCTGTTCCATGCTACAGCAATGCCCCCCCCCCCCCCCCCCACCCCCTGACCAATTTGCCACCCTTTCTGTTTCAAGCTTTACATTCTTTGTGATCAAGCAGACTTCGTTGCCTTTCATCTACGCCGACAATAACGAAAGTGGCAGTGAAGATCTGCTAAAGCAGGTGTTTCTTCTGTTTCATTTGAACGAGTTTGCTTCCGCGATAACCTTCACAATCGCACTCCGGTGCCCTCGCGGCACTTTCGTATATGGCAGTGAAGCAAGCAAACGCGTGTCTTCATCCTTAAGTAATCGCGTTTTTGTTGTTTTTTGTGCTCGGAACGTCACTAGTAAACCTACACTCAGCGGAACACCTTTTTGCACAGCTGTTGGGTATTGTGCTGGTTGCGTTTATTAAACTTCATTCTGTTCTAGCTGCTAAATCAAATAGACATGGTTTCAGTAAAATTGCGGTTCAGCAATTGAACTCACAATGCTGATTCTAACCAAGAGGGAGGCCGAGGAAGCAATGGAATAGTGCCAAAAAGACAAAGCTCCGCAATAAAGAGAATTGTACAGTTTTGTTGATGTGGAGGCAATACAACATGAGCAGACCAATGCTTTTCATAGAACAGAAATTATTGAACTGCAATAGTCAATGAAAGGTGATGTTGGTAGGAAAATAAACATATCAAGGATTGATAGTTGACTGAACAAAATGTGACATGCTCTGTCATGTTATTACCCTTTGTACCATAGTAAAGACAAGAAATGACACGCTAAAGTCCAGAGAGGCTTTTCCTGCTGTTCGCCGTGCTGTTCCGCCAGCGAAGCAGCGGGACTGCCTTGATCGGCTCGCGGCGGGTTCACGGCGCAGCTCGGCGTATTTGGCGCGAAATGAAGCAAGAGCTATTTGGAGTCGGGCACGTACCCCGGCTGTATATGTTGAGATGCACAGCATCTGGAGCAGCTACAGGTATCAGCCGTTGGCTTAGTCCTTGTTTTTAGCTTTGCATGAACAAGAATGTCCTTAAAACTGCTGGTTCCGCGCCTGCAGGCGACTAGGGCCATTTTAACCGCACGCCAGCCTGGCATGAAAAATTTCAGGCGAGGGCACGGGCCCGGTGTACCCCCCGATGTACTGCACAGCAAAAAGCTACGCAGTGCATTTTGTACATACCTTTGATACTTCGTCAACGCCACCAAGGCTCATCAGCATTCTGTCGGTGTTCCTTACGACCGCTGGGTACTCAACAAGTACAAGTTTCCTGTTTTTAAATGCTAACGCGGTCATTTTACTTCAATCGCGGCAAAACTCAAGAAAGGCGCGAAAACTTTCGCTCCACGCACGTGCCACGCGCTCTTCCCTCAACGTGCCTTCGATTTGAGTGGAGTGCGTTCGCTGATACAGCAAGAGCAACACTCGCCCACTTGATTTTCAGGTGCAGCGCCCGGAACCTCTTCGATTTGCCGACGGTGCAGAATGAACTCCCACTTTTCCTGAAAGAAAGGAGGTGCAGAAGCAGACGAAAAAGTGTAGGGCCGGTTCGGCACAGACTAATCTGGCCAACCAGCGACAGTCGGAAAAGACGCCATCGGCTGTCCCTATCCGCACGCCTCGCGCGGATTATTTTTAAAACTGTCCGCACGCCTCGCGCGGATAATTTTTAAAACTGTCCGCACGCCTCGCGCGGATAATTTTCAAAACTGTCCGCACGCCTCGCGCGGATAACTTTTAAAATTGTCCGCACGCCTCGAGCCCGAATGCAGTGCCGTGTGCCAAGTTTCTTTTTCTTTGAGTTATTATGTTTCTTTCGCTCTCAACTTGGATGCTATCCGCGTGTTACGTTGTTGTGGCCGGTTACTTAACCCAAGTGCAGCGTCGGTCTGCTAACGCTCGGCTTCACGCTGCGTGCTGTCCTGAGCCAGCTCACGGGTGAAGCCGGCGTGCCAAGCCCTCGTCGGACGACGAGAAACGGCGACCACGACGACACCGATCCATCTCCTGAAGAATCGAGGACGAAGTTTGCCATCGTTCGTTCTGCACTTCCTCTCCTACAAGTCGCGTTGCCATCAGCAATAACATGCAACAATGTGCCAGAGATCACCACACGAACTAATGCCGTACTGTGATATGGCGAATACAGTGGGGTGAAGATGACTGTGTGCATCGGGGCGTAGAGCTCGACGTACTGCCACATTCGGTTTGTGATTGCGGTGACGGCGTAGTACATGGTAAATGCGCGAATGAGGTGTGGTCCAGTGCAGGGTGTGTTCTCTGTGCTATCGCCCTTCATGCCGGCGCATTCGGCGGCTCGATGCTTGCACGGGCAGCGACATGGATCAGCGGGAAGCTTAAAGGGGCCATGCATGCAGAAACGCAGGTTTGGTTCATTCGAAAGGTTGCCTCGTTAGATACATACTGACGCCATTTTTAACGTAAACGTCACTCAAATAAGCTATATAACTATAAAAAAGGGAACGGCCGTGTGACCCACAAGCTCATTTCACGCAGCAGAACTCATGATGTCATACACGCCAGCACTGGGATTGGCTGAGGCCGGCAAAAGCAAACACAAATTATGCAGAGCTTATAAGTTTGAGGAACAAGCTATTTGCACTTAAATTTGGGGCACATTCTTTTTATAGCAATGAGAATGGTTGGATAAACGGTGGAAGTTATGAAAGCACATGTAAACGTATAAGTACCGATGCGTACTGCACGCACTGTGCTTGTTTTAGCTGCACTGCACTGCGTCTCTTCGGGGTTGTCTCAGACAACATTGGCCGATTGGTGTAAGCAACGGCTATTTAGGGGCGTATATGTCGAGCGAGCACCATGTGTCATGGAACGATTATTTTCTCCCTTAACAAAAACAAGCCAGGTACAAATATGGTCAAAAACAAAGCAAAGGCAGAAAACGGCCCGCTACGGTATGCTGGCACTGTCTAGGTTGACTAACGGTAAGCAAGTCTCCGCTTCACACCAAGTTTAGCTTGAAGACCCACTCTTATGTTGTCGTTGCAGACGTCTTTAAAACTCACAATCAAAATTTTAACTTAAATTGATTATTTTGCAGCGAACAAAGCATCGCTTGCTTCCGTACAAGCACTGGGGGCACTATAAAACATGAAATCTTTCGAATAAAATAAACTTGTATCATGTCTGCATAGAAGTGCACCTCCTGCAGCTGCGACTGCCCTGCCTGGACTAATTAGACCCAGTAACGGCACAAGATGACGGTTTTAACAGTTAAGCCATCCGCTCTGTCGCAGAGCTTTGGTGTCCGTCTATTTCCTTGTGCAGGAACACACCCAGCTCAGCATTATTATGGACTTTGTAAATGAGAGCAAAAAAGAGCGATGTTCCTCCAGTTGCGAGTGGCCTTGGTGCTATATTCATTTTCACGGCGAGCCTCCTCACACCTTCCCTTGTGATGTTTTACAGCCATTGCTACTATTTCTCAGGCCCACTTTGTGTTGCACACAGAAGCAGCCATTCCACTGAGAGGAGGGTGAATAACCTTTGCAAGCCTCACCCATCCAGACGTGAAGTCACCTGTACTCATTCTCTAAGACGTACGCTGTGCTGTCAATGCTGTAAGTACTGTACAACACAAGATAACGTGTATGCTAGTTCAATAAACACAGAGCACTTGAAGTAACAGGATGATGCTTTGAGTCTACCAGGGTATCTACAGCCGCAGTTCAAGATCTCTATACAGTTGTTGCAAGAGCACAGCCTGAATGTTTGTAACCACTTTGCCGACCACACTTTCCCTTCGCCTTATGTGAATCCTTGCCAAGTAACTGTCATCAGGTCCTGTTGCCTTCTGTAGCTCAAAAATCTCTGCCCTCTAATGTCCTGCTACATCTGCTCCCTGCCTTGTACTGTTTCCAGCAGGAGGAAGATTCTCCCACACAAAGGCAGTCTAGACCGGCCGACCTATGGCTGGGGAAGGTGCTGATCCTTCGATGTGGCACCAAGGCCATTCTTGGCGGTGTGTGCAGTGAAGGTAGTCTATTGATTGTTGGCCTGTGTGAGGGACTGCTGATTGCACTGCATATACTCCACCGTTCCCGCTATCATTACTGTTCACTGCCCTTTCCTTTACCGCCATTTCTACCCTTTTGCTCACTTTCTTCTCAATCCCTTTTAGGTCTCCCTGTTTTTACACTAAAAGGCAACCTGTGAAGGAAGAAAGAAATGGGTAGGAGGAGTAGAAAAAACTTGGAAGCCAAATAGTGCTCAACAGAAGTCGTTATGCGACAACGGCAGGGGTTTTCAATTATCAGTCCTGGACTCTCTGCGTACTCCCCAAGAGGCAATCTGACATTTCTTGCTCGCATGTATTCCTGTGGTGTGGAGAATCTTGCGACTACCCGTGGACAACAGGTAAAATGTCACTGTAAAGACCCAGTATATGGCCCAGGAATTAAGTCAACTTAATGCATATAGATGAGACTGAATATTTGTCACTTTAAAAATCTTGCATATTCTTCACATTTGGCCCCATGTTAGATCCTTCTGCACTGGTAGGCTTACTGAAACTATGTATGGACTCGCTGCCTCTGGCAGGTTCCAGTGTACTATTTTTGATCAAGTACCGTATTTATTCGAATCTAAGCCGATAGTTTTTTGAAATACTGATATATCAAACTCCAGGGTCGGCTTGGATTCAAGGATTTTGAAATACGCGCCAATTTCCAAGTGAAGTAGCGCGCAGCTAGCGCCACCCAGAAAAGAAAGTATTGTAGCCATTACTAGACGAGCCAGTAGCCACTTAAGGGCCATAGGCCTCAATTTTAAATTGTGCGGACAGTGGCCTGCGTGCGGTGTGGCGTTTGGTTTTGACAGCGCAAAAAGAAGCGGTGCCATTATAGTGCCGCTTTTAAAAGAAAAGTTGTTTTAGCCGCGGAGTTGTCGTCGAACGTTCAAGCCGGGCGGGACTTCGGCGTGGATGAAAAAAATGTCCGTCGTTGGAGGACGCAACGGGAGAGGATATTTGCGTGCGCCGCAACGAGGTTGGCAATCACCGAACCACGGGAATGCCGTCACCATGAAATGGAGATGGCATTGGCTGACTTCGTTCAGACGCAGCGAGCAGCTGCCCTTCCAGTAACGACGGAAGTGCTCCAGGCAAAAGCAAGGAAGCTTTTGAGGGAACGAGGCTTATCGCGGGCACACTTCAAAGCCAGTCGGGGCTGGCTACAGAAATTCATGGAGCACTTCGGCTTTAGCCTCCGTCGTCGAACCTCCAGAAGTTGCCAGGTGATTTTCAAGAGAAACTGATTGAGTTCCAGCACCGCATCTTCATGTTCAATAAACGTGTTTTCTTTTTGTGAACGCTGACCTCGCCTTTTTGTTCGGCCTACATTCGAGGTAAGTTTTTTTTTTTTCGCTCCTTCGGACTTTCGGGGGTCGGCTTAGAATAGGCCGGCCTATATTCGAATAAATACGGTAGCTTGCTGAAAGATACCGAACACTTTCCAATATCAACTTCAGGTTAGTTACAGTGCAGGGGGCAGTTTGTCATGCACGCAAAAGCCAGAATGTTTTCATGGCTAAAGCTATGGCTACGTGATAAATCCAGCATGTGTAACATCAGTTGTTAGGCCAGCGGCCGTCCTTATGTTTCTTCTCCTCTCTTCGTTTCGTTTGCACCAATTCCACCCAAAAAACACTGTCTAAATGTATGCACAGCTTCACCTAAGAACTAGGCCATAAACTACAGTTCAGGCTAACAGCAGCCACCCGGAGTTAACATCTGTGGAAGAGAAGGTGAGGAGCATGATCCACAAAAAAAAATTTGAAAACGACATGAGGCTGTTAAAAAACCTTATTGTGCTCAACTGCTTGCAGAAAAAAGTTAGCGCGTGAAAGCGGATTTCAGAGATTAGTTTATCGAACTAATTTCCTTCAGTAAAGTTTTACTAAGGCTTCTCTCATTTCACAAGCCGACATCACAAGCATGGTGAGTTGCGCAACAGCACTGCCTCGACATTGAAATTGTATAATGTAAGGTGTTTCAACTGTGGTGATTCCTGAACTCAATAAAATGCAATAATCATGCGCTTAACAATCACATATCACTCCACATTACTACCCCTCCTTTTGGATAATACCACTAAAAACTACTGCATTCTAATTGTACTTGACATGAATGAAAACAACCTCTGGGCACCTTTCTCTGGCACCGATGTCACCTATTTCCCTTCTCATTACAAAATTAGAAACAAGGTAATGGTCCTTTTATAACAGCCTGAAACAAAACTTTGTGTTTAATTTTTCCTTTGTTCTGAGTGAAGAGTGGGTGCTACTAAGCCACCTATGTCGAAAGCAGCCCTGTTCTCATCTTTCTTGCCCCTGTGAAAAATAAAGGCGATTTAAGGTCACAGGGTAAGCCCTATACTACCCATGCATTTTTGGCCATTTCGAGGTACACTTTTATCGGCATCTACTAAAGGCATCTACATAATGCATACATGATTTTCTTTCAAATTTGGGGCTGTTTTAACTACCAGAATTACTAAAATTACAATGTTTACGAATTTCTTTCCGCAAGTATCTAAATTTTTTCTTACTTTACATATTAAAAATTTTGTAAGAAAACCAGTAGGTGCATATTTTCAATTCTGGCACAGTAGATGTCACAACATGTAGATGACAGGAAAAAAGAATCGGCCGGTTCTGCTGGAAGATATAGGAAATAATGGTACCTACGTGAAAAACAATTTTGAGATAATCGAGTTAAAATAAGAAATGAGGCGCAAAACCACTTTTTTGCCACAAACATCACTCGTCATTTATTTAGTAAGCACCAGCTTCATAATCACCGTCGAAATCATGTTTTCGCTTTTCAGCCAGTCGTCTGTCCTGCCTTGCCTATTTAGTCGGCTGTTGTGCAGCTCTGTTCACAAAGTATCTTTGCGAACAGAGTCAACCTCTTTTAGCCACTTGTTGGTGCTGTTGCGCACAGGGTTCATTCCGAATTATTTCGAATGATGGCTCTTGCAATGCTACCATCACTGAATGAAAGACCAGCACCCAATGTTGCAATCCTGAGAGGGTGAAGCTCAACAAAGACATTTTTTGGTGCGTGGCTTTGAAGCACAAATGTGGTAAAAACATGATGCACAGCATCTTTGGATTGCCTTGGACGAAACATCAGCTATGCAATGGCTTCCAAGCAACTTCTTAATACAGCTCATTCCAGACTAGTGTTTTGATCTGGAGCTGGGAGGTTCTTGATGGAAAAAATGACAATAAACACGGAGCACATTCTAAAATCGGACATGGTCACTTTCTACTTGCACATGGAAAAACTGTTTTTTAGCTAGAAATACGGTTACCTTGGAAAATGTGCATAAGGAGGTGAACTTCCCTAATAGCAAAGACAAAAAAAGTCACTTTTTTAAGAAATTTGGCTTACCCTTTGCCCTTAAAGGACTACTGACATTAAATTTCCAATTTGAGCAACCATACAAATAGCTTATTGTGTGTATGTAATCTTTCAGAAGTTGGAACTTTACTGTTTCATAAAACAATTTCAATCTTTGCGCGTATTCAAAATGCGAGATACACTTCAAGATATGCGTCATCTGATGTACGCCATGGTCACCAAGAGAGAGATAGAGGGGGCTCTGTAATGTGAACTGGTGAGGTCAGCCCTGCTAGTAACAAGGCTTGCTAAGCCACATGGGCTTGCAATGCCAGACTATAATGAGTGGTGAATGCTGGACATTAGGGGTACAGCAGGGAGAAGACAAACAAGAAACGTTAAAAATGAGAAACAAGGAAATGCTGCTAGCAGAGTCCAGTGCGTAAAAAGTACATTTGAAAAGAAAATCATTAATGTAAACTCTGGATCAAAATACAAAGTAAATACAAAGTAAACGGTGCAAAAAAAGGGAAGAACACCAACCCAAGAAAAAGAAATTGATAAACACCACAGCATGAGAGAGCACATATCTTGAGACACTTGCACTGCCTATGGTCTAAAGAGATATGTCTAGTTCAATCTCGTAGGAAGAAACGAACATTGTGAATAACTACTCTTTTAATATGTGTGCCGTTGCATGCACGCATAATAAAAAAGATTAATGGATACATCCTCTCTGGAAAGAAGCTCAAAGGCTATGATGTGATGACTATGATATAATCTCCCTTCTCAAGAGTGAATGTATACACTGGTGGCACAGGTTGGAATTATCATTGAAGTGTTTGCTTTTGGCTCTAGCTCATCCATTACCATATGGAGTACATTGAACAGAAAAGTTTTGACCTACACTGATGCACAAATGGAGAAGTTTTGGCTAGGGGTCAACACATATCACATTATGTGACAAAGTGTACAACAGTGGCAGTGTGTTGGTTCTGCACAAGAGAAAAAAAACAGCGTAGCTGGAACAATGACAGAGAAAAATGTGACACACCCAGCACTCGTGTGATGAAATGCTTGCCAGTGCCCTCTTTGGCATCATAGCAGACCTTGAGTTGCGGACAATTTTGTTGAGAAGCTTTGTATATCTAAGGCCACATATTGCGCATGTGCTAGTGCCAGTATTTACCATGCGCATGGTAAATGCGCTTTCGCGCATTTACCATGTACTACGCCGTCACCGCAATCACAAGCCGAATGTGGCAGTACGTCAAGCTCTACGCCCCGATGCACACAGTCATCTTCACCCCACTGTATTCGCCATATCACAGCACGGCATTAGTTCGTGTGGTGATCTCTGGCACATTGTTGCATGTTATTGCTGATGGCAACGCGACTTGTAGGAGAGGAAGTGCAGAACGAACGATGACAAACTTTGTCCTCGATTCTTCAGGAGATGGATCGGTGTCGTCGTGGTCGCCGTTTCTCGTCGTCCGACGAGGGCTTGGCACGCCGGCTTCACCCGTGAGCTGGCTCAGGACAGCACGCAGCGTGAAGCCGAGCGTTAGCAGACCGACACTGCACTTGGGTTAAGTAACCGGCCACAACAACGTAACACGTACGCGGATAGCATCCAAGTTGAGAGCGGAAGAAACATAATAACTCAAAGAAAAAGAAACTTGGCACACGGCACTGCATTCGGGCTCGAGGCGTGCGGACAATTTTAAAAGTTATCCGCGCGAGGCGTGCGGACAGTTTTGAAAATTATCCGCGCGAGGCGTGCGGACAGTTTTAAAAATTATCCGCGCGAGGCGTGCGGACAGTCCTAAAAATAATCCGCGCGAGGCGTGCGGATAGGGACAGCCGACGCCATCACTGACGTCAATTCTTGTATCGCCGCATAGCGGCACGAACGGGAAGCAACTGCAACAACAATAATGGTGGTCTTCGGGATCAGTCGGTGGTAGATTTATGAATCGAAAACTGCGTTTGTGATGGGTGTCCTCATGGCGTTGGTAGTCAGCAGTGATTGAACAGAAAGGTAAAGTCCCCTTTCGCTAAACGGCACCTCTTGTTTGCTGTGCTTGGTGTGATCACTTGATTAGGACACGTCGAATGAATCACCGAGCGTTTACGACACATTGGTGTCTGTCCAAATGCTTGCTGCTGTCGAAACAGCTCGTGTAGCTCTAGCGCGATCACTGCGCCTTAACTAGCTAAAATGGTGGCACGTGTGGTTTGACGGACTTGGCTTATTTTTTTCAGTGATGTGCTACAGTCGTTGCGTCTCCCTCCGCTAGGAAACTACCTATCTCCTTAGTTTCTCGATTGCATGTTACGCCCTCGTTACCGTTCGCATTTCCGAGCGGCCGCATTCGTCATTGCAGTAACCTTACGGTTTCTCGTCTGGTGTGTCAATGGTAACCAGCAGTCGACCGTTCCGTCGGCCGAAGACGACCTTCATAGTGCGCGTAACTGATCGTGGCATATGTTAGCTCGGTTTATTGTGTTTCTTTTTCTTTGCCTCCAGTACACGGCTCAGTTCGCGGAAGGAATTCGTGTCGTCGGGGCGTTCGCACGCGCGAATACGTTTACGCAGACCTTCTGATCGGCTTTCATGTAGGAGTGGGTGGTTTCTGGCGAGGTGCACGCGCGAGTCACAAACATGATCGATGCCTCTGGGCCCCAGGAAACCAGACCATCTCGGCCTGTCACCGTTGAAGTGGCAGTTCCGCCCACTGGCTATGCAGCGCAGGGCGTACGAGGGCACCGTCGGTCTCGCTCCTGTTTCGGCGTTGTGTTTTTTTGTTGTTGTTTACAGGTTGTGAAATTCACCGAACCGTCGTTCACATCGTCGAATATGTTTTGCGATGTATGTACGCTTTCCCGAAGAGTCGAGTCTTGAATGTTTTAGCTTTTGATTTTTTTTTTCTTGTCCTGACGATTGGTAGCTGCCCTACATTGGCTCAGTCAACCTAGCATGACTGAAGGAAACAGTTGTCGTCAGAAATGTCTATTTTCAGTCAGACCAAATGCAGAGGTCTCAGCAAGCACTTGTGCTTCGAAAGCAATTCACAATTCGTTTCGAAATACCGAAGAACGCAACGGTTTCGTTAATGCATCATAGGTGCTCCGGCAGGAGTTGGGGAAACTAACTCGCGCAACAGCCTGTTGCGTGCATCCGGTGTGCGGCATAACGGTTTTCTTTTTTTTTTTTTTTTAATGAGCTGCTTGCACGGTTGGAATTTGGCACGCAGCTACGCCGGTGGAGAATGGGTGGCTTAAATTTTGCGTAATTATAAGTTTGAGTCACACCAGAAGCATCTACTTTGTAGACAATTTTTGGCATATCGAGGCACTCACTTCACCTACCCAAAAGCAATATTTGGGCCACACTGTGTTTGCCTATTTGCCCTCAGACTTGCATAGAACGTAGGCTCTGTTGACTTTCTCTAGCGTTTTTTTGACTGCTGGCCCCTCACTTCCAGTTGTAATAAGATTTCTTCTGTCTCTTTCTCTCACTATATAATGAACATGTACTTCCACAGTTCGTAGCACACATAAAGGCAGACTTAATGAACCAGGCTCGTAAACATATATATTTATTTATTACACATACTCTCAAGCGCCAAGGCATTGTAGAGGAAAGTGTACAATAGTGTTAAAATGTTATGGCAAAGAATAAATATTTCTCGCAGTGAGATATAAAACAACGCAAATTAACAAAATTTAAACAACATACCCTATGCAGATATATATACAAAACTGCTCAGAAATACAGAATAATCAAGAAGTGACTAAGAACAACCTGTCACTGATGTAAATAACAGTGGTAACCACGTTATACAAAATAATGTGGGAATATCGCATTGCATATGTGTGACAAAGTCTGGCAAAAAAGATAATGTCTAGAAATGGATACAATCTTTGTAAAATGATGATTCCGTTCTGTAGACATGCTTGGTATAAACGAGTAATAAAATGCTTTTGTTTGGGAAAATGTATGTCCAACTTGTTATCATGAGCAACACATAAAGAACAATAAGTGGCAATTGAAATAGGGGCTCTGTCAAGGTGGGGTGATAACAGACTATGAAAAAGGCACAAACAAAATATTTTTCTGTGTAATGACAACTGGAGAAGGCACAAAGATGATTTCGTAGAACTGGCTGTGCAGTTATAAACTGGAAAGTGTTCTCTGAAATGCGAAAAGTGCTTAAAACTTTTCATCCCTGAGTGTCTACTGAAATGGTCCTTGAAGTTAAAGGTATTAAAATTCAAGCATTCGAAGTTTTCACATCATGTTAGCAGTGATTCCAGACAATGCCTAGCATCGATTACTCCACTGCCTTTCATAGTCAGTAATTGCTGTCGGCAAAAAAATTATAATATCAACAAATCGATAATGAGTTTTACTTGGCACTAAAACATTTGTACTTTTAGTTTTTTGTAGAACCCTCCCTCCTAGGAATTTACTTCCATTGTTAATTTACTTAGGTAAGGTTGGGGAATTGTAAAAAAATTGCACAGATAAAAAACAAGACAAGGTAGGCAGGAAACGTAATCTTACGCACAGCTGTGGCAGAAACATGGCACCAAGGCTTTGCTGTGTTCTTGGTCACATTTTATTTCCATCTGTATTGTGGTTTGCTTGCTGTGCAGTTTACCGCCTTGAAACGCCAGTTTGTCCACAACCATGCTTCGCCTGAGATTTCAAAAATTCCTTGAAAAAGTGGGGCAGCCTAATTTTTCTGTGAAACCTGTGAGCAGAGCTACTTCCCAATGGAATTGAGTTATCACAAGGCAAGGCAGTGTTGCGTTTATCCACAAATGTTCCAGATCATATCTACATTTTGTAACATTTTATATTTAATATGACATGTTATTTACAAATTTGTTTAACATATAACCGACCTTGAAGGCCATGCCACCACGCTTCAGGTTTCACTTGGTTCCAGTTGTATTTTATGCGGAAAGTAGACTACAGAGATGCCTGTACTTGTTTATGTGGACGAATCTTCCGCGCCAAGTTGTTTGTAAAAGAGAGCTGCAGTTAGACATCACTGAAATGCAGTGCAACTGCCCTTAGCTTGTGTTAATAAAAACTGGGGATGTAAACCTTGCTCATGTAAAAAAAAAAAAGCCCAACACTCACAGGATGTGAGGAGAGTAGACACAACACAGTGCCTGCGTTGTGCCTACTTCCCTCGCGCCCTGTCATTTTTGCACTGCTCTTTATGGTGAATAGCTACCAACTAGCTTAGATGTCTGTTTTTCTTAAAGTCAAATTTGGAAATGATGTAGGTCATTTTGGCTTGCCAAATGAAATGGCTTTATTTCCCGTAAAGTATACACAAAACTTTACGAAGGGAAATTGTGCCTCAATTCCAACTTGACGGACCCAAGAACCCATACAGCAGCAGGAAAGTGTAACACAAACGTCTCAAATCTAGAAAATAAAAAAAGAAAGAATACAAGTAAAATTTCCAAAAATGAAAGGCATGCAGATGGATGGGGGGCTATCAGCTGGGGGAAAGAAAAAAGGAACAATGATGCCCCCAAAGTGCAGGTCATAAAAAAAGAAAAAACTGACGCATGATTGAGATACCATCACAGACATGGCTGTGGGCAGGGGAAAGAACTTAAACCATTTTAAACAGCGTGAAAGGACGAGACAAAGCTAAGAGAACGCACAGGATGAGCGCTGCAAAGAATATAAAAATAACCAAAACAAGGTACAGGCCAGAAGTGTTTGCAGCAAATGTTCTACGAAGCTAAGGTACAAAAGGTGAAAAAAAAAAAACTGCACAGGGCAAGATTAAAAGCATGCAGACCATACTACAAAATAAAGTAGCAACCTTTTAAGCTAGATAAGTGAGATAAGATATCAATTGGCTGGGTAGCAAGGTTGTTCAGAAAAGCAGGTAATGCGTGGTAAAGCATTTTTGTACCATAATTTGTCCTTGAGCGAGGTATTAGCCGGTATTTCGGTGACCTTGTACTGTAAGGCTCACAGTGTCGATTTAGGGAGGCTATGTTACTTAAAAGCGGTTTTGGCTGGATGTTTGATCCTTTCTTTATGCTAACGCGAATCGATAGTGGAAGGAGTGATGAACTTTGAGAACATGTAGTAGTTGAAATAACGGTTGTGTAGGGCAGATTAAATGAATTATTTTCTTCTGTGAAAGAAACAAATGATTTTTATTTGATGCTGATGTGCACCAAATGAGGCAGCAGTAGTTTATGTGACTGATAAAGTGGTGTAGATTACTTTCAAAGGAAGGTATTTCATGCAGAACATCATTCCTACAGCTTTGGAAAGTTTGCCTGCAGGAAAGTTTATATGGTCATTCCACTACAGGCACGCATCAAAAACCACACCCAATATTTTGCCTGAGCTTACAATTTCAATTTTAGAGCCATCTAGGATGTAATTTTCCAAGGTAATGTTCGTTTTTTTTTTTTTTGCTTGAAATATAAGGGCTTCCATTTTATTGACACTTATATTAGGGCCGTTATGATTGGTCCAACGGTACAGAATTGGCCGTAGTTGCAAGGCTAGCTGCATTGTTGAAGGTAAATAACAAAGTTGTATCGTTGACATAAATTATGAATTTTGTGTTATGATCAACAAGCTCGATATCATTGATATAAATATTAAAAAGAAGAGGGACCAGTATGGTTTCCTGTGGAACACCTGTTCTTTTGGAAAGCAGTTTTAATCACAACTAATTGGCCTTGATGTTCCAAATAGGATGTAATGAGGTCTAAGACGATACCACGATGCCATAATGAATTGGTTTTTGAAGTAAGAGCGCATGATTAATGCAATCGAAAAAAAGCCTTGCTAAAGTCTATGAAAACAGCTAGCGTGATCAAATGTGCTTCCAAATTTTTCAAGGTAAATTCTTTTTGTTCAAGGAAGGTGTGTTGTGTTGAGTGATTTCGGAAAGTGTATTAGCATTCAATAATTGAACGTTTAGTTTTAAAAAATCCGGAGAGTTGAGTCAGTGTAGTTTTTTCAAGACATTTGGAAAACTCTGGCAGAATAGATATTGGTGAAAAATTAGAGTGCGACTAGGACAACAACAAATAGGGAGACGATGGGACAAGTGCTCACTCATAACTGGTTTTATTAGAGGCATCATCTCATATATAGACATGTCTCTTCACCGGAAGCATGCACAAAGGAAAACCACAGAAAACATTGACAAGATAGCTACAATCAAAGTGCAGCTTCCAAAAAATCAAATTCACTGGTAAGCAGAAGCACTGATGTGTCACTGATGCACTGGTCCCCATTTTTCTTGATATAAAGAGCTTCTAGGAGTTCCCTGGCCATTGTGCTATCACTTCTACCAAGAATTTCAATCTTCTCAAGGAAAGGCCTGCATTTGGACTGCAAAGGACTGAATGGCCTGCACTGTTCACAATGCGCTTTTAAAATGCGTGCCCGTATTTTTGTTTAACAACAAATTGGCCCCTGTTGTCTCCATGTTGTACATGTCCTAGTCACGCTCTGATTTCTCACCAAATATGCACCAACTTGCCCAGCAGTGTGTTTTACTGGAATAGATATAGATCATTCATTTGTAATTTTTTATCTCTTTTTCTGAAAATTGCAACAACTTTAGCTATTTGCAGTTCACATGGGAAAACACCAGAGGAAACACAGAGATTATAAATATATATGCCAGTGCCAGAGCAATAATATTTATGCAATATTTAACGTTTAATCGGCATGCCGTTGACATCGCATGCACTGCTAGTTCTCAGCTCAGAAAAGACAAATACCTTCGGGTGCATTTGTAGGATGCAGGTACATTCAGGACAGCCAGTTGAGAAGACATGCCTTGAAATTTATGGTGTGACTTGCGGTTCTCGTGAAGTATTTATTTAATGCATGGTTTGTCACTAACATTTTAGTATTCATACTCTGTTTAATGTATTCGGAAGTTTTGAGCAAGATGACATGGCAAAAAATTCAATATTTTTATCAAATACTGGTTGTTGTAACGCAGTCATTTGCTGGTTTTTATAATGCAGTCATTATGCTATGAAGTTGTCGTAGCTCGTTGTCTACAGTGAGTCTACAATGGGGTCTTTTAATGTAGATTCATTTTAAAACATATCAGGTCATCATGTATTTGGGGGGGAAAAGAGCGTATCAAACAGCATAGAAGAACAGAGGAGGTCACAGGCACAAGTGCTGACTTAGAGCTGAGGGAGTTATATTGCATGTAGACAACATCAGGAAGACCTAGAAATAGGATAATTGCACAAACAAAAAAAGATTGTACGTTGTCCAGGCATAAATGGAAAATAAAAACAAAGAAAAAGAATTGAGGCAAAAGATCTGTCAGGATGTTTGCACTTTTCATGTGCCTACCTACCACTGAGGGCATTAAAATTAAAATTAAAATCACAGCCGTAGACAGCGAAAAAGGTGCGCATCATGCCCATTCATGGTTCATAGGTTGTCCTTCAAAGTTTCCAGTACTTTTCTTTTTTATCTTCTGGATGCACCCTCTTTGTTCAGGCAGTCTATTTAGACATGAAAGTAAGGTGGAATGTAGAAATTTACAAGGCTGCTGGTCAGTGTTGTGAGCATCGCAGCCAAAGGGGGCAGGGAAGTTGGGGGGGGGGGGGGGGTCATGACTTCAGTTGTGCTGTTTCTGTGGGGTTTATTCCAGCCAAACAAAAGGGTGACAGAGCCTTCCAGAGCTTATGTACACAAAAAAAGAACTCAAGATGGGCATCTTGAGTTCTTTTTTTGTGTACATAACCAGCCCTCCTTGGTCATAGAAAGCAGTCACTGAGGAAATGTATTCTACCTGTCAAAGAAGTCGCGGTATTTTGCTGGCATAATCTTTCATTGCACAACCTGACCAGCGAAGCGATACACAAGTCTTCCATTAGGTATTTGTTAAAGATATACATAATCAGGACCTCAGCAGGCTGGTTCAATTCCTGCCAGTTTTTTTTATTCAGGTGGAAAATTAGAAATTGTGTCTGTTTAGATTTCAGAGTGCATTGACGATCCTCTGGGGGTTTAAATTAATTCATAGCACTCGACTACAGCGTGCCTCATCACACCCCAGGTGTAGTTTCGGTGCATCAGACCCCAATTTGAACTTCTGGGGAACTAGCAAAGAAAACCGGAGGACATTTGATACTTCATCCAGCACCCTAGTTTCTAGAAGTGTCCCTATGGCTGGCTGCCTCACTTGTTTCTGCTAATGACATTCCTTGACCTGCCAAATCGCTAGTGTCTGGAGCATTCACTATGTTACACAGTCGATTCTTGTTAAAACTTCAAATTAACTGAACTTCCTATTAATTGGAAAGCACAATAACAGCATTGCCATTAGTCCACAACACATCTCCGTGTTTCTCAAATAACAAAGCAGTGCACTGTGCAAACGCCTTCCAATCGAGTGGGGTGTTGAGCTGGTGTGTCTGCAGCACAGGCTGCTAATGCACTGTCTCCGCTCTTGTCGCATCTTCCTCAACATGGTCACATGATATGGCTTTGCGAGGACGTGAAGTCTGTGGCGTGATGGGATGGGGGCTTTCCCCTTCTCCCCATTACCTGTGCTGTGACTCACTCCACAGAGGGCACCTTTGTCTCCTCTCTAGCCCACCTTGCTTCCCCTGAAGCCTCCGTTTTCTGATGAAGACCAGACATGTTGTATTCTACCGCTAAGTACTGCGTTTAGATCTGTGTAATGGCTTTTGCCATTACAAAGCAGGTCCTACAAGAGCACTTTTTCTGAATCTCACTCCGTTCAGTTCCAAGTAGTAAAAGAAGTGCTCTTAGCCCTTTGTAGTTGCAAATGGCATTGTTTGACAGGCGGCTGCTCATTGCAGGGGCACAGTGCCACAACCATGGGGCTGAAGAGGGGCAGTGCGGGCAGCGTGGGCCTGCGCGCAGAGCTCGTCCAGCTGGCCGCTCGCCTGCGCCGCGAGCACCTGTTTGTGGACTCTGAGCGGCGGGAGCTCCAGCGGCTAAACGAGCGGGTTCAGCGGTCGGTGGAGCGGCTGCAGCATTTGTCATGGATCTGGCGGCAGCAGCGCAATGCACTGGATGCCCTGGTGATGGGCCGCGAGGGCAGCCCGGCCTCGTGCTGCCAGCGGCTGAACGCGCTCGAGGCGGCCTGCTTCGTGGACGCGTACCGCGTGCTGGGCCCGCACGAGGGCGCGTACGCGGCACTGCTGCGTGGCCTGCGCGGGGAGCCTGGCCTGGTGGCCTCGTGCTTGGTGCGGGGCCCCCCCGGGCAGCTGCAGCTGGCCGTGGACATCTTGGTGTCGTGCGTGTACGGCTGTGGCACCCTGGCCGAGGACCAGGCCCTAATGCTGCAGCTGCTGCGTCAGCTCATGGTGCTGCAGCTCGAGGGCTGCGACAATGTGCGCCGCCTGCTGCAGCACGGCTCATGCGCCTTCAGCCGCGTCTACAAGGCCTTCACCGAGGGCCTGCCCGGCGCACAGCTCTTCCTCACCGCCGCCCTGCGCTCGGCACTCATACAGGTAGTGGCCAGCGTCCAGGGAGTAGCTTTGGGGCCCCTGCATGCGCAGCGGGCGTTCTTTGCGGGCATATCTGGTGCTCGCTGAAGAACTCTTCCTGTGATCTCGGTTTGATCGGGCCACTCCACTATAGCACACCTCATAACCCACCGGCCGCTTCTGCATATTAAGAATAAAGCGGAAATTGGATTTTGAAGTGTAGGAAAGAATGAGCCACACCTGCCCATGCCCCTGCGGAACATTTGCATAGCACGATCACGACATGCACAGCTTACGTTGAAGGTACAAAATATTGATGCTGGGCTGGCGACCTGGGAGGTGTGCGTGGAGGGGACATACTGTATTAATCAAGGACTGCTCAGTTCAGCTGCTCTTGCAGTCAAGCAGCAGTCATGTGCAACATCTGGACTAGACAGTAACTTATCTTATTTGGTATTTTGCTGCTAGTTTGCAAAAGCCAAGTGGTTCAGAGTGTTGTGCTGAAGTAGCAGAGTTTCTCCATTTTATATTTAAAAGCTACAAGTGGTAGTATTTTTTTTCACCTTTGGTTCCTTAGAGGGTCAGCGAGCCGATTTTTGTGGGTTATATGCTCTCTATCCAGAATGAAAGGGCATCACCTAAAATACCTTGAACTGAAAAGGTTTTCCTGCTGGGACCCTAAAAGGTTTGAAAGCGGAATTTTTAGTTTTACCAGCCTTAAAGGGACCCTGCAACACTTGCCATCGACTACTAGTAATGTATTTTGGGATAAAGTCTATTGTGCCAGAAATCTCCTCCCGCAAGAATTATGAAAATCCGTTCACAATTAACGAAACTACGCGCGATGAGAAATCGCGCATAATCGTGCCCTCTCAACTCGACCGCGGACAACACGACGAAAGCTGCGCGCTCTCTCCCGGAGAGGGGGGCGGCTCGCGGCATTCTCTTCGGCGGCCTTCGATATATCACATGCCGGGTAGTTTTCTCCTTTTCTCCGCAACGTGGAGGGTCCTATTTCCGGTCTCGTGCCACAAAAAAGCAGGCATGGGTGCCTGCTCGCAAGTGCGCGCTCGGGCTGGTAGGGCGTTTTTGAAGCAAAAAACGGTTTTAGTCGAGTGGTCCCGTTGAAAGGGAAGTATTGAGCTCATCACTCAAACTTCGCGCGCACTCAAAACACAAAAGAAACGGCAAAACTGTGCCTACAGGTTCAGGCATAGAAAAGGTTCGTACACAGCGATGACGACGACGGAAATGGAAGAATCTAGCCGCGAAGTTGACCAGTGACAGCCGATCGGGCAGCCATGGCCTATGTGACGTCCCTTAGGCCATGCCAGGGGTTGCATAATGAGGACAACTGAAGAGAGAGTGGTTGGTTTTTCCTCGTCTTTCACATCGATTTGCGCACTCACCGCTTCACGTGCACGTGTAATGGCTCAGGCATTCCTGGCAGCGTAATCTAAACGTCGCGCAGGCTTACTTGTACTGCTCCAAGATGTTGCAGGGTCCCTTTAAGGGGCCATGAAGACAAAATGCAACCTTGTTTAATTTGAAAGAACTAGGCTTCAGTACCTCATGCAGCTCCATTTCAGCCACGAAAAACGTTTTTTAACTGAAAAAACTCAAGAAGTCTTGAAAAAAATTTTAAATTTTGCGCTACAGTGACGTCAAGGAAAATTTGACATCCACCTCAGTGCAGTCATATGGCTACAAAGGAAAGCTGGACAGCTTCCTCAGAAACTTCGCTGTTGAAGAAAAATTTGTCCTGGTCCAGGATGACCAGGATGAATTTTCACAAATTTTCTGCGCAGGAATTTACTCCACCTTAGGGATTTCCCCTAAATCTGTTCGATTAGCTACAGTGATGTGTGGGGCAGGGGTGATGTCATATAAAACAGCACTAAAAACATAATTTTCAGTGTGTTAACCGTTTGTTAGCATTGAAGTGGTGTGATCAAATGGAACTAGAGGCCCCGCTACAATCATCCAGTCGTGTGTCTTAGTGATGGTTAGGTCGGCGGCCGCCAGTCGCACTAACAAGATTCTGCGATGTCATAGAAAAGTTTACAGAAAGTGGCTAGGTAGTCGCCTCTCCCTAGCTTATCTCCCTATACCTCCATTATTGGTTTGAAGTTTGCGATAACATTGATATGCTTGTTATTGGGACAAAGCAGTCTTTCTAATGAACCAAACTTGTGTTTTGTCTTAGTGGCCCCTTTAAGTATGCTGCCAAAACGAATCCTGGCCACGGTGACAGTGAGCCATAAAGCAACATACTTTTAACTGTACGTGAAAGGAACAGAGGTATTTAAAATACTTACCCCCAACTAAAACAATAACAAAGTGCAAGCCTTCCCTATATCTTCATACTGCTTTTGAACCCCGCATTGAAACCAATATAGCTGTCCGAATATGGGCGGAAGTGTCACGTTAAGGCATCGCATGGCGCCACCTATCAGATTTCAGAAAGTTTAGTGCCAAATTAAAGATATTTCGTCCAATGTATACAGATAAATTTCTTGTGGTTTCCCCACTATAGAAAATGCTTAACATTCCCACATTAGAAGCACACAGGAAAATTAGTCGACAATCATTCTTACATGATTTTATAACTGACAAATTGAAAATGGCTGTCCCACAACTCTTGAAACTTCATTCTACCAGGACCACAAGACAGTCATAAGTGCGCTCTAGCACAAATTTTGACTCGTACAACTGCTTTTAAAGACAGCCTTTTCCCCCGCCCAGTTTCAGAGTGGAACTCTCTGCCGCCAGGTGTTTTTGAATCTGGTAAATTTTTACAAGAACTAGAGTGTCTCTTCTTGTTTGCTTAGGATTGCAGTCTGACTATGAAGTGCCTTGCTGTCTTTTCCTTTATTCTGTGATGTACTTTGATGTATTCTGATGTACTTGATGTCCTTCCTGCCTTGTCTGTGACAATGCTAGTCTCTCTCTTTTTTTTTATGTTTTGTTACCCCTCCTGCCTGGGCCTGAAAATAGGGGCCTGCAGTACCAGTTAATAAAAAATAAATATGAGCTAGAGGAGCACTCCACAAAAAGTTCATGGGTGTACCTGCGATGTTCTGTTTAATTTATTTGCAATTAGTTTTTTTATGCCTCTTGTGTTAGGGAACATTTACTGCTGGAATGAACTCTCATGCCCACAACGCAGGTTTTCTAGCATCTGGTATCCAGTATTGTGAACTAGTCATCAACTGCCATGTGGCAGAGGCCACCGTAATTCTTATGTAAAACGTACCTAGAAAATGCAAAAATTACAGTGACATGGAAGGTATCATCGCCATTCTTTTGCATGAAGATGAGTTGTGTTTTGTACGCTTGAAGTCAGCATTTATTTGTTACCTGAACGCCCCAGCATTTGCCTTTATCAACTGCAAATGAGCCTTGCTATAACGAGGCCTGTGCGGGAGTTTTTTTTGTAATCTGGAGAATGTCATTATCGTGAATTGACATTATGGACACTACAAACACCTGCACAGCATGACGTGGTGGAAACAAAACTTTCCGTTTGTGAAGTTAGTCATTCTTTTGCTTTGTTTTTTTTTTGCAGCTACTAATATAATACTCCGACTTTGCAAGTGAGCTAGCTTTACTTAATTAATTGTTGCCATTAACATTGAGGAATAACCATATAGTATTGAAGTTCTTGCAAGTTTGTCTGTTGTATCTCTGCCTGATCATTATTGTTGTCTTCGTTGTTGTCATCTTCACCCTGTTGACATACACTCGGGACAATACCATCTTCAGCTATTTTTTAAAGACGACAGTCTTTCTTGGGCTGCCTAAACCTGAAAATTTGGCCGGTCTGTCCTTCCGTTTATTTGTCTGCCATTCGAATGAGCCAGAAATGTTGCTGGCGAGTCCACTCACTGGTGGGTTGCTGACCCACTTGGTGAGGGGAAGGGTCGAGGGAAAATGGGATAGAGAGAGTGAGGGGAATGTAGGGGAGAGAAGCGAGAAGAGGGTGGGTGGAAGATTAGCTGGAGGGGATGGAGGAGACCATGTGAGCAGATGCCACATGTGCTAGAAACCGAGTATCAGAACTGCCATTATAGATTTATGCATTAGTGTGACGTCTGTCGACTTCTGGGTGTCTGGGGACCAAACTGCACAATTCTCTTTTAGGACAGGATGCTATCCAAAATGTACATCAACCGTGGGAACTAGCTGAAGTTAGAACCGGCGCTTCTTGGTTGCACTTGTTTGTGACAAAAATAATGGTTGGTTTTAATTTCTGAGTGCCCAAACTACGATGGGCACATGTACACCTCAGCTCATGGTGCTTTAATAGTTTTTTTGGGTTACCAACTTGCTGGTTGCACTTACTGCAAAACAAAACCGCACAGATCAAAACTATTACTTGCTGAAAGTCTCTCCCTGCATCTTGCAGATATGATTGTATTGATACCTTCCTTCCTTGTGCTATGCATTGGCATCAACAAAGTACAACGGGAAGGTATGCCACAATCTGGTTGGCACAAGGGTTTGCCGGTGTTGTGCTGGTTGGAACCGGGCTGTTGTGACAGGGCAATTGGTAGTGTAGCCTGTTTACTTGACCCCAAATTTTTCAGTCTGCAAGAAAAGAGCTGCCAAGGAGAGCACTGATTACTAGTGTCCAGTGAGCTGAAACAGACGAAAAAGCATGTAGCTGATATCCTATTGCAGGGTTCTCCCCAGAAAGGATTGAGAACGTGGCAGAGGGGGGAGGGAGGGGGGGGGGGGGGGTATTTAGAATTTCAAATTTTTATCACGAAAATTGAACACCGCTGGTCAAATACCGAATATTGTGGTGCCGCTGCGCGGTGAAAAAATAAAGCGGCAAAAGCAAGCATCGACTCAAAGATTTGCACGCAGCTGGCAATCTGAGACTTCAGAGCCACTTGCTCAGACTCCTTTTCATATAACCAGGTGGAGGGAGGCGTGGCCCACTGTCACTGGCGTTGCTTCTGCACAGTGGCCGTTCCTAAATCCTCAGGCCCACATTTCAGAGGGGTGGGTCAGTGGGAGTAGTGGGCGTCCTACTAAAGGCAGTGGGCGGCGAAGCAGAGGTGTGGGCGGCATTTCCACTGCCACCCACTGGGGGGGCGAACCCTGTCCTATCGTTTCCTGGTATTTTTAAAACCACTGGTAAATTGAAGTATCCTAAGTATGTTCTCTGGCTTGCATATCCATCACATCCAGCAGGTTGTGCGCTGCTTCTGCGGCACACTGCCAGCTCTAGTGCTGTTGGCTACTGGGCAATTTGCAATGCTTGTGATCATGTAACCAGGGGTTTCAATAGCCTTCCAGCCATGTCTCTGTTAGTTTCGGGATATTAACCACCAGTTTGGATCAGATCTAGGCAAGGTGCATTATCTGCCTGATTTCTAAACATTTTTTTTTTCTTTTAGCCAAGAAACGTTAGCTGACCCCAAAAAATGTCTTTTTTTTACTCTCTCTCTTTTTTAATTTGTTACACAAAAGAATGGGCTAAGAGCTCCATGCTCCAGACATTCTCTTGAACCTCCATAGCATGTTTCATGATTGATTTGTTCATTGGGGGGCAAAATGTAAAATAGCATGACCAACTTGAAAATGTTCTACCAGATTACCTGTACTTCTTCATTTCTCGGTACTTCTTCGCTTACCTAGCTAATAAGGTTTCACAGACAATTGTGCATCTGACAGGGCCTGATTCGATTTTGGTGTGTTCCTGCCTGTCAGGTTCTGGTGGATGATGACCTGTACTTGGACATTGATCCCAGCAAAGCAGTGGTGCGGTTCCCACCTGAAGAGAGGATTCGACACTTTGGCCCCAAGGATTCGCCCGACTATGCCCGTCGCCTGGGGGACTATCGGGCATGGACCATCGATAGGCTAGCACGGCTTGCTCAGGTGGGTTGAACGGTTCTGCTTTTTGCCTGGGGCGCCTCCCTTTTCGCTGCCAGTCACAAGGGCACAGGGAAGGCATGCTCAGCTATGAGAAAATAGGTGCTAGCGCACTCACTGTCAGTCCTGGAAGTGAAGTGTCAAGTTTTTAATTTGTGGCAGGCTGCCTTAGAAGGTGAGCTCTGTTACTTGGCTCAACTACAACTGCACTACACTCTTAAAATTACAGCTTATGAGGCCTCAAATGATGTACAATGACTAAAGAGGGTTGTGTAGCCAGGTGTTTATTTACCTAATTCTTCTATTTGACCCTAAGGACCTTTAGGGGGGAGTCACAAGGGATGTGTTGTTTTGCAAAACAGAGCGAGCTAAGCTGCGTGCCGCGAGCACCTAAAGATGTGCAAGTTCGTCATCTAGGTTTCAGCTAGAAATTTTTTCCATCTGGTCATGATTTTGGTGCGCTTGCGTTTGGGAATATGGGCATACCATTCGGAGAAAGGGAAGGGATATCTCCTGGTGTTCACATTAGGTCTCGAGGTTGGGAGGTTAAACTCCCCGTGATGCAAGTTCGCCTGTTTCTCCTGATGCAGCGACCCACAGTGGGAAAAGAGATTTTCCTTGCCTTACCTAGAATTGGAATAGTGTGGGTCCACAGTGGGGCGAGAACGAACGGGAAAGAAGCCTTGGGCAACATCGTCATTCCTTGCGTGTCGGCATGTCTGGTTGTGTAATGGGACTGTGGGACGATCATGCTCCCCATATTTAAAATAAGGCTACTTTCCTTGGTACTGTGAACACAGAGAGCTCGGAGAGGAAATAGGTAAGGCCCGGATTGTAAATGCTGCCAACAGAGCATCCCTCCCCCCTTTATTCAACATTTCAATGGCCCTAGGTGGGATGAAAAAAAATCTATTCACAAAATGGTACCTCTGCTTTTGGTTTCCAAGCAGCATAGTGGCTCGTATGTGTACTTCTTCCATGTAGTTAAGGACTGCGGAAAATAAACGTTTGTGTTTTATGTTGGGCTTCAGTTACAGGCTGCTGGGGTACCTAATGACTGGCCATTTATGACTGCAAACTCAAAGTACCCTACCACATTAGTCTTCTCCTGTTGAGCACCACTTCTGCTGCCGTGGCTGCATTTCTCCTGGAGGCATGATACAAAAAGCTCCATTTGGGGCAGGTAGTGGGACCCCGGGGGATCTAATTGACTCAGAGCCCCGTGAATGAGATACACCACAGACGCTTTGCATTTCTTTAGTATATTGAGCGCTGGGTTTTATTAGGTTTAAATGGAATGTTAAGATAACCTGTAGCTTTGTTACATTCAAAAGATTGCCATGTCAGAGTACCATACACACTAATGTTAACACAAAGGGCATTTCATTTAGCTAGATCACAAAAGAGAAGGGGTGGCTCGGCCCAACAACTTTTTTACGCATTCTCCAATGATATTGCATATACAAAAACTATGATTAGTTTGTGCCAGCAAAAAGAAACTACAAATTTAGGGAAGGTTGTGGGCTTTAAAACAAGCTAAGTGGGATTGAAATACAAAGTGGCACGAAATAGCACTTTTGCTTGTTGATATAGTACCATAATTAACAAATGACTATGTAAGGAATATTTGTTCCAAACCCAATTATGCTTTACAACCAGGAACGTGGTGCTTTGTAACGTGGTGATTTCACTTGTCGACTTGAAAAGCGCCAGACACTGTCTGCTTCCGCTGTGAATCATGACTGAGGCATTTGTTTGCGCCCAAATTCTATCCCAGTGGTCTGAGGGAAAGTTTTATCAGTTAAAGCATAATGAGACCTGTGACCTTGATGTCACACAGGTGATGCGTCCTACTAACTTTTGGTAGGTTTAACTGGCGGTAGCCCTTTTTTGTTATTATTTGGCCTATTGGCACGGAGTCGGCCTGCTACTGAGTGCCCGTCTTTGTCTGCTGCCAGTTCTTCTTGAATGATGGCGGGAAAGAAAAGCGAGTAGTACTTAAAATCTGCCCTTCTAATCACAAACTACCCAGTGATAGCAGCATTGTTTTCCACCAAAGAAGAATGTGATAAGCTGTAGAAGGTGTTGTCTGAATGGTCTGAAAGCTGCGTGCTGCCTTCTTGGTCAAGTTGAAAAGAGTTGTTGGTCATCAAAAAAGGTACGTTCAAAGGTTGACTAATCCCTGCCCCTTTGTTTTTTATTTCACTGTCTCTCTGTACACCCAAGCAAAATGGCCTGGCCTGGTCCACATACATCACTGTGATGAATTCTTTCCTTGTGCTGTGGTACCTTCGTTCCCTGTACAAAAGTTGAGGGATTTTGTTTGGGATGTCGGGTTTGATAAGAGCAGGAATGGCGAGGGGGAATAGCGGCCCGTCGTTGTGCAGGGCTTTGTGGACGGCCTGCGTAGCTCATGGCCCTGGCTGCCGGCCCCCCTGGCGTGGCTGGTGCGCCACCTGCACGCCACGCTGACTCGCAACGGGGCCTCGGAGGACCCCCGGGCGGGTGTGGTGTGTGCGGACCTGGTGTTCGCTTTCTTCATCTGCCCCGCTGTGGTCAGCCCCGAGCTGCACGGCCTCGTCGACACACACATCACGCCCATCGCACGCTTCAACCTCATGCAGGTTGGCCTCCCCACGGTGTCGGCACATCGTGCTGAGCCACCAACTGGTTGCACGGAAGATTTTCTAGGGTGGGGTACAGTAAAGGGAATTGTTGGTTTGGGGAACTTGTTTGTGGCTTCCCCCTTCTTTTCAACACTCAATGCTTGCTACAGGTGCAAGGGACATGAATGTACGAGGTGCAGATGTTTAAGCTCTGTTACAGTGTGATTGTTTCTGCTTTGCATAAAGTATATCCTTTGTTGGGTATTTTTGCAGGCAGTTTGCGCAGATCAAATTAACTCTGCTGGCTAATACAAGGGTAGAAATGCTTTCAGGGAACTTCAAAATGGGGTTTTTGTCCAGCAGTAATATGCATATGTTTGATGAGCTGTCTGAGAAAGTGTCATGTGGCACTTTAGTGGCACTTGATGTTGCAAAAAGGAAATGAATGTGTGGCATACTGTAAAGATAGCAAATTTCAGTTCTAGCTTTCCACAGACATTTCAGTTCAGTCGTTATACAAGGTACACCCATCACAACGGACCTCTTCATCCGGGAAAAAATGTCTGCCGCACCCAAAGTATGCGGTATCTGAACAGGGAGTTGGGGAAGTGCATGAGCGTAAAGTTGGAACTGTGACCAGTATTGAATACAAATGCGACAGACAATCTAGTCTTTCTATGTGCCTGCAGCACCTCTGCGCAGCATTCACATGGGGAAAAGAATTGCCTAACGCTGTTTTCACAGCTTAGCACTGGCGCTTAAAAAAGGCCTAGCACATGTGGTCGAGTCTATAGAGATGCACACTAACTGAGCAAATAAAACAAGAATGTAATTAGAAGCAATTACTAACCAGCTATAAAAATCAGTCGTGGCCAGCAGAATTAGCCAACAACCCTTCAAACACTTCGTGACGAGGTAGGTTTATTCGAAATTGTTTGTCAAATGATTTGGATCGCTGCTTGACATTCCCCAAGGCTGCTCGCACATTTTTAAAGATTGCATTCTGGTCAGTAAAACTGCTCATATGAAATAATCTGGTAAAAGATGGCTGTAAAACCATCCAGGTTGAGGGCAGGCTTGACCTTCGGGTGTGCCACTTAGCGTATTTGAAAACACGGTTCTTCAGTCTCACCTGAGTCACGTTTTTAGGTGGCGTCTTTTGACCGTCTGCTTAGTCAGGCCCGTACTTCTGGCAATGTTGACTTGTTTTTCAACATGTTCGGCAGTGTTAATTGTGCCTAGTTTATCCCTAGTTTAACCCTGCTGCCGGTCGCACACACACAAAAAAATGGCTGCCAGCACTGGCTTGACTTGGCTACACCTCACCTGCGACTTGTACACCGACAGTGGTACTATACATAGTAGTTTACTCACCACGGGTTCGATTCCCGGCCACGGTGACTACATTTCTGGTGAAGGCAAAAAGCAAAAACGCCCTTGTTTACGAGATTTCGGTGCATGTTAAAGATCCCCAGTAGGTCGGAATTAATCCGGAGCCCTCCACTATGGCGTGCCTAATCACCTGCATTGTGTCGGCACGTTAAACCCTAGAATCAATCAATCAATCACTCAGTCAGTTTACTTGCCAAAATAAACAAAGAAAATGCATAATGGGTGCCGGCACTGCAAAAGTCCGATACTCGCATTCAATCCAAGTAGTTCTCGCTCAGCATAGTGTCCTATAGCCTGGTTCGTTATGAGCGGAGTGGATGGATTCAATTTAAAATGCATGGGGGCCAAACAAACCAACAGAAATGGCCTGTTGTAACCAGAAAGTCTGTTGTTGCTGGATCCGCTGTAAGAGCATGACTGTAATGGGTACCATGCCGGAGGGAAGCTTGACTCAAGCGTCCACTTGAGTTGTCATCACTTCAAGAGTTCCAACTCATGATGCGTGCATTATTCACTGCTCCTTAATTTTGCCTTATAACACCACTTTTGAAGAGAGCATTTATATTTCCATCATCAGATAGACCATGCCTAGAGGGCCATCTTTTTCCAGATAGAGGGCCATCTTTTTTCATGCTAGGGAAAGGTAGTGGAAACAAAAAAAAAAGGAAAAACATTGAGCTTTTGCCTGTTGTTGGTGCATCCAAGTGTAAAAGAATTAGTGGTCAAGACACAGCACCTATGAACTGTGCCTTTTAAATGAGTGAAGCCTGCCATATGACAACTGCTTGGCTTTGGCAGTTTTATCTCTTCCGTTGCGCCCATTGGCATGCTGCATTTGCCATTGAGTCTGCTAACGTTGCAGCGTGAAAGTACTGCTTGGCCACTGTGCGAGTGTCTCAACATTCTCAACAAAGTGCGAGCGTCTCAACATTCCCTGCTGATGGAATAAACGTTGTTTCATTCATTCATTCTGCTGATCCCACCCCCCTGGTACTTGGGGCTCACAGGCCTGTAGGAGAGAGTGACTCCTCGCCTGATGCACCCGCAGGTGGCGCAGATCATCCAAGTGCTGGCGCTGTCGCGCTGGGAGCGGCCAGATTCGCGCCTGGCTGACCTGTACGACCGCTTTCCCCGGGA
Source organism: Haemaphysalis longicornis (assembly GCF_048455015.1). Taxonomy (NCBI): domain Eukaryota; kingdom Metazoa; phylum Arthropoda; class Arachnida; order Ixodida; family Ixodidae; genus Haemaphysalis; species Haemaphysalis longicornis. Next base: position 234,916,547 of record NW_027526203.1, on the reverse strand, counting down.
CTGCATCTCCTCATTGCTGGACTCGCTGCTGGGGGATGGAGGCCAGGCTTCGCAGTCTTCTCTGCCCGCCAGCGCCTTGCCCCAGCGGGAAGAACTGGCGCGGGCAGCCTTCTTGGCCACCGAAGGACAGCTGACCTCACTGGTAAGGAGGGCACTTGTGTCTCACTCCGCCTTGTACGGATCGTAAGGCGTGTGATTGGGTGCCTGCGACCAGTATCTCGGCAAGGATGAAGCTTAATTAGGGGGGCACATGGGTCTTCGGGACTGAAAAATTTCCCAAAAAAGCACTTCCTTAGGTATCACTTTTCTCTTGATTTGCAGACTTTTCTCAGAAACTTTCGCACTTCGAACAGTACCTGGTACTTATAAAAGCCATAGAGGCCCAATTTCAACAAAAAATAACATTTTTTCACTAATTCCTTACTTCTCCCAAGTGGTATTGCAGTGAAAGGAAATTCTCGAGAGGTACATCCCAGCATCTAGTGCAGCTATGAATGTCATTTCTTTTGCACTGTGAAGCTGAATGTTTAAACCATCCAATAACGAAAGCAAATTTTGAATTTTGTGTTTCCACATTTCTTTATTAGCATTATTTTTAATTGGTTAGGAGGAGTACTTCAAACCTAGTACAATTAAACCTCGATGTAAAGAACTTCAATGTAACGAAACCCTCGATGTAACGAACCACGGAATTTTTTGTAACTTCAAGTGTATGCACACCATGTACAGGGGTGAGACAGCTGCGCATATTGCACAATTTTGATAAAAATTTGTTATCCTGCGCCAGGCTGCTCCAAAAGCTTGAAAATTGCACCAAACTGCTCCAAATGAGAGCCAAGGCTTTTAACGCTCCCGTCAGTTTCAGTGGGGGGAAATGCGGACGGGCTATTATTGCAGGCTAGTAATAATGGTTCATCTATCTGAAGTGAAATTTAATGCCAAAAGGGAGGGGGATAAATATACCAACGTTACTCAAATAACGATCGTAGTAAACGTGCACATTGGGGATTGAACCCCGCACGGGGCACCTTGAGCAATCTTGGCGACGGTACTGGCGACACCGCGGACCCCGAGCCCCCATACTCTTGCTGTAATCTACCGTGGTTACGAGTTTTAAGGTGAAGGGTAGAAACCACAAACGGTGGCCGTCGGAGCCCAGGTCAAGCTCTGGCGGATGGGCTCCCTGTCTGTTTACCAGGCAGGGAGCTCCGGGACCTCTCTCGGCAACAGGGTAAACCGAGCGAAGAAAGTACCCCCGTTCCCTGCTTTTATACATGCTGTATGGTTTTTTCTAAATTTCCCAAACCCAATTGATCGGCCCCCTAAAAGGGGTCGCACCGAAGTATCCTATCCACCCCTTCCGACGACGACAACAATCCGTAAACCTGATAACTACCCCCATTTCTTGATAATTGAATCTCTTGAACAAGCCAGGCCTATTGCTTCGCAGTCAGTGTTCTTGATTTCGAAGTCTCTGGAAAGTGTTATAGGTGAATCCTATAAAGCTAAGAAACAAAGAACCGGTGAAATCTTGGTCGAGGTACATAGTGAGCAGCAGGCCACAAAACTCTTGAAACAGACCCGTATTGCCGATCTTGACATCAAGGTCACGCCCCACCGCAGCCTCAACAGCTCTCAGGGCGTGATCTCGGAGACAGATCTTGCAAATGAGACAGATGCCGATCTTCTTGAAGGCCTGAGAAGTCAAGGTGTGACGGCAGTCAAGCGCATCACCATTAGAAGAGATGATAAAATAGTACCAACTAAACATATCATCTTGACTTTTTACCGTTCCACTCTTCCTGACCACATCAATGCCGGTTTTATCCGGTGCTCTGTCCGAGTGTACATCCCGAATCCGTGGCGGTGTTTCAAGTGCCAGCGGTTCGGGCATGGTACTAACTCGTGTCGGGGCCAAATAACCTGTGCCAAGTGCGCCCAACATGACCATCCCACGGATAATTGTAGTTCACAACAACTCCTGTGCATTAACTGTCAGGGCCCACATGCGGCGTACTCCAGAAAATGCGAGAAGTTTCAACTTGAGAAGAAAATAATAAACATCAAGGTCACAGAAAACATAACCTTCCCAGAGGCGCGAAAGAGGTTCGCCTCTTTCCCCCTGGGGAGGTACGCCGACGCAGCTCGCCGGGGGGCGGAGCGGCGTCTGGTTTCGGCGGGGACCCAGTATTGCGAGTCGGACTTGGTCCCGCCCCGCCCCCCACGGGGCTGTCTCCGGCAGCCGAAGCCACATCCGCACCGCTCGCTGAGCCAGCAGCGGCTGTGGTGGCAACCACGTCGGTTGGGGATGCCGTTGCATCCACCGCTTCCTCTCCACCGGCCCAAAGCATACCCGAGGGCACGGAGAAGATGGAGATGGATGCACCCGCGGCAGTTCCCACCCCCGCTGCACTGCCTCTGCCACCTGGGGCGCTCCTGACGCCCTAGGCAGTCGCGGCTCCAACGAATGGCACCGGGAAGGGTGCCAAGTTCAAGTCTAGGGTGCCCAGTCCGCTGGGCACCCCCTTGCCTTCAGATGACGACATGGACGTCGAGCCTTTCCGGCATGCACCACAGCGGAAGGAACGGGCTCCGGCTTCCAGGTCAGTAGAGAGGGTCAAGAAACCCCTTCCAAGAGTCCAAGCCCTGAAAGACCCTACATAAATAGTCACACTCAAGTAGCTCTAACACATCATAATGGGAAGACAAAATATCGTTCAATGGAACTGCAGAGGCCTTCTGAATAATCTTGACGACGTGTATGAGATTCTGCATGTCAATCAGCCAAGTTTAATGTGTGTCCAAGAAACACATCTGAATTCCAAACACACGAATTTCTTGAATAGTTACCGGGTATACAGAAAGGACAGGGATGGCTGCACACACTCTTCTGGCGGTGTGGCCATAATCGCCTGGAAATCCTTAGCCTGCCACCCTGTCACTCTGAACACCATCCTTGAGGCTGTAGCAATTCGCACAATAATATTCAATAGGTTGATAACGGTATGCTCCATATACATTCCTCCGGATCTTGCACTTTCGAGCTCTGACTTTGAGGCGCTGGTTGACCAGCTGCCCGAACCATACATCTTAACAGGCGACAACGCTCACAATTCTCTATGGGGCTCTTCTCGTACGGATGCCCGGGGTCGCCTGATAGAGAGGTTTCTTACATCCTCTAGAGCATGCCTTTTCAACAATAATCAGCCTACATACCATAACACAGGACACAACACATACTCATATCTTGACTTGGCTATTGGTTCTGCAGTTCTGCTTTTCTGATGGAGGCGAAAAGCAAAAACGCCCGTGTGTACGAGATTTCGGCGCACGTTAAAGATCCCCAGGTGGTCAAAATTAATCCGGAGCCCTCCACTACGGCGCGCCTCATCGCCTGCGTTGCGTTGGCACGTTAAACCCTACAATCAATCAATCAATCAAATCAGCTCTGCAGTTCTCTTTCCTCTTCTCGAGTGGGGTGTGGGCACTGACCCATATGGCAGTGACCACTTCCCCACCTCACTAACATACATAGGTAAAGGCCCATGCAGTCCACCTTCCCATAATAGGTTCAATGAAGCACGAGCTAACTGGAATACATTTACAGAGACATCCAAACTACACCACACATCCATAGGACACCTACACGTTGAAGAAGCTACCTATCTGCTCACGGCGCACATCCTCGACGCCGCCGAAAAGTCCATTCCCCACGCCTCTGGTGCCCCGCGCAACCAGCGGAGGCCGTGGTGGAATGAGGACTGTAGGCGGGCGCGAGAGGCCCAGAACAAGGCGTGGGGTATCCTCCGTCGGTACCCCACGTCGGGAAACCTCCTCTTGTTCAAACGGGCCAAGGCATTCGGAAGACATGTGCGCCGTGAGGCAAAAAGAGATAGTTGGCGCTCATTCATAACATCTATAGACTCATACACAGACACACGCAAGTGTCCATAAGGTATGGACACGTATACACAAACTCAAAGGACAACAGACACACAGCCTGCCCCTGGTCAGTACAACAGGGGACACAATGGAAGACCAGGCTGACACACTCGCACAACACTTCCAACACGTGTCCAGTTCAGCACACTACACGAACACTTTCCTGAAGTGTAAAGACTAGTGAAAAGAAGTCCCTACATGACAACAACAAATCACAGACTTCTTACAACTCCCTGTTTTCACTACATGAGCTGAGGGCTGCTCTGAGCACGTGTAAACCCTCAGCTCCAGGCCCAGACAACATTACATATACAATGATACAACACCTACACGCAGACACTTGAAGCACTTCTACATCTATATAATAAAATATGGCTTTCGGGGCACATTCCACACTCTTGGAGGGAGGCCATTGTAGTGGCTTTCTTGAAGGAGGGAAAGGACCCGTCGTCCCCCTCAAGTTACCGTCCAATAGCCCTAACGAGCTGCCTGTGCAAGCTCTTCGAGAAGATGATCAATAGCAGGCTCGTGTACTTCTTCGAGTACAATGGTCTTCTTGAGAGCTGCCAGGCAGGCTTTAGGGTGGGTCAATCGACGAACGATCAACTGGTTGCACTTGACTCGTACATCAAGGATGCCTTCGTGCATAACCAGTACTGTTTAACTGTCTTTTTCGACCTCGAGAAGGCCTACGACACCGCTTGGCGTTATGGGATCCTTAGTGACCTCAAGTCATTCGGTGTTTCGGGTAACATGTTGAACACCCTTGTTAGTTATTTATCAGAGAGAACGTTCAGAGTAAGAGTTGGTTGTGCACTTTCAAAGGTTCACGTCCAAGAAAATGGTGTGCCGCAAGGTGGCGTGTTGAGTTGCACTCTCTTCATAGTAAAGATGAACTCTCTTGGAAAGGCATTGCCACCAATAATCTCTTATTCTATGTATGTAGACGACGTGCAAATATCTTTTAAATCATGTAATATGTCAATATGCGAACGTCAAGTCCAGCTTTGTGTCACGAAGCTTTCCAGCTGGGCAGACAAGAATGGGTTTAAATTGAATCCTGCAAAAAGCTCCTGCGTTGTGTTCTCCAGGAAGCGCGGGATCCTTCCGGACCCAGACATTACTCTTAATGGCGTGTCGCTTCCTGTGAACAAGCAGCACAAGTATTTAGGTGTTGTCTTTGACCAGAAACTCACATTCATTCCACACATCAAGGAACTTAAACATAAATGTCTTAAAACAATGAATATTCTGAAGGTTCTCTCCCACCAATCGTATGGTTCCGCCAATGAACTCCTACTACGGCTCTATACTGCTTTGGTTGGGTCTCGTTTAGACTATGGCAGTGTGGTATATGGGTCGGTAACTAAAACAGCGTTGCGAATGCTTGACCCAGTGCTACACTTGGGGCTACGGCTTGCGTCGGGTGCTTTTCGCACTAGCCCTGTCGAGAGTCTGTATGTTGAGTGTAATAAGTGGAGCCTTGAGAACCAACGGACGTACATGGGCTTACTTTATGCTTTTAAAATTTCATCGCTGAATAACCATCCTTTTTATCCTGTCTTTAATGACACATCCACATCTGTGCTTTTTGTAAATCGCCCATCCGTTCCTCTGCCCTTTTCACTTAGAGTGAGAGAGTGAGCCTCGGATCTGAGCGCTTCGTTTTTAGCTGTGTACAGATCATCCTTTTCAGACATTTTACCACCTTGGAAAGTTCGTCCTGTGTCCTCCGACCTTTCTTTTATGAAACTTGACAAAAATCGGGTACCACGAGCTGCAATACTGCAGCACTTTCTGTCTCTGCAGTTTAAATACCCACTTGCAGAATTTTACAGTGACGCGTCTAAAACCTCCACTATGGTCTCCTGCGCTGCTCATGGTCCAAATTTCAGTGCAGCCAGAGCCATGAGCGTCCACACAACAATTTTTTCAGCAGAAGCATATGGAATTTTACTGATTGTACGCACATACTTGAAAATCAAATTCCGAAGTCTCTCATCTACACAGATTCTTTGAGTGTTGTTCGCGCACTGTCATCGCACAAGCCCCCCAAAAACCACATACAGCTGAACCTCGTTATAAGAGACACTGATGTAAGAGACAAATGGGTATAAGAGACACTATTGACCCACATGGTTGGCTGCCCTATCTTTCCCATTAAATTGACCTCTTTTATAACAGACATCGGATGTAGAAGATTGGTTATAAGGGACAAGTCATCCTTGAACTTTAATCAATAATCTCGCTTGTAATAGACATTTTAACTTCAGACGCAGTGCCACCAGTCACTAATTGCAGTTGCTTCCATCCTGGAAGCACAGGTGGACGACAGACGCCTGCAGTCTCTATTTATTATAACTTCAGCAAACACACAGTGGTTCAGTCAGCTATGAAATGACGATGAGAAGCCCTGCCAATGGAAATGCAACTTACAGAAGTGGTTGAAGCTTACTGCCATCCATTGGATGGAGCGCGATCGCACATGCGGGTTCTCCCACTGGCATAGCTCCCAATCAAAAAGCATCGCAGATGTTGAGTCCTGCAAGCATAAGGAATAGCCTGAGCACACAGCGGAAGAAGCTGTGCGCTCCGCCTATTCATCAGGCTTGTGAACTCAACATGTACGATTCATCTTCCCCAAACGAGGAAAGAAAAAAAAGCTTGCAGAATCGGTTGTAAAATATACAGTGCAAATACAGTCATGAAGCAAACAAAGATTCAGAACTGGTTCATAAATTCTGGGGGCCAAACATAAATTAGAATGAATCTTTTGAAACATGCTGTAGCATTCTTTTGAGCTTGTTTTAGTCATAGGGTGCCCACATTGAACTAGGGTCTGATTAGTAAGTGAAAACATGGTACCCTGCTTATAAGAGACATCTCGTATAAGAGACAGAAACTGCTCCCCGGTACGTGTCTCTTATAAAGGGGTTCAACTGTAGTTAATCTTGTATTCAACACTATCATGTCCGTGTATGCGCAGAAGCATCAGCTGGTCCTCTGCTGGGTCCCAGGACACGCTGGGATCGCTGGGAACGAGTTGGCAGACGAGAGGGCCGCTGCTGCTGCACTCAGGAACACTGTAGACATAACAACTGTACCATATACAGACCTCAAGCCACACATAAGACAACACTTGCGTAGAACATGGCAAACACACTGGAGTGAACAGACAGATAACAAGTTACACGTTATAAAACCACGCTTGGGACCATACACCACTGACACACGCAACAGACACACAGAAGTCGCCTTGGGTAGACTGCGGATAGGGCACACCCATGCAACGCACTCGTATCTGCTGACGGGATCTTCTAGACCCCAGTGCAGCAGGTGCGGAGAGGCCCTATCCGTAGTGCACATACTAATCACCATAGGTCGGCGTACTCACTCGTGAGTACACTCATTTGTACTCAAACTCACGAGTGAGTACGATGATGAGTGATCACACACCCAGAAAAAAACAGTGAGTATGATGACGAGTGAGTACAGGGGTAAGTCCACTACTCATGAGTAAAGTACTCATGAGTACACTACTCATGAGTATGAGTACTCATGAGTACAGTATTCATGAGTATGAGTACTCATGAGTTTGAGTACTAATGAATATCAGTACTCATGAGTACACAGTACTCATGAGTACACAGTACTCATGAATACACAGCACTCATGAGTACACAGAAGTCGTGAGTACATAGCACTCATGAGTACAATACTCGTGATTACTGTTTTTGCGAGTGCTTGCACTCTTGAGTATATGCACTCCTGAGTACAGTAGTGCAAACAGTAGTGCAAACAAGAAAACGGACGACAAAAGCTGCCACCCGAAGACACACAGAAAAACGCAGTTTACGGCCACGGCTGCACCGACAACCCCCGAGCTCCCCTGAGCCCGACCCGGCCTGAGAACAAGAGGAGACGCCAGACGCAACGCGAGTGCTTACGTTCCGTTTCGCTTTCTCACATGTACTTGCCTTCGCGCAGTAAGTCGCTCAACGACAGTGCACCGCTTCAGACGTTTTCGTCCTCTGTCCTGATTTATATGTAACCGGTGTTTTTTTTATCAATTAAACAATTTATTTTTTTCTACTTAGTCTTTCATTCGAGCTACGACCTAGCTAACAGTACAGATAAGTTGATTATTCGGGAGTAATACAAATTGAGTACTCATGAGTACAGATTGAGTACTCATGAGTGCAGAATGAGTAGTACTCATGAGTGCAGAATGAGTAGTACTCATGAGTGAAAAATGAGTAGTACTCATGAGTAGTACTCACGAGCAGTAGTACTCATTGAGTACTCATGAGTACAGATTGAGTGCTCATGAGTATAGAGTGAGTACTCATGAGTACAGATTGAGTACGAATACTCGTGAGGACAAATGAGTTTGAGTACAAGTGAGTACGATTACAAATGAGTATTTGATGAGTGAGTACGAGTGATTTTGTAAACAGACGAAGTTTTTGAGTCTGAGTTTGATTGAGTACAGCGTGAATGAAAAAAATTGTGATTGAGTTTGAGTGAGTTCTTTCTGTTTTGCCGACCTATGCTAATCACATGCAAGGCACTTCACACAACACGACACAAACACTTCAGAGAGCTCTACAGACAACATATTCCCCTACATCCATCGTTTTTTCTAGGTGACGATGCCATTGTTTCCGTGAAACGTGTGTTTGAGTATTTGTCAGACGTCAAGTCCTATCACGCATAATGAAATCTGGCCCTATACACCAGCCTTGCTCATTGTCGTTTTGTGATTTTACTTAGTTTTTGCTGACTTTACTTAGTGTTTAAGGTTTCACCCCTCATATATGACTATTGTTTTGGCGCTCTTTGCCCCAGTTGGCCTTGCGCCATAAACATCCAACCATCATCATCATCATTGGGGATTGAAATGGGAGGGCTGGTGGGGTGCGACGACTGTCACCTCGCTGTGCGCAACTTTTGCCGTGGCTCTGCACTTGTGCGTAAAGCCTAGTCAGGGATTACAAAAATAATTTCGGCATTGACATGATAATAAAAGTGCCTTATGATTGCTTAGTTTTTCAATTCGATATTTTCAATGGCCCTCCAAGCTATCTGTGCATTGAGCCTAAGAATTTAAAAATGGTTTGCAAAAAGGTAGTGCAGTTCGTACCTTGTGATACTCTGGTAGAAAAAAACTTTATTGAAAGCCTGTTTCAGTGTTATGTACGTTCAAAACCGATTAAAAAGTGCACTCCGCCTCCCCCGAGTTGCCAAAAATTTGATTTTTTACGCTCCTAAGGTGACATAATACCGTATAATGCGGAATATAGGTCGAGATTTTTTACAGAAAAATTTGCCGAAAAGTCACCCCTCGACCTATATTGCAGTCATTTGGCAGTTGCCATCTGGCGACCGGGCAGCCCATCGTGCCCATCCAAACCCCAAAGGCACCATCGCTACCACCATCAATCGGACGCGACGCCATCTTTGTTTTGTTGCTTCTTTCGCTGTCGGCGAATGTGTGCGTGCTATTTTCTTCTTGCTCAAAATGAGTTTAGGCACTTGGTGCCAGTTCACAGCAGCATTTAAAAGAAAAGTTGGGGGTTTTCCCAAGGCCAATGACGTGTCCGCCTTGCGCCAGTTCGGTATCACCAAAAGAAGTGTTGCTAGCGGCGTTAGCTTAAGGGCCAGCTCTCGGTATGCAACCCTCGGAAGACCTCACTTCATGGGCGCTGCTCTGTGCACCTGTGCTGCTGTACAAAGGGGAAAATTTTGTCCGCTAGCGTCGTGCGATGTCTCTACGAATGGATACCCAAAGATGTTTGCTGACCGCCTGCACAGACTGGCTGTCGCTACGGACTGCACACGAGTGTCCCATGCTTTGCACTCGCTTCATGATGACATGGTCTTGCGAGTGTTTAATAAGTGCTGCATAAGCAATTCCCTGGACTGCACCGAGGACGACCGGCTGTGTGGGCGACAGCGAGCCAGAAGCAGTCGTCCGACGATATTTCAGACAGTTTTAAATGAGTAATCTGAGACGAAACAAGTTATAGTCTCAATAAAACAATGGTTGGTACCTAATTTTTATTTCTTTGCATTTTCCGGCTATAAGGTAAGGGGGTCGACCTATATTCCGCCTCGACCTATATTCCGCATTATACGGTAAATGTCGTTCTTCTGTTCCAAATCAAGGTTCTTCTGCTCCAAAATCGAGATTTCACTGCTCCAAAAACTGCCCCCAAATCTGATTCAGTGTCTCACCCCTGCATGTATTTTCACCCTCTGTGTAACGAAGTCCCGTTTGCCGGAATTTCAATGTAACGAAGTTTCAGGGAGAACTAGGCACGAAATTTAAGTTGTAGAGGTAGATTTGGGGAGACGCAAGCACCGAAATGGGGTCTCAATAAAACGCGAATGGCGACACGGGCTGCCTGATGCCACGGATGTAGCGAGCCACGGAGTCTGTGAGCAAGCCCCTTGCCTACAAACTGCGTGGCGTGCATACACAGCTGGCGCACTGTTTCCGATTCTGTTGAAGCCTAATCGTCTACGCGGGCATCAGCGTGAACGGCATGGAGCGCTTTCTCCCCGCAAAAGCGCATCCCGCAAGCCACAGGTGCGCTGACGCAGCCGCAAAGGCCACCTGCGCGATGCGGGTAGCTCCAGCGACCGCTTCTAACCGTTTGCTGAAATGCAACTCTATGGGCAAACGAGAGGGGCACGGGAGAAAAAAAGCGGATAACGTGGGCGAAATTTTCACGTCATACGCGGCGCTTACGAAAGCGCCCATCAAATATTCTCCGCGGTGGTAAGCCTAATCGCCCCTGGCGGGGCTGCCGCCGCCGCATGCCGCCGCTTTGCCCTACGAGTTCGCTCATGCTTGTTGGGTTTCATCGTTCCAGCAAGCATTTGTGAATCTTTGTAAGCCTTGCGCACGCGCTTTTTTTTTTTTTTTCCACACTCGTGTTCGCGATTGACAGGAAGTGACTCGCGCTGCTCGCAGCAGTGGGAGGAGCCTGACCAATTGGGAGGCGCACACCCTATGGTGGGAGCTTCGAAGCACTCGGGGATGCCGGCTGGCCAGACGATTAGGCTTACCGCCACAAAGGATATTTGATGGGCGCTCTCGTAAGCGGCGCGTATGACGTTTTAGAGTGAAAATTTTGCCCACGTTATCCGCTTTTTTCTCGCATGCCCCTCTCGTTTGCCCCTCAAGTTGCGTTTGAGCGAGCGGTTAGTAGGGGTCGCTGGAGCTACCCGCATCGCGCGGTTGGTCTCCGCGGCTGCGTCAGCGCGCCTGTGACTTGCAGGGCGCGTTTTTGCAGAGAGAAAACGCTCCATGCGGTTCATGCTGATGCCCGCGTAGACGATTAAGCTGCGATAGAAACACAAACAGTGCGGCAGCCGTGTATGCGCGCCACGTTTTTTTTTTTTTTTTTTGCAGCAAAACGTTTCAAGTGATGAACACATTATAACCGCGAATTTCAATGTAACGAAATTTCAATGCAACGAAGTAAATTACGAATTTTACCGACTTCGTTACATCGAGGTTTAACTGTGGTTAGAATTGATGTAAACTTGTATGCGATTGCAAAAAAGAAAAACTGCTTCCCATATTTTATTCTCTACAACTTCTGGTATCTATCCATGTCTTGCTGGTAATTTTTTGGTGAGTTGTTTTTCCCTATTGTTCTCACGAACAATCAAGGAAGATTTTTATAAACTCAGAAACTAATTACCTCACATCAAAACTAATTAGATATTTGAAATCATCTAAAAAAACTGAACAAACCCGTGAAGTTTCATCAAATTACCCGCCGCGGTGGCTCAGTGGCTAAGGCGTTGCGCTGCTGAGCACGAAGTCGCGGGTTCGATTCCCGGCCGTGGCGGCCGCTTTTCTGATGGAGGCGAAAAGCAAGAACGCCCGTGGGTACGAGATTTCGGCGCACGTTAAAGATCCCCAGGTGGTCAAAATTAATTCGGAGCCCTCCACTACGGCGCGCCTCATCGCCTGCGTTGCGTTGGCGCGTTAAACCCTACAATCAATCAATCAAATTTCATCAAATTCGTTGAAAAGCAAAAAAAAAGTTATTTTAAAGATATACAGCGTAATTTCGATGATACGAATCTGGGTGATACAAATTTCGGGATGATACGAATTTCTGATAATTCCCGCCAAAACTGCATTGTTTGCAATGGGAAAAATTTCGATTCTTATGAACGGACCTGCGCGGCCTGGCGGATGATGCGAACGAGCCGGCGAGGTGCCTGACTGCTGAGCGAGCAAGCGACAGCAACGTATGGGCTCTCCCTCCCCCCTCTTTGTCGCTCTTTCTTTAGGAACGGCCGGGCTGTTGTTTTCTGCTTGCGAAAACGCGCTGCACTCTCCACAGGCGCGCTGACGCTGCCGCGAAACCACCCGCATGCTCCGCGGGGCACGGCCGGTGGCGGCAGCATGGCGGCAGCTTCGTTCGCGAAGTGGTGCAAGGTGCTCGAGCGACTGCTTCTTAAAATGCTGCTCAAAGCACACACGAAGTTGCTTGTGCAGTAAATGAGCTAATAACATGGGTGAAAACGGTACTATAAAACATAATCTGCGCTGCTAGTGAAAGCACCCATGAAATATCTGCCGGGGTGCCGGGGGTGGTAAGCCTAAACAGCTCCGGTGGAGCCAGTCGGCTGTCTTGCGTGCTTCGAAACTGCCGCCATGAGACGCACGCCTCCCCGTTGGCACACGCCGTCAGGCTCCTCCCACTGCCGCGCGCGTCGCACGTAATTTTTTGGCCGAGGCTCAGGCGGCCGTGGCCGCGGAATCGCCGACACGGGCGTGAAAAAATCGCACATGCAACGCCGACGCGCTCGAATAGCGTGCAGAAATGTGCCATGCGGTTCGCACCCTGACTGTTGCAGTGTGTAGTGAGCTTGGGCACCACGAGTGAGGAGACGAAAGTCCAAAAAGGACCGCTCAGTGACATGGAGGTTAAAAAAAAGCAGAAAAACGTCACGGATTTCTTCACAGGAAAGTAAGAAAAGAAATAAACGAAAACTTTTTGTTAGTGCTAAATTTTTTGGTCTGCGTTAGTTCATACGAATTTTGGATGTACAAATATTTTTTGCGGTCTCGCGAGATTCGTATCATCGAGATTCTACTGTGCTTGCAAAAACGGAAGATTGGGTGGGTTGGTGCATTTAAAAGTGCAAAAACAACGAAACACAAGATTGAGAGAATTAACAGACGCAGTGCTGATTCACAACTAAATTTATTCAACCCAATGCAGTACCTTTTTATGGCACTCATTTAACGGAGAAGAAAAGAAAAACAGTGACGGGGGATTACAATACAATCAGGAACAACAACACGTGTGAGGGTTGTCTTTCAAAGATAAAAAGATTACAAGAGGGGGGGGGGGGGGGGGGGAGCGTGACAGAAAAGCATAGGCGCACTTTTTACGGTGAGAGTAGCGGCCAACTATAGTGGTAAGGGCCAAAACAACACCAGAGCAAAACAGGCATTAAAAAGCTAGTTGGAGGTGTTCAGCTCGAGGAAGTGCACTTCTTTTTTAAAAGGGGAAGTGAGGACCTGCTTACACAATCATCACCTAGTCTCTGAATTTTTGCTGCCTGCTGCCTCTAAAATTTCATGAACCGTTAGTTCGTCATGCTTGCCAATAACCGAACACCTCTCAAAAAGTGTGGTGCTGCCACAATCACTCCAATGCATTGATGCACGGCTGCACACTGTGGCCGAGAGGTCTTTCTGATACTCACTAAGACAGGTTGAGGCATCTGCCCCTCCGCCCATGGTAGTACTGTCAAACGCAACTATATTGAACGCGTTTACATCAAATTACCATGTATATCGCACTATTTCTGGACACAGTATATTTTGTGAGCCTCACCTGTGCAATGCAGTGCAGCCTGCCAAGGTGCCCACCATGGGTTCAAGCGAGCCAAGCCGTAAACCTCCGCGGCGGCCCTCGCCATGCGTGCGCAGTCACTCCGCGAAGACGAAGTAGCTCCTCAGAACTTGGTTTAATTCCGGGTAATCCACGGTACAGCAACCAGCCCTGGTATTACACTCCTAGCCCTGGGGCAGAGAGGGGGGTACCCGTCGACCGTACGCTTCAAGCCACAGAGCCCGACGCGCAGGGAGGGTAGTCGGCAGCTGTTGTTCCAGTGTACGCTGCGTAAGCCACCAAAGTGCTGCGGGTGATGGGCCCGGCTATGACCGGAACCGACCACCAGACTGACGGAGAAATCCAACTCCCGGTACGTTCGCCGACCTCACGGAAGTGAGAAAACTGCGGTCGCTCAGGCCGAAGCGAGCGAGCACCAAGTACCTGTCGGAGTCGGCACCCAGCCAATCTCTCCTGGGTCCGACCGAAGCGCATGCCCGCCGCCGCGAGCCCTTCGGCAGGGCCACTACGTCACGCCCCATGTGGCCCTTGGACCGGCGCGCATTGGTCAGCCCGTACCCCCTTGCAGGGAGAGGTCGCGAGGGGCTATCCTCGCCCCTCTGGGAGAGGGGATCGCGGGGTAGCGTGCTCGCATAATTGGGAGCAGCCCCAATTAAGATACCCACAATTTACAGTGAGAATATATAGCCAAAATTATGCTTATATCAAACAAGACTACCAGCGACTTCCGATATATGGAACGACAAATGCTGCAGAAGTGCCCCCCAAGTTGGCTTTCCCCCGGGGAAAACTAGAAATTCCACCAGCACACACCCCTAAAAGTGGCTTAGCCTGGCCACTCACTGGCAGCAGGCGGCCCTCTCCTGTCCTCCCCTTTCACTCTCCTTATCGTGATTGTGCCACTGTGCCGTGTAGGGCGAGCTGTCGACACCCCCTACAAAAAATGATCGTGGCCTGCCTGACATGCTTTTTTTTTTTTTTTTTCGTTCATTGTGTTTGTGTCGTTCGTCCTTTGTGAGCTTTTTCTGGGATGTAGCTGTGGTCACTAGTGCTAGTGTTAGTGAATAAAGGCTTATTTAGTGTCCCTAGCTAGCACAAAGCAGCCAAATTTGCCTTTTGCCATGAAGCCGGCAAACGTAAATTGAGTCGAATGTGGTGAGAAGTCGGACGTCCCCATGATGCATGAGATTCCCAAGAGCATCCTCAGCGCAGTTGGCAGGGAGCTTAGATTAATCTTCTTGAAGTAGGCTCTGGGCAGGTGTTACTAAAGAAACCGCCCAAAATTTCTTCTAATCTGCTGGCTTGTGCATGCGAGTGATGTCTTTGAAAATCCTGAGGAGTGCAATGAAGCCACCACCAGTGTAGCCGAAGTGTGGAGTAAGCTGTTGGAATTTCCAGCCGCCGTTTCCAGATCAACGGTCGGCGAGTTTACATGTGTGAATGATGGTGTTGCGACCATGGGAAAGTTTGTAAGACTTCATTGCCGACAACATACTGGGCGCAAGTGAAAGGGGGCGCAACGAGGAAAGCAACTATGATCCTTTGCCCACAACCTCCAATGTAAATGTTGCACTTGCACTAGACCAGCGCTTCTTCACCAGTGTGAAAGGTTGCAGCCTTGGCTGCTCCAATACTTTAGACAATGTGTAGATGTGCGTACTGTGTCGGGCAGCGAGGTTGCTGAAGCAGAAGAAGGTACATTTCGTGCAAAAGTAAGGCAGTTTCATAAATGGTATGTGCTTTTATGACATCCAATTGCTTAGCATGCTTATATCGAATTATGTCCTATATCGAACTGATATGTTATTTTGCGAGTTCGATATAACCCCACAATAATGCAACTGCGGGGAAAGCCAAAAAAATCGCTTTTGCGAGAATTTTGTTGCAGCGAGAATGAAACATAAACGACAGGAAAAATGCGTCCGAGCGAAAAATTAGTTTCCGAAAGTTAGTTATATTACTTTGTGAGACTTATCTTGCAGCATCTTCACAGCTCAGCCCTCACACCGCAAGTGGGTCATTGCTAGTCGTCGTGTGCAGGATGCGCAGGAACGATGGGATCGTGTCAAATGCATCCAAAACACCCCACGGATTCGCCCCCTCTGCATGTTTTTCTCCTTTGTCCTCACCACCGAGTATGTCCGAGCATGCAAGGGAAGTCCAGCTTCTTCTGTTGACAAACCTTGCCAGACAGTGGCACCTTGTTCCAGATCTGCTCACTAAACCAAGTCAGCACCTCTTTGTTGATGTCCAGAAAGGCCACAGCCGTGACTGTTTTGTTTTGTGCACGTGCGCCATTAAATAGTGGCGTCCTTGCTTTTCAGAATGGTAGAGTGAGCTGCAGGCATTTCCAAACTCGTCGGTGCTATCCTCCCTTTTTCCATTTGGGCCACTGACTTGGGCAGTGACGGCTGCCTTATCTTGTAGCATAAAGAATTCCACTTTTGGGCTGGCAGAGGTATCTTACTAAGAGCAAACATGCCGATCACCGCACACACAACAAATGCACGCGCACTGTTCAATGGTTGCAGGCTAGCGTAGCCCAAGCCAAAGCAGAACCCTGAGTCGCCATGTGTTGCCCCCTGGTCGTGTCGCTATGAGGCTGCCTCGCTATGAGGCCATGAGGCTCCATGGCCGCCTGCTGCACGATAGTTTTTGTAAACAAATATGGCGGCAGCCACACAAGCATGCTGCGGCAGCAGTTTACTCACTTTGAGATGGAAAAAATGCATTTTAGCACTTTTTGGACACTGTTAGCCTCAAATGGGTTGGTTTAATGCCGACCGGGCTTGTAGCAAATTTCATTAACACACGGTCGCTTTCCAAAAACATTTCGTTGCCGTGAGATATGAAATACACGGATGTCTATGGAGATTCGCCAGGGATCCGAAAGTATTTTGTTGCCGTGAAATTTCGTACCCGTGGGATTTCGTTACTGCGGGGTTTGTCTGTATTTGTCACATGACAGCGGTGTAGCGAACGCGACTATGTGCGCACGGCACGAACGAGTGGTGGTGCCTTGTGTCGCATGACACACCCTTGCCAGGATGGTCATTCAGTGCTCTGCATAAGCTGAAAAGTTTCTCGGGGGCCAAAAAGGTTAGAGAGCAGACACCTCCTTAAGAAAAAAAGAACCGTGATTGGGCCATACATGCATTGGTTGTCCCACAACCTGATGCACCAGGGGTTTGTAAAACGCTCAGCGCGGTTTCAAAATCGGCGTTCGAATGTATGATCAGCTGGCTGAAGACTTCCGTGGTGCGTTACAGGAAGAGTTAAATGTCCCATTTACGGCTAGAAAGCATACCTCATGGTTTAGACAGGACTGTAGTAGAGTAAGTCATGGCTCAAGGGGGGGGACACTGCTCTTAAAACAGCTTCCTTTAATTGTAGAGTAAACTCTAGCACTGGTCTCTGGCTGGCAGGATCTTGCGAGCATACCTGTTGCCCCTGTGCCTAGGGGCCTCAAACGAGATGCAATCTAAACACCGTTCACTGTTTCTGTGCGTTATTTGTAGGTGTCATTTTTGCGAAGTGTGACCTGGCCTGCAAGTGAAAGCGAACCGCAGAAACTGCTCAGCTCACTTCTTGACCACCTGCCCGCATCGTGTGAAACTTCTAAGCAGGCTGCTCCGAAAGGTAAGTTGGTGTACCGAAGAAGATAAGTTTACTCATGATGATTTTTCACCTTTTCCAAAGGGTGTGGCTTAAGGCCTTGTTATGCTGAACAAAATTGCAGGCTGTAACCATTTATAAACCTCACTGACTGTTTTCTGGAAAGTTTCACTATAACCTGGTTTCACTTTAAATTAAACTAACTATTAACAGAAATTTGCTTGTATGATAACTTTTATTTGAGCGTGGTGGTGTTTCATAATCTTGGAGTTTCTTGCAGCTCTCGTTAGACCATAGCATCCAGTTTTTCACTCCATTCGTTGTGAATGAGTTTTCTTGCGTGTTGGTGGACTTGTGAACTTAGATTTCTACCGGGGTGCTTTTTAGGGGCTCCAGCTGACAGGCGTCGGCACACTGTGTGTGCACTGTTGCACCCCACTGCTGTGCACTCACCGGGGGGCCTCGAAGGGCCAAGGCCGCTTATCGCAAGGTTGCAGGTGCAATGCCCAGCCTGGGGGAGCTGTTTCTCTCATTCTCTCGCAGAGGCAAAAACAAAACAACCGTGTATGCGAGTTTCTAGCCCACATTAAAATAGTTCTGGTGTTACCGTAAATTAATCCGTAGCCATCCACTGCCGCGCACCGCGCAGCCCAGACATAGTGTCATGTTATTGTGGCTCTGATTTTACAGTTAAACCTCGATATAACGAAGTCGTACTTGCGGGCGAAAATTTCGTTAAATCGAGAATTTCGTAAAATCGAGGTTTCGATTTTACAGTTAATTTAACCAGTTATTGAAGTTTCAAAACCTTGCCCATCGCTCAGAAACAACTGCTATGTTGTTACCTCTCCACTTAAACCGAAATTTGTACTAAAACTGGCCGCGAAAATTGTGTGAATTAAGAGCTTCAACACTTAGGCAATGGAATTCGGATAGCCGACAGTAGTTCATGTCGTCGTAAAACCGGTGCTTTTTCCGCAAGGCCACATTAAATATGATAGCAGACTAGGTTTCCACTCTTTCTTTTTTTCATTTCGGTCACTACTAAATGCCGCTGTTAGTCAATTGAACGCGCGTCCATGCCCCGTGAACTTCACCCCGGCGAGGTGCTGGTTCGAAGTTACGCCTTTTCGTCCGTTCAGTGGTAGACCTAGGCGCGGCGTTGAGGGGTGCGGTGGGCCAACAGCGGAAGGGTGCTATAAAGCTTTCGAAAGATTTTTTTATGCACAAAGGCTCTGCAGTATGGGCGCGTGATGCAACCACGACACCCGAGATAAAGCCATAATTGAGAGTTGAGCGGAGTACACACGGACCGCTTCACTTTGTGGAGCAGCGCTTACGTGCTCCCGCTAAAGCGGAAAGCTTACATTAAATATCTTCTTGCAAAATTGATTAAGCAATTACTTTTATGCCCACTGAGCCCTAAAGAAACCGATTTCTCCGCATCGCAGCTGTCTAATGAACACGTTTTGACTACGTTTGGAGAGCAATTTATTGCCACCAGCACTCGATGTTCAAGCCGTAGTGAAGAAGTCCGTAAGCAGTGCTTGCGATTTCTTGACCTGGGTGGGCTTTACCGCTCGTATGCTGACAGCGCTAACAAGGCTTGCTCTTCAACATTCGCGTGCGCCTGCGTGCCTCCGCAGAACGTCGATGGCATCCATCACTTCAATGGCCTTCGCTTTCATCGACACTTCCTCAGGCTCTTGTTCGGAACACTTTTCTTTCCCTTGGAGTGCTCATGCTGCTTATAAGACTCATCTAATGATGGACGAACAAAATATCAATGTGGTTATCAGCGAGCACAACCTAGAGCAGCAGCACCGTGAGCAAGAATGCGTAGAAAGATACTTTTAGTAGGCTTCGGCCTTCGGCAGCCTAAGCATAGAGGGCGCTGGCGTAGGCAACGATGGAGATGTCAAAATGGTGGCCGCACTATTAAACCATCCATGACCGCTAGCGGTTTTTGAGCGGCTTCTTTCATCGCTTTTAATTGTTGTCAACCGCATAATTCACCGCTTTTCTTTCATTTTAGCTTTTTAAGAGTTAATGTGAGTACTGAATGTTTTCAATGTAGGCTCTGAGAGGCAAAATAAAACGTGCCTCGACCGGAATTTCGTTCTTCCTTTCTCTCCATCACTTCGTTAAATCGAAAGCGCCGCACGAAATTACTTCGTAAAATCGAAATAAAAATACATGGATTTAGCAAAATTTTGATAGAAAACTTGAAAAAATTCGTTATATCGCGAATTTCGTTAAATCGAGGTTCGTTATATCGAGGTTCAACTGTACCAGCAAAGTCAAAGCCAAGAGTCATAATGGTGTGTTGGCAGCTACGTATGGAATAACTGTTTCAATCGAGAAAATTTTTTGAGAAATTTCTTGTGTGTGCTTGCCTCTTTATGTTGGCGAATTTTTAGTCTTTTGTTCTGAAGTAGAATCTAATCTACAATGCGGAAAATGTAAGAAAACACATGGGTGGTTTGGGAGTGGCATATGGCAGACTGGATGCAAATTCTTGTGGGAACGAAGCGCTATAGCTACTGTATGCGCACATGTCAAATCTACACTTTTTCTCTCCAACTTTCTTCTACGATATTGACTTGAAAAAAAAAAAAAAAAAAAAGATGCGAGTAGTAGTTCAGTCTACACCCGTTACAACGGACCCTCTTAATCCGGAAGAAAACGTCTGCTGTAGCCGAGGTATGCAGTATCCGACCAGGGTTGATGGTGGGGGGTATATGAGCGCAAAAGTGGGTACTTTGACCGATATTGCATATACATAGTACAGACACTTCGTTCTTTCTACACGCCTGCAGCACCTCTGCACAGTGTTCGCGCGAGGGCAAAGAATCGCCTAAACACCGTTTCCAAAACTTAGCACCGGCACTTGGAAAAGGCCTAGCGCATGCGGTCAAGTGTGCAAAGACGCATGATAAGCAGTGCAAATGAAGCAAGAATATAACTAGGAGCAATTTATTAACCAGCTGTAAAAATCAGTCGTGGCCATCAGAGTTAGCTACACTCTTTTGAATCCTTTCGTGACGAGGCAGGTTTACCCGAAACTGTTCGTTAAACAAATCGTATTGCTGCGTGACGTTTCCCCAAGGCAGCTGCCACATTTTTTACGATTTGAGTTCTCGTCATTGAAATGGCGGATCTGATGAAGAACATCTGTGAAATCGAAAGTCCGACCAGTTGCACTGTGCACGGCCAGCGGCAGATTGCACACAACGGGTGGGAACCAACGCCCCTACTTGAGGCATTTCTTCCCTGTTTCACCGAACGGAATGGGAACGATGCATGCGTTGGAATAATAAAGACCGAACTTCACTCAACCCGAGTTCTTTATTACATAAAAAAACTGTGACGAGGGCAGATCTGACTCCGGGTGCACCACTTCACATGTTCAATAGCGCAGTTGTTCAGTCTCACCGGAGTCGCGTTTTTTGGCAGCGGCCTCGTTCTTGACGGTCGAGTGAACTGTCTGCTCAGACAGGCCTGTACTTCTGGCGCGTGGTCAGCCTGTTTTTCCCCATGTTCGACAGCATTAATTACGCTTAATTTATCCAACAGTGAAATCAGCTACCCTGCCATTCATGCCGCTGGTCGCACAAAAAAAAAAAAAAAAACTCCACTGGCACTGGCTTGACTTGGCTGTGTCAATGACCCGGCTGCCAACAATGTTGCCAGACATGACAGTTTTCTTGCCAAACTAAACAAAGAAAAAGCATATTGGGTGCGGGTCCGCGGAAGTCCGTTATAAACATTCAGTCGAAACAATTTTTGCCTCAAATTTAATCCATTGTAGCTGATAGTCTGCTCTAGCTGGGTCCGTTATTAGCGGAGTACACTCCAGTTAAAATGCATAGAGACCAGACATAGCAACAGAAATGGTCTGTTGTAACCGGAAGTCTGTTGTTGCCGGATCCGCTGTAACGAGCGTAGACTGTAGACGGTTTGAGTATATACCCAAAAAAACCTCACCTAGCGAGGGTGCACGTGGTTTAGGGTATCATGTAACGATGTATTTTCCACAGCCGTTGTTTGTTTCCTTCCAAACCTTCAAATACGGCGCACCATATCCATCTTTACAAACAGGTTGTCATTAGAAAACCAAGTTCAGGAGTGCCCACCTCTCCACACCGCATAGTTACGTGTAAAGGCTGCACCCCAAGTTTTTGGCTAGATATTCAAAAAGGTATGCACATACATCAGACATCATTCATATATGGGCCACACCTTTCTTTTCAAAGGTTTCCAGCCAGCCACTAACACTGCTACCCCGCGAGCCGAGTCATCATCATGGGCACGGCCTGTGATGATGATAAGCAGGAGTGGAACAGCTGTGCCATTTGTGCCATGGTCTCCAAACTTGTGTTTACCTGTGCCATCCTGCGCCGAACCGCCCTTATTGCGCCAAACTTGTTTACCAGCGCCGTCCTACGCCACAGAGCCCAAATTAGCCGCCAGATACGACCGCCATGATGCCCTAAGCCTGACAACGTGGCTGAAACGTCGTGTTTTCTGTTTCAGTGTGGTTATGGTTTCGGTTTCATTATTAAGACTATGAGCAACTGTGGAAGTCCACTTGTGCTTAGCTGTAAGGCCAAAGGCACTATGCGCCTTCTCCGCCTCGACTTCGAATTTATTTCTGTCGCATTTGCACCGTTTTGTTTGCTGGTGCCAGCCGCTGTGCCGCAAGCAATGGAAAGCGACCAAAGTGAGTGAAATGATTTTGTGTCACGTCGCAAACAGATAGAAAACTAATATTCGCATGACAGGTTGTAGTTCATTCAAGGTGAACTTCAATTTAGTTTACTATTTTTGATGAGCATAATTGCATTTATTGGACAATCAGGGTCGTGTACGTTTTGCCCTTCCTTATTAATTTGGTTCGTCTTTGTTGTGAGGTAATTACTGTATTTACTCGAATCTAACGCTCCCTCGATTCTAATGCACACCTGATTTTGGCGACTGGAAAAACGAAAAAGCACAAAAGTTCCCTGCACAGGATAAGCACCGTTTATGGATGCAAGAACTTTATATATTATTCGGCTAGGTGGCTCTAGCCGCGACCTACTCCGTAATAAACCACCCATGAGGGCCGTCCTTCCAAATTCAGATCACGAAAACTCGAAAAAAGGTCTTTAAAAATGTTCAGCGGGAGGCTGTCACACAGCGACAATTCCTCTGTAGAACAGGGCGCACTGCACGGTAAAACGTAGGTTCTTGCTGCTCTGTCTCCTTTCTGGCGGCTAAGTATAGAAAAGCGGAGCTTGCTATCTGAAAAGGGGTGTTTTCTATCTGCTAGCATCTATTTTTAACTTTTACCGGCACAAGAAGTACCCATTCACTCCGGCTGCACATGACCTTTGCACTTTGCTGATAATATGCTGGTGCCCACGCCACCCACTTTTTTGTGCGTGCGTATGTTGTCCTCATTCTGTGTGAAGACATACCGTATTTTCGTGCGTATAACCCACACCAGAAATGTGAAAATTTCAGTGGCAAAGTAGGGGTGCGGATAATACGCGGGGTTTATCCTTTAGTGCAGCTTCACGGCAATGCACTTTGTGCCGTGAAGCTCCTACGCAGTAACACTGACTAGGCCTTCCATGGCAGCGATTGCGCTAAACATGTAAGGACAAGGAAGGAAAAACAAGGACGAGCACACACTAACAACTGAATTTTATTAGTGAATTGTGACTTTCGCCTTGCAGTCAGTGTATTCTACTTGCTAAATATGCGCTTTTTCTATCTACAGTGTATGTGATGTGTTGCTTGAGCAATAGCTTTGGTGCAGCCATTCCTCTATCAAATGTGCGGGCAATACGTGAGGATTTTTTTTTCTTTTCCGGCGGGCTGAAAGTGGGGGTGCGGATTATATGCAGGGGTGGGTTATACGCGCGAAAATGTGGTAAATCTGTTTTGGAATTTATTTTTCATTTTGACATTGCTGCAGTTCTCGCAATCTTCGACGCTTAGCTGGCACAACTGCAGTTACCATTGCCTTGCTAAGTTGATAATGCATGATAATTGATAAGCAACCACTAGCACTGTTTCGGGGGTACTCTATTCTAACGCGCAGGCGATTTTAAGGCGCATTTTTCGGAAAAAAAAAGGTGCGCGTTATAATCGAGTAAATACGGTACTCATTTTCACCTATGAACTTTGGGGTTAGCTTTGCCTGTGTGGAGGATGGTCCCGCATTAATTATGCCTTCTGACATGCTGTCGTTCCGTAGTCTACCGTGTGTGTTTGCTGACTCTCGTAACCCCGTGATGAGCAAAGACAATGCTGCGTTCTGCTTCACGCGCACTGAAACCGCTTTTCAATAGAATAATGCAAGCAAACGCCATGATTTACGGAATGTCGTCGTGCGTTCACTTAACACTGCCATCTGCCAGACACGAAGCAAGGCTTGTTATCTGATACCCTTCGACTCTGCGCGTGAGGTTTACCCTTTGAACGGTGATAACGCGGTGTACTCGCTGGGGCCGATGGTGGATAACTTCGCGTATTCTAAATTTCGCGACGTAATACAAGCACTGTGTTTCTGATTCGGAGTAGGTTCTGGTGCACGGCAAATGCCTAATATAGTAGATAAATAGATTAAAGTTAATTGGCAGCAGCCTGTGCCAGACCCCTGCCAAACGGCCTTTCTGGGCTGCTCCAAGCCTGCTACAAAAGGCAATTTTGCCTGCTCCTAGGACTGCTCTCAAACCTAGGTACCCTGTTCCACCCCTGTCTAAGTAACAATAGCGAAGGCTTGCAAGGCTATTGGATACAGCTGCAACCAGTTGCCATTAAAGCTGCATATAATATGAGCAGAGATTAGCGAAGAAATAAACTTGTACTTGTCTAGCGTCACGCTGCCTGTGCTGGGACACAATTCACAAACCAAAGTGCAGCCATGTGGCGAAGGAAGAAGTTGCATTTCAGTGCCAAACAGCCACACCTTAACTCTTTCATTACCACGCCTATTCAAATCGTTCACCGGTGATCGATGATTTATATTGCCTATTTCGACATATTGTAGTCGTTTCTCGTACACCAAATGCGGCCAGTGGTTAGTCTAGATACTGCACTTTTAGAATCAGTTTAAATTTTCCCGCTCCAGTGACATTGAGATTTTTGATGGCGTTTTTTGCGAGCTGAGGTGCATGTGTTTTCGAGGAAGGGGGCATGGCTCTTGCACTTGACAAAAAAGGATGCAGATCGTGGTTAGGCTGCATTACCGTAATATTTTTTTGTCAAAAGGCTCCTGGCAAGTGAAGTACCAAATAATGTTGTCAGCTTTGTGATCCGACAGCGTTGGGAGGGGATAATTACTTGAAAATGACACCAGCTATTCACTAGCGACCTTTGGTTCGGTGAAGGGGCAGCTTTATTCTGCCAAAGCTCATTTCTGATGGTCCCCCGCATGTCTAGCAAGTGTGCCTGGCATTTTCAACCAGTTTCCAGCAGTTACGGTTTCGTTTTTGCGTTGTGAAATTCATATTTGGCGCTACTACGCAGTTACCGAACTAGAAGCTCATTTGCCATTGCACCTCTGTTGCCCGCTACTGTTCCTTGAAACAAGCAAGCCGCTCATGCTTCCACTTTATGCCTTACTTATGCGATAACAGCTTCCGCGGAAAGTCAAAAGATAACACTAAGTCGTCGGGTATCAGTTCAGACGAGGAGAAGGCTTCCAATTGGCCTTGAACAGCACCAGCTGTTCACCGGCCAGTTTTGGTTTCATAGGAGGGTATTTCCGGAGGTCTAGTGTCGCTGCTTAGTAGAACTGTCTACTCTGACGCAGTCTCTAAAAGCATTGTATTTGTTTCGTTTCGAAATTGTTAGGTGGTGCTGCAATGTAGTAGGCTAGTAGTGCTGAACTCGCTGCATAGCATGACGGCGGTTTGGTGGAAGCTTGCTGGGCATGATTCTAGTGCATCGTATCTTATTCCTGCAAGCAGGGCTACCATAGCAGGGCTACCATCAGAACGTTAACAAGCATCCACCAAAGAGTTTGGTTTTCAACTCCAAGCGGATTTTTTTGCATCGCTTGCTTGCCTTCAATATTGTGCTGGTCGTAATCGTTAACAAGGTGTTTTTACATCACGTGGAGGCTAATTGGGGCCTTTAATAATGTCAAACCACCAGATTTCTTCTAGAGAACCATCCAAAATAGCAAAATTTGAAATAGTGATAGGGCTTCACCACAAGAAACGAGCACCACGCTGGCTAACATTTTCTTTTATATCTGACAAATTGTACCGGTGCAACTCAATTTTTTATAGGACGGGTTCTTGAAATGTTTACCTACAAAATGTGTATTCTAAATTTTTTCTACTACTGGTGGTTTATTATACACAACTTACTTTTTTTATTTTCTTCAATGCCTGGACAAAAATTTCGAATTTGGTAATTTTTTTCGCAATCATTATTTATGAAAACATTATTAAAACTGGTGTCGTTGGAAAGGGCGTGGAATCATCTGCATTTTAGGTCACTGCTATGTGTGCCTAACCAATAAGTATAGCACAGAAAAAATGTTTTGTTAGACCCCTCAAAATTGGTCAATTTTCCGCGGTAACGAAAGAGTTAAGCACATTAGCTGCTTTCTTCACCTCATACTTTAGTGTGAGGGCAGGGGGGGGGGGAAGAATAGGCGCAAAAGAACCACCAGACACAGGCAACACCCTCCAAGGAGCTGCACAGAGGCAGCAGGTGACCCGTGCTGCTGCAGAGGAGCAGGATCACATGGAATCCTTTACATCTACAGTCTAGTCCACTTATAACGATATCCAAGTGCCAAGAAAATCCCATCGTTATAACCGATAATCGTTATAAGCGGGTCGGGAAAAAAAAAAGCCACAAGAGAGATCAAAACATTTTATTTTCTTGCAAGTGAGGTAGTGCAACTACTCGTTTGCAGAAAAGCCATAGTCAGTCAGCTTTGACTGCTTCACGCGAAGCTGACGCACATCTTTTTCGAGAGCATCTAATTGCTCCAGGCAATTAGATGCTCGCCGGAGCGCCGCAGGCGAATCGGCGATGGCGTCCGAACGTTCAGTCCGACTCCGCAGTGAAACTGGTGAAACGTTGAACGGAGGCAGATGCGTAGAAAAAAAAAGCACTCAGTTCGGCGCGCAGAAAAGGCGAGGGAAACTCCCGAGCTGCGAGCAGTACGAGCCGAACTGGCCGAACCAGCCGAACGTTGGTTCGGCCGGACACGCGGATGAGGCCAAAGCAGCGGCTCCGGGAGGGGAGTCGGGAAGAAAAGCTGCTCCTCCTCTCGCTTGGCGCAGTCGACTCGTTTTCTGAGGGGTGGACGGGATGCAAGGCGCGTCGCGTGCTGTCGGCGCCGAGTGCCGGCGCCAGCGCCGGCGGCAGCTCGCATTTTCGGCGCACGCGGTAAGCGGATTCAATCGCTATATCCGATATCGCGGTTTGGGAGCATCGTAGTAAGCGGGTTATTTTACCATAGAAAGCATACAAAATTGGACGGTGCAATCGTTGTCCATCGTTATATCCGATATATTGTTATAAGCGGTATCGTTATAAGTGGATTCGACTGTATTCGTTTCCCCCTCTGCTGCCGAGTATCTTCTCTCAACAAACTCTCACACAGGATGCATGTGTAAACGGAGCTGGTCTTATTTCATTCAGGTTCCACGCCTAGGAAAACTGCTGATGGTGAGGATGATTCAGCGACGTTGGATTCTCAGCCTGAAGAAGTTCTGGTGGTTCCTATGCCTGACTTCACTCTGGAGTGTCCTGGCATGCTTAGTGAGGAAAAGGTGAGGCTTCAATAGGTTATACCACCAGCATAGTTTTTGCACAAAAGGCTCCGGTGCTCAGTTTTTATGCTTTTCAGAATCTTCAGGAAAAAAATCACTCTTCTCTATACCAGTTCCTAATTAATTCCAGTTCCCAGTCCCTAAAGGTGGTTTTTGGGCTGCATGGTACAGGACTAGTAGTAAGTGGCGGATCCAGGTTTTTTTTCTAGGGGGGATGTCAGCTTCTATCGATGATGATGATGGTGGTGGTGGTGATTATGATGATAAAGAGGAGGAGGAGGATATTACAGTTAAACCTCGATGTAACGAAGTCGGTAAAATTCGTAATTTACTTCGTTACATTGAAATTTCGCTACATTGAAATTCCCGATTATAATGAAGTATTCATCCCGTGAAGCATTTCCTGAAAAAGAAAACGTGGCGCGCATGCACGGTTGGCGCACTGTTTCTGTTTCTTTTGGGGCTTAATCGTCTACACGGGCATGAGCATGAACCGCATGGAGCGTTTTCTTCCCGCATAAACGCGCCCCGCGAGCCACAGGCGCGCTGATGCAGCCGCAGAGACCACTTGCGCGATGCGGGTAGCTCCAGTGACCACTTCTAACCGCTCACTGAAACACAACTCGAGGGGCAAACGAGAGGGGCATGCGAAAAAAAAGCGGATAACGTGGGCAAAATTTTCACTCTAAAACGTCATACGAGAGCGCTCATCAAATATCCTCCGGGGCGGTAAGCCTAATCGTCTAGCCAGCCGGCATCCCCGAGCGCTTCGAAGCTCCCGCCATAGGGTGCGCGCCTCCCCATTGGCGAAACCATGGCGAAACTGGTCAGGCTCCTCCCACTGCCGCGCGCAGCGCGAGTCACTTCCTGCCGCCGGCACGTAATTGCGGACGCCGGTGTGAAAATAAATGCGCGTGCAAGGCTCCTAAAGATTCACAAATGCTTGCTGGGACGATGAAGCCCAACAAGCATGAGCGAACTTGAACGAAGTGCAAAGCGGCGGCAATGCCAGAGGCGATTAGGCTTACCACGGCGGAGGATATTTGATGGGCGCTTTCATAAGCGGCGCGTGTCACGTTTAACAATGAAAATTTCGCCCACGTTATCCGCTTTTTTTCTCGCATGCCCCTCTCATTTGCCGGCCTCTCCAGTGGTGGGCCTCGCAGCCAATAAATTAAAAAATTAAGGAGGGGGGGGGTCAGGACATCCGGACCCTCCCTCTGGATCCGCCAATGCTTGTAGGCAGGTGGGATAAGAAAAGCAAGGATGACGGCAAGGATGATGCCATCTATTGTAATCTTCTTTCTTGACACCCAAACAATGAGTTCAATAATAAGTGCTGCTCTAATTGGACGTGAGGGTGACATGTGCTGCCATTTTCACGCTTTACATGGCAATACTTGAACATAAATGATTACTTCTTTTGATATCTCGCCTCATTTTGCACAACACGCTTGCCACATGTACATTACATGGCAGCTGGGAAGGACCCGTCGTATGTCTTCTTGCACAACACACCGTGTGTGTAAACTGAGGAGCAACATCGCAGACCACACTTGAAGCTGACAGGTTTAGTGGCGGGGGATGGTGTAAACTGTAATAGGAATTGTCAAGTACTTAGTTAAGCACTGGCATATTATAAGTGCTGGCACAGTTAAATAACCACACTAAATCTGTGGGGAGGAAGCATGACTTAACAGAATCCCCTGCTTGTGCATCTCATGTACCATATTTACTGCGGATGTGCAAATATTCAAAACTTTCAGATACTGAGGCAAATAACACAATATTCATTGTGTCTTCAAATCGAATAGCACTATTAGAAAATTTTGAATATTTTCAAAGTATTTCAAAGTTTGAAAACGCAAATGAGCAGTTGTTTCAGTAAACTCGAATGCTTGAAGTTATGCATTGTTGAAAACAAGAAATGTCTTGCTAAAACACTTGCAAAATATATTCTTTCCAACAAAGTTAGAACTAGCTGGGCACCGGTTGTAATGGTCGATTGCCACAAGCATGCACTGGTGTTCTCCGCTAGCGGGAATGGGCTTTCCCGCATTGCACTGACGATGTGTGGCTGAACGGGAGAGGAAAGTGCTTTTGGGGAGCGCCTCTTATCCCCGTGGCGTTTTGTTAACTCTGCCTTCATGCTCGTCTTTTTACATCTGGATAACTTGGTTGCGCTGAAGCTGCCTTGGTCAACACTTGCTAGATAAGAAAGCTTAGCTGCGCACTGGCATAGTACCCGGTTTTCCAACCAAATAGTGTTCATCTTTTTTTATTTGCGATGTTTGTGTTCTGTCTTTCTGCAAAGGGGCAAGTAAGACAGTGTTTTGCATTATGTAAGAAGGAGGCATTCTTGTAGCCTTCAAACTTGCAACAATTCTTGGGTGGGGGCGACTGCTGAAAGCAAAATGACAAGGCAACATTCACAAGATTGTGTGCACACAATGCGCCATCAATCAGTTACATCGACAAGACGAGGAACTTTCCCGAATGACTCTGACACCAGCAAAACGATGTCCGGAAGGCTGTCATAGCACCCTAGCCGATCACTGCGAGGAAGAGAAAGATCACCATGGTCGCTCAGGTGAATCGACACCGAGACAAATCACCTGGTAATGATCCTGCTGGAGCTGTGGTGCACACTAGCAACTGCAGGAAGCCTCAGCTGGTGCCCTTTCCCCCATTTACGCCCACGACCTCTGGTGCATCTGGCAATAAACATGAAAGGAAGAGAATTCTCGTCTATGTGTAACTGCTTCCCATGGCCAGCTGTAGTCTCCTCTGATGAAGCAGCCAAGTTGTGAAACATTATTAATAAGTGCACCAGAGAACAGGATGGATGAAGAATACTGGCTAGCACTTGTATGTTCTCCTTCTGTCCTGTTCTCTCGTGCACTAAGTTGTGCCGTTTAACAACCGTAACCAACTAGTCCACATCGACGCTCTGACAGCCAAGTTGGCTTTGAAATGTTGGGACTCTTTTTGTTGAAACTGTTGGTGGGAGTACAGTTAAACCTGGATATAATGAAGGTGACAAAAATTTCCATTTTTTTTTCGTTACATCCAGGTTTTCGTTACATGCAGGTTTCGTATTAAAGCTCGTGTGAATGAAGCAGGAGAGGAACCAATATGCTAGACATCAGGGATGCTGAGCTCACCCTTGTTCAAGGATATATTTCACACTGAAAAACTGCGTGATTTGCGCTTGCTGCTGCTACACGGCCCCCGAATTCACAAACGTAACCAAGTATCACTTTTGCTTTTTGGTACTTTTCGGTGCCTTAATGCATTTCAACAACCAAACTTCTGCTGAAAGGGTGCCTTTTCGCGAACTTGATGCTCTTTTCCACATTCATAATTGTTGAGGGGATGCTAGCGGGGACACTGTACCGGGTGGTGACGTTCTTCTTTCTCGCCAGTGGAGACGGCCTTTAGAATATCGAGCTTGCCTTGAAAAGACAAAACTTTTCATTTTCTGACAGCAAAGCTCACACCGACGAACCGACACCAAAGATATCAGTGGAGACGCGCTACTACACGCTGACAGGCAGACCAAGCACCTAAGCGACACCACACCCACACGTGGAAACTAACGGGAGATCACGGTGCGGGCGAAATTCGCTAAATTGGTGGATTTCGCCAGCTGATTTTTCAGAAGATGGGCAAAAACATTGACCCATCAGCGTAGCGAATTCGTGACATCAAGGTTCACCGTTGCAACACCTTCGTTACATAGAGGTTGCAAACACATGGGCTTCAATGGAGGTGGAAATGGGGAAATGAAAAACTTAGTTAAATCGAGGAATTCGTTACATCCAGGATTAACTTTTTTTTTTTTTTTTTTTGCTTTTCAAGAGTGGTAATTTATCCCCAGTAACATTATCACGACCCTTTGAATCAAGGCCCTTGGAAAAACAAACATTGGGTCCTAATTTTTAGTGTGTCCAACTTGTGATTTATTATATAGAGTTATTTTGTTGACCAACAACAGGCTGACCGCCTGCACATGTAGCCTTAATTACATACGATAGAACACCACATGTTACATAAATCGTGTGCCTCCATACAGAGTATTGGCATTTCATAGTGGGGAACAAAACAAGTATTTGTTTAGAAAAAGGAGCAAATAGCACACCTGTGTAATGGTTGCTGTTTTGGGGTACACACTGTAGTCATTCCAGTTGGTTCCCTGAGCTCGCCTCACACTTGTATATTTCAGAATTGTGCTTGCATCCTCCCTTCCCTTGAGAATAGGGAGTCTGCTCAGCACAGCCCTCACTGCATTCATTGTACGAATTCCTTCAATTGATGTCCTGTGCTGCCGAGTCAGCTGCATCCCATCTGTGCTTCCTCACACATTTCCCGTCTCACCACCCTCCTGCAGGATTGGCACTAGTCTGTGCATTCAGTGCCCCACTGAAGGGTGCACTAGTAGCTGAAAAAAAGCTGTGCTGACGTTAGTTTTCGATAGAAGCGGGAGCACTCAGTGGCAGAGTGGAGTGAAAGCAATCGGGTACATGGTACAGCACAAGAATTGTCGCATGATCGTACACACCGTAATGCACAGCATCGACACCACAACCTGTCTCAGTGCTGCATGATGACTGGGCTCCTCGACTTGTGTAGTTTTATTTCCAGCCTCACGAGCTTACCGAAAGCCTCCAGGCATTTTTGTTTAAACCAGCATACATGTATTGCTTTCAAAATTGTCACGTTATTTTGGACCTATTCCAACTTAAGTGTTTGCATTGTCAATGAAACTTTGGAGGTAGCGAGTATTCTCGCTCTTTTGCCATTTCGCAGCTTATTTTAGAACTATGTATTCATAGAGTGGTACTCAGTAGACTCACGGCAAGACAAACTCGTAGGGGCCATGAGGATCTGTTCATTTTATCAGAAGTTTGGCTTTTACTGCATGTTTTTGTGTTGGAGCTGTCGCAAAAAAAAAAAAATGGCAAGAGTTTGTTCCTCTTAATCATCAATTCATCTTAACTGAGTATTCCTTAAAGGGACCCTGCAACACTCTTTGAGCAGTGCAAGTAAACCTGCGCGACGTTTAGATTACACTGCCAGGAATACCTGAGCCAAATATTACACGTGCTCGTGAAGCGGTGAGCGCGCAAATCGGTGTGAAAGACGCGGAAAAACCAACCGCTCTCTCTTCAGTTGTCCTCATTATGCAACCCCTGGCATGGCCTAAGGGACGTCACATAGGCCATGGCTGCCCGATCGGCTGTCACTGGTCAACTTCGCGGCTAGATTCTCCCATTTCCGTCGTCGTCATCGCTGTGTACGAACCTCTTCTATGCCTGAACCTGTAGGCACAGTTTTGCCGTTTCTTTTGTGTTTTGAGTGCGCGCGGAGTTTGAGTGATGAGCTCAACACTTCCCTTTCAACGGGACCACTCGACTACAAACGTTTATTGCTTCAAAAACGCCCTACCAGCCCGAGCGCGCACTTGCGAGCAGGCACCCATGCCTGCTTTTTTGTGGCACCAGACCGGAAATAGGCCCCTCCGCGTTGCGGAGAAAAGGAGAAAACTACCCGGCATGTGATATATCGAAGGCCACCGAAGAGAACGCCGCGAGCCGCACCCCTCTCCGGGAGAGAGCGCGCAGCTTTCGTCGCGTTGACCGCGGTCGAGTTGAGAGGGAACGATTATGCGCGATTTCTCATCGCGCGTAGTTTCATTAATTGTGAACGGATTTTCATAATTCTTGCGGGAGGAGATTTCTGGGACAATAGACTTTATCCCAAAATGCATTACTAGTAGTCGATGGCAAGTGTTGCAGGGCCCCTTTAATGGGGGCCTACTATCAATTTTCTGAGAACAGTAATCTAGCTATGTCAACCAACTTTTCGTCCTTCGTGTCCTGTTAAGCCAAATGACCTGCTTGTTTTGATTTGTCCTTTTGGTTAAACGGGCACTTCCAATCATCTTTGCGGTGTGCAGGTGCTGAGCATGGAGCAGCAGAAACGGCAGACCCGCGTGCGGATGAACGTCATGGCTGATGTTTGTGATGGGGCCGCTGTTGAGACAGTAGAGAAGAGGACAAGGTTTTCTCTCTCCCAAGACCAGGAATCAATAGGTACTGTCCGGGGTGCCTTGCCATAACTGTGAACTTGCCTGTTTTTCCTTGTTCTATCTCATTTAATGGGCCTTTTTCCAGTGGCATGTCCCTCTAGCGGCGGCCGCTCGAACCACACCTGGGGGATTATGGAAGAACACGCCTCCTTTTTTTCTGCCTGTCGGGTGCAGTTGAGGAATTTCTCGATGTCAGGCGTAGCGTTTACCGGTCGGCTGCTTTCAAGTAGAGGTCTGCCACTTTAGAGGTCTGCCAGCTATCGCCGCTGGGCAGTTGGAGCGGCATTACGACCCCACCCACGCAAACTGGTTCGTCGTGCGAACGTCAGATACAGAGTGGGTGAGACTTTCTCAAAAACATCAAGCCACGGCAGCTGTTCGAGCATTTATCCCAGTCTACCGCAGCACAAGAGTGGGGCATCCCGCAGCAGTTGCCCTTTTGGGAACAACACTACGCATGTTCGTTGCCTCTCGACAGCGACACGGCGATAAAAACAGCATGCACTAAACTATGCGAACAAAGACAAACATGAACGTTAAAGTGAAAACACTAAAGCAAAAAATGAAAGTAGAGGAAAAATAAAAAGATAGCAGAGCTCAGAAAACGGAGCAGCACTTCGGCTGGCTTGGCTCTCGCTACTGCCTAATCTAATATGGCGTCGTTTTGTTTGCATTTTGCCCCCCAATAATGGCGGATTGGTCACTGGGAGTGAGAGTAGCTCATGCGCAGAGTGCTACTGTAAAAAGGTTTATTGCGATTTTTCTAGAACTGCCAAACTTCACTTTTAACTTGCTTTACTGCTTAACGTTTCGTTGCACATTTGCCTCATTACCTGAGTGACATTGATATGGCAACACCTTATGTGTATATTTTATATGTATTAGGCAACACTGTGTGTGTTGTTGCTTCATAAACCTCAGAAGTTAAGACAGTAGTTTAACTCCTCAAGGAGGATATTGAAATACAGTGGAACCCCGCTGATACGTCCCCCGGACTTGCGATGACCCGCTTCTTACGACGGATCACCGTGGTCCTGGCAAACGCTACTTAGAAATAATGAATTAAAAACCCAGATGATATGACTCTCGGGTGCACCCGTACCGCTTGATACGATAAAGCCCGGCGCGGATAAACTGGGGTTTTTCCCATATTTTACACCGCTTCACCGCCTCGTCCCGACCTTCTTTATTCTTAACCTTCATTTGACGCTGCTTGATGTGCAAAGATCCGCAGGCGGGCCAGACCACTTGCTGAACAGACGCAAGCAAGCAGGCGGGTACTCGTGAGCGGAGGTAACTTTCGACTTCCCCACATGGCAGCAGTACACCAATGCGCCAACCGCGAGAAGTCTAAGTTCAGGTGGCAGGCGGATCGTGAATTTGAAGGTCTTGTCGAGCCGCCGCCGAATGCGAAAACGCACGACGCAGCCTTACGGCGATGACCGAACAGCCACTTTCCCTGCCCGCTCGATCCAAGTTACTTCATTTGTCGACGCTCTCTCTCCCTATACGCCTCGAGCTTCGCGATCGCTGCGCCGCCTGCCGCCGCTTCTCCGCGGTGTTGACGGGATGTGCGCTGCGTGGCTGATAGGGGCTCGTGCAGTGTTTTGGTTCTGTTTCGCTTCTTTTCGCCTTTCCGCGCCCTAAAAAAAACTTGTTATGATGACGTCTATTAGCAAAGAGTATGCTTAGGTCACTTAAAAAGCAGCTGCGTCTTCGTAGAGCACGCGATCGCCTGCAAGAGCCACCCGCGGGGACGCCGTTCTGCGCGCATCGTCGCCGCTCTTCCGGGCGTCGGCGACGGTAGCAGCATATCACCCCTGCCACATATGTCATGCACAAATGAATTCTACTGTCGTCTCGTTTAGACCTGATACTGGCACAGGGAGAGGTTGGCTTCATTTTTCAGCGTGGACAACGAATGCGGCTTCCTTTCGAATATATAAGTCGCAGAAAAATATGTTTCGGGAATGTGATTAACCAATCCCGGACAATAACTTATGCCTTTTATAAGAATATAAACCATGCGAAAATGTTAAGTATATTCCAAGCCTGTACGTCGTTAAATATGTGCCCACACACGCCTTATAGCAAGAACCAAGGCAATCTAATATGAAACCATGGAAAAATACATGCTGTGCAAGTGCGGAAGAAACATGATAGCTCTAACGGAAATGAAAAAAAAAAAAAAAAAAAAAAGAAACACAGTGCAGCTTCTGGCATGCTAAAGACGTTCGTCGTAACTTAAGCCAGGTGGGGCTCAGCAGACCAACTATACGCGAAATGCACTGCTATTTCGCGAGACATAGTGTGTGGGGGGGGGGGGGGGGTAGAGGAGGGGGACGCTTTGTACGAATGCAGAGCGGAATCAAGGAATGAACGTTTTATTAATCACATACACAAATTTCGCTTTCACTGTCTTTTTGTTTTTCGACTTCAACGAACAGCTGATCGTTCGGCAGGTGCATTTTTGGAAGTGTACAGGGTAGGCTGTTCAACAATTAAGTGATGAAAGGTGTCGTTGGAAGAGTGTGGTATGTGATAAGGCCCTCTGATTTCAGTTTCTCCTTTATTATGCAGGCTCCCTGTACCATGTGACGATATTTCGAAGAAGCGTTAAGTCGCGGACGCCGATTATATTCTAAGCCCGTCTGCGCGCTGCTCGCAGAGGATATACGTAGCAGATGAATGTCTGCGGGCGCTCACCTCATGACAAGACGACTCTTTGTCGTGTGCTGATCCCCTAGTATAATTCTGCATTTGGCTTGTAAATGGTGGTGATCAATATATGAGGCATATGATTGGCAAAAGTAACTGGCGTGCTGTCAGGTATCAGCGTTCCGCTGAATATGTAAGAGCTGATTTACTGATTTCCATCGTAGTCTATAAACGTAGCATGAACATCTGAGGAACCGGTGGTTACGAAGGCTCTGCTAGTAAATTCAGGGTAGTGTAACTACAGTCAGGTCCATGCATATGCCGGTTCCGCAACGCTGGCCAGTGACACGCTGGCCAGTGACAGTGCTTATACAGACCGAATATACCACACTAAGATCGCGTCAGAAACATTTACACTCTCGTAAAGACACCCCATTTGCGAACAGAGTGACTGCTCCACATAAACATGAATTTCCAACGCCCGCAAACAATAAATCTCAGTTGTGAACATGCCGCAAAAGCAGCGGTGGCAGTGGGGAGCGAGACGGAGACTCCCGCGCCTGCTTTCGAAACGGGCCGCTAGGGGGATTTCAGTGGCGCCCCTACAGGCCGCGCTCGAGGCGTATATCTCTGCTCTCTGCTTACCAGTGTTGTCGTGTTGTCACTCCACTCCTTTCTTTGTTAGAGTGCTTCGAATCGCACGCGTCCGCCGCAAAAGGGTGGAGACACGTATACGTTGGCACCGCCATTTTGGGTCACTCGCTGGCCACCGCAGCAATTCACTCTAGCAAGACCGCGCTATAATTTTCGCCGCAACACAGTTTACTCGCAAAGTTTGAATCATCTTATCTATTTCACGTTGCTGGGTCTTGTGGGAAACGAAAACAGTAGGCTTGTGCGAATAGTGATATGTTAGTTCGAAGCGAATTCGAAGCGAATAGTCCTAGGGGTCGAATACTTTCGAAGCGAATTCGAATATCTGTCAGGTGTCACTGAGACATTCCGGTAAAAAAGTTCTACAGGAAAATCTCGATGATACGAATATCGCGGGACCGCGAAAAATATTCGTATCATCAGAAATTCGTATGAACCAACACAGACCAAGAAATTGAGCACTGAAAAAAGTTTTCGTTTAATTCTTTTCTTACTTTCGCATGGAAAAATCCGTGACGTTTTTCTGCTTGTTCTTAACCTCCATGTCGCCGAGCGGTTCTGGACTTTCGTCTATTCACTCGCGGTGCCCAAGCTCACTACAGGAGCGTTTTTGCACGCGATTCATGCGCGTCGGCGTTGCGCGCGCGAGTTTAAGGGGGGACGCGGGTCTTAGAATGGTCAAAAATGGCCAAAATATCGATTTTGAGAAAATCCAATTTTTGGAATTATTGTACCTTCAAGCACCTGCCTTCAAAATATCAACGCGAAATTCCATCGGGAAATACTCTAAAATGATGTTTTGAAACGCCTCGAGGGCCACGAAATGCCCCGAATTGGGCAAAAGTTGCTTCAAATTCCCGCGCGCCCCGCGGGCGAAGCAGCCGACCGATCGCCGCCATCTTGGTCTTGTTTTGAAGCTTGTTTCTTTGTGCGCATTTTGCGATATCTCAAAATGGCGTCGCTTGAGTAGAACAACCGCCCTTGCCAGTTTTCCGAAGGCACCTTCTCGGCCGCCGATTGGCTAGAGCGGGCGCGCGCGGTTTGAATTCGCCGTACGACCCCTCCCATTGGTCGGCGCGACTGCTGTCATGGCGGTCGCCATCATGGCGTCTGCTACGCTCGTCTGACGGAGTCCGCTCTTCTGGCGCAGCGCTCGCTCAGAGCAGTTTTTTTTTACAGTTTCCTCTAATTCTTCCATCGCGTACTTTCGTGAATGATGCCAGGAGACGTACGTTTGAAGAAGACGACCCGTCATGCACACGGGAAGCGAAAGCGTCGTCCGCCTATCCCAAGGTCGCGTGGTGCGACTTCGGGCCGCTCGACTCCGCCGGATGAGAATCGTTCGCCGCCTCGTATTGCCTCGCCTGCCCCATCGCCTGACCAACCACCTCCGGAATCCATACCTGGTCCAAGCACGTCCTGACGGCTTGACACGAGGTATTACACGGCGGAGGAGATCGCCGCGCGTACGGAACAAGCGGACGAGGTCAAGCGCGGAATGGAGACCAAGTCAGCAACGCAGCGGAAATTCGACCTCCTTGAAGTGGATTTGGCGCACTCAGAGGAAGAATCCGGCACAGATTTTGTCTTAGTGATTTTGCAATGCTGAAGGACCTTTTTGCGCACGTCAGGTGCGGCAAGTGCGGGCTGGCGGCGCTGGATTTGAGGAAGCCTGACCGGCAGTACGGCCTCGCCGTGAAGCTCGAGGTGACGTGCTCGGTTTGTGAACACCGTGTAGAACGTTTTTCCTCGCCAACGACCGAAGGATCTGGCAATATCACTCTTTTTGAAGTGAATATGAGGGCTTTGAAAAGTATTCAAAGCATCGGGAAGGGGGTGACTGCTCTGTCAGATTTTTGTGCTGGTATGAACTTGTCCCACAGAGGCCTGCACCACAAGACATTCATTCCAAGCGCACTTGAGGAAAGTGGTTCAGGTTTGCGAGGACACTGCAGCAGCCTCTGAAGCTGATAGTGTGCGTGCCATCAAGGACTTGTACTCGGACCTTGGTCAGCCGCCAAACAACGTAGATGTGATGTTTGATGGCACGTGGATGACAAGGGGATGGTTGTCACACATTGGAGTGGGCTGCATCATTGAAGTGTACACCGGCGTGGTGATTGATCATGTAGTCCTCTCTAACGTTTGCTTAGGTTGCGCCATCGGACCCAAAGCTTCAGATGAGGGCTACGAAGATTGGCTGGCAGACCATGAGTGTCAGCGAAACATTGACTGTGGTGCAGGACGCATGGAGGTAGAGGCAGCCATGATAATGTTCAAGCGCTCGCTCTCCAAGAATGGGCTGCGGTACACAACCGTGATGTCCGATGGAGATAGCCGCACCATGCACGGCTTGAAGGAAAAAGGCGTCTATGGGTTTATCCCCATAGGCCAAGAAAGTTTGCCTTTCGGCTACATTTATTTTCCCCAAAAGACCCTTTTGAGGCTAACAACATGATGCATTTGCGGAAAACACACTGCGCAGTGTCCCACCACTGTATCCTCTCAAACTTCCAGCATAAAAACCGCGAATGAAATAGCCTCACCAAAGAACAAAAAAAAAGGGGGGCACCTAAAGCAAGTTTCACCCTCACACTTTTGCCGTGTGCAATATTCTGGGTACCACAGTGCACTGTAATAGATGATGGCACTTCACAAAGGACTGTTGCAGTTTTCACGACGCCAGCAAGACGCCACCAGATTTCACAACGCTAACAAAATGCCAACCGATTCGAAGTCGATAAATTTTGCTAAATTCCTGATGGGGTCCGTTATTTGGCCTTTTGTATCTGCAGTTCTAGTTGGCATTTTTGGAATCCAAAGACAGATTTGAAAATGGGAAGAACATGTCTTTGTTACTGGGAAATTTCGAAGCTACACTACTGACGGTTCATCTCATAACACATGGCCAAACTTCAAATGCAGTTTTCTCAGTTTCATATTTTTGGTCACTTCCCTCAGCCTTACGCAGCTTTTTGGAAACTTCTTTTTGCTTCATAAGGTCAATCTTGGTACCATTTTTTTCAGTACAGCCTGAGGCAGCCGATGAGATTCTTAGTTTTTCTGTTTAGGCTACGCATAAATAATGACTTGCAGTTATTTTGATGAGCCAAAATATCCAATACTGCCATTTTTTGTACTTGACATATTTTTTTAGGATGCCGTGACTTTAGAGAAAAACGAAGAATGTCATCGGGTATGGGAACTCTCTGGCTATCCATTCATGTAATTAAAAGCGACAAAATGCAATGCGAAAGTTCATTAAAGCTGCGTAAGAAATTACCTAATTGTGGTTTAGACTTTGTATGATAACTTTTGAACTAACAGCACCAGCTCAAATATAATTGCATATTTGAAATCTACAGAGAAAAGCACATCCGTGTGCAAATTTTCATAAGTTTCTACCCATAAATAAAAAAGTTAGTTTTAAGACCCTCGTCCCCCCTTAACGCCCGCCTCGGCGATTCCGCGCTCGCAGTCGCCTGTGCCTCTGTCAGAAAATGACGCGCGTGGCAGTGGGAGGAGCCTAGCGCCAATGGGAAGGCGTGCACCTCACGGCGGCAGTTTCGAAGCGCTTGAGACAGCTGGCTGCCTCCACAGGAGATGTTTAGGCTTAGCACCCCGGCAGATATTTCATAGCCGCTTTCACTCGCGGCGCGGATGATTTTTTATAGCACCATTTTCGCCCACATTGTTAGCTCGTTTACCGCACAAGAAACTTCGTGTGTGCTTTGAGCGGTATCTTAAGTAGCGGTTAGAAGCGGTGGCTCGAGCGCCCCGCACCACTTCGCTACCGAAGGTGCCGCCTGGTTGCCGCGGCCGGCCGGCAGCGTGCGGGTGGTTTTGCGGCGGCGTCAGCGCGCCTGTGGAGTCCGCGGCGCGTTTTCGCGAACAGAAAACAACAGCCCGGCCGTTCCTGGAGAAAGATCCCGTACGTCACCGTCTCTCGATCGTTCGTCAGTCGGGCGCCTCGCCGGCTCGTTTGTATCATCCGCTGGGCCGCGCAGGCCCGTTCGCGAGAGCCGAAATTTTTCCCATTGTTGCAGTGGGAATAATTTCATTGTTTGAAACCAGAAAACAGGAGTCTCGACTACCCTGCCGAACATGAGCGAAGGCTGCGACTATAGTGAACTAGAATGATCTAGTGGCGCGAACGGCGAGGAAGGGGTGTGCTCTTCTGTGTAGAAAACACCAGGTGGCGCTGCTGTGCTCTCTTCGAAAGGCGCCGCCGCGGCAGCCGCTGTACTGCAGTTGTTATGGCTGTCGTTGTTCCGATGTTGGGTAGTAATTAACCTTTACAAAAACAAAGCTACTCGCGTCTGGCATCCCCGTACCTTGATAGGAACGTTTTGTTGCAAATCTGCCCGTTTGAGCGGTAGGGAAACGGCTATAAATCGTGTTGTTGGGTGTCGTCTGCTACCTGCGCAGATGATCGATACGAGCGTACGCGTTCGATGTGCTGCCGGCGGACAACTGGTATGTTTAATTCTTTACGAATGGATTTACTTTTTTTGTATTTACTGTAATAAAGTCCCGGCATGAACCTACTCGTGAATTTGCCTCTACAGAAGCAAATTATACCCAGTATTCACGCGTCCAGTAGCACCCGGCTGATTTTTTTCAGCAGCAAAGTTTGCAATGAACAAATTACCTTTAGAGGAAGCTTTCCCCAGGCACTTAGGGCTGAATGCGGCGTTAGCACGTGCAATACATCACTAAACGCCGTAGCCGTCATGGCCCCTTTGCAGGCCGAACTGTTGTCAGCTTCTTGCAGCACACTGTTTGCAACAGCTGGGGAATCTATTTCACCGCTTCCGCATAACACACTACGAAAAAATGTTTGCGCCGACACTTTGTCGTCATGTGGATAGAAGAGCACGGATTTCTCGTGAAAAACTTGTAGCTTTTCTTCTCTTCGTATCGATGTGGTAGCGAAAAGAACGTTTCGATCGTCGGCACAATTTAGCCGGCACCAGAGCTTTGAAGGAACTTGTGAAAGCTTCCCATTCCACAGAACTTGCGCCTTCATTTGATGAGCCCTGCGGAGAGAGAGAAGACTCGTGGTGTGGCTGGCGCACCTCATCTTTTTCGGCTCTTGAGCTTTGTCGTGCCGAAACTGGAACTCTTTTTTTTTTTTTTTTGCCCGCCTTTTTCTTTGCGGCTTCCGCCTGCATGCTCCGTACAGAATTCGACGCACAGTAGGCAGGATGGTAGGTACAGCACCTGGAGCCAGTGACAGCTTCCCGCGTGCAAGTCGCACTTCACAGCCGTTTATTACGTGAATTTAATCCAGCAATATATATGTGCACTCGGGCCCAAAGTGGCGCTCACCGACGGCTAAAGATATGGTCAAGAGTTTGTCCAGTCTTCCCCAATTTTGTTCCCACTTTTTGCGCAGTTCATCATCCATTGGAGCGGCGAACAAAGACGCCTTGGGAGCACCTGGGTAACCACTGTGACAACCCGGAGCAAAGGAATAGGTGTCCGTCCTTCGTCTTGACATCGCGGCTACCCGGCGCCTGTCCAACCTCTATTCGACAGCACTCGCAATAACTATTTTTCTGACGATTAGATACCCCTTGCTTC
Source organism: Haemaphysalis longicornis (assembly GCF_048455015.1). Classification (NCBI taxonomy): domain Eukaryota; kingdom Metazoa; phylum Arthropoda; class Arachnida; order Ixodida; family Ixodidae; genus Haemaphysalis; species Haemaphysalis longicornis. The sequence goes on along the minus strand of NW_027526203.1, from coordinate 234,874,317 downwards.
TGTAGGGGAACATCACGGAAACGTAAAACACGCAGAGAATGAAAGGCCGGCCTCGACCATAAACAGACGGCGAGTCTGCCCGACCGAGCGCCGCCAACGCATCGCACATCCCCTCGTGTCGTCTGCGCCGCTAGCAGACGACACAGCGCTACTTTGTTTGTAGCCGTTGCCCGATGGCTCAAACGGGTCTGATAAGCCATAGAGTGATAAGCAACAAAACGTTCCTAGAAAGGTACAGGGACAACAAAAGTGAGCATCTTTCTTCCATAAAGGTTAATTACTGTACCACACTAAAAAACGGCAGCGGCAATAGCTGGCGAGCGCCCCAAGCAACGGCCTGTTCAACCGCGGTACCGTTTTCGGAGAAGGCGCAGTGGCGCCCCTGGCGGCGGTAGACGCGCTTTGCTTCAGCCGAACACGGCAGAGCGCTCCCGTTCGCGCCACTGGATCAAGACATTCTAGTTCACTGTAGCTGCGACGAAGCGACAACGCTTTGAATGTGGCTTAGCTTGTCTTGGCTCCACATGTAGTCAAGATGTAGGACTGATGTCGATGGCACTGCGGCTTGCCTAACGAAATCGAAACTTGAACGAAGTTTTGATATTCGTTCATCCCGAATACTTAGAAATATCGGAAATTTTAAATTCGAGTCGAAGCGAATTCGAATACTGTAATATTCGTTCGAATATTCGAAGCGCCCGAATATTCGCACAAGCCTAGAAAACAGCTATGTGTTGAGCACTGTGACCCAATAGCGATGGCACGGGACTGTTCAAAGTGTGTCTCTGCCATGTATGGCAATGCCGTTTTTTTTTTTTTTTTTTTCCATCTCCGCCTTGTACAATTGTTCATTCGCTTGGCCTTGGCAGTTTCACACTCACCTTTTCCCCCTCTCCATTTGCTCGACCCCATTGGCCTTACCTCGCACGCACAAGGCGCGAGACTGGCGGGCTATAAATAGCACCGGATGGCACGTGTGTAGCGTACCGCACAGCGCTTGGCTGGCGGGCCAGCTCGGACGCCATAGAGGGGAGGGGGGCACAGCATAGGCGTTGCTTTAATTTTAAACTTGGGATTACAGCTAAAGGTTTGCAAATCACGCGAGAATGCGCTAAATATAGTAGTTAAGTTCTTAGCCCAACTTTCGCGTGAGACTGTCTACTTGGCCGGCATTTACCCGCACCCCGGTTGTACGACACCTTGGTCATACGACCCTTTCTCGTGGTCCCTTGAAAGTCGTATTATCGGGGTTCCACTGTACCTATTAAAATTTTTTCATCAAAACCTTCTTGATTGCAAAAAAAACTAACACCCAGAGCAACTAAGCCTTACGGTAGCAGAAAATATCCCATGCCTTCATCATGTGTGCGTGTCTGTGATAGAGATAGAATGGCATGATGCATACGTGTAAATGCAGTGAAGCATGCAACTGCAGAATTAACCTGCTGTATCAAATTGTTACGACTACTTGGTGAGCTTGAAGTATGCATCATTTGCGACCCCTTTAAAAGCCATGCAATCACTTCGAAGATTTGCTGAAGGCAATGGGCATGCAACAATCTAAGCTCAGTCTAAGCCCAACCATTCTTCTATCAACTGCTCTGCTGCAGAAGGGACACAGGGGCACTTTGTTTACACAGGCACAAGCGACAACCTGGAGGCTGTGTCAGAAGGAGCATCTAATCACTCGGTGGCATCGTCTCTCGAGTTGGAAAATGAAAATGACAACTATTCCGACATGGTGTCTGCAAATGTCAGGTAAGAGTTACAGACTTAACTGTAGTTCATACCACAAGCTGCATGCAGCACTGTGGAGGCTACATTGTTGTCAATAAAGCCCCCACTGAGGGTGCCTAACTCACCGCGAAGGAAAGAGAGAATAGGCACCGGGTACCACCGGCCAAGAGGGGAGACGGAAAGAAGGTCCTTTCAAAACCCCCTTCGCGGTGAGTTATGCGCCCTCAGTGGGGGCTCTATTGACAACAATGTAGCCTCCACAGTGCTGCATGCAGCTTGTGGTATGAACTATAGGCACTCATCGCTTCCTTTACAGCACAAATGTGCTTGCTCAAGCAGCAAAAATGCAAAGGCCCATTGTAAAGATGTGCAAAGCATGGCCAAGCTGTACACCTCTCTTATTGCTTCTGCCATGCTTCCTGGCAGTAGTAATGTGCTCACAGCAGTTGTTTTTGAATATTTGTTAATGTGTTATCACCGCACTTCCAAACGTGCAACAGTATTACGTTGCACAGAGTCTTTCTACTAACGGGAAGATCTCGAGAGTATGTAAAAGTTTTAACTCAAATTCATCGCACCTTAGTTTACATATCTAATTGGTCGTGTTGCATTCAAGAGAAAAAGGCACCATGTAGTTGCTACGGAAGACAAAATTTTGAGATTTATTTTTGAAAAGAAAAATGCAGCATCTAATAATGCGGAATGTAGGTCGAGGCGGAATATAGGTCGACCCCCTTACCTTGTAGCCGAAAAATGCAAAAAAAAATAATTAGGTGCCAACCATTGTTTTGTTGAGACTATAACTTGTTTCGTCTCAGATTACTCATTTAAAACTGTCTGAAGTATCGTCGGACGACTGCTTCTGGCTCGCTGTCGCCCACACAGCAGGTCATCCTCGGTACAGTCCAGGGAATTGCTTATGCAGCACTTCTTAAAGGAGCCATGAAGACAAAATACAAGTTTGTGTTATTCGAAAGATTTCGTGTTTTGTAGTGCCCCCAGCGCTTGTTCGAATGCAAACGCTGCTTTATTCACTGAGAAATTAATCAATTTATGTTAAAATTTTTATTTTTCGTGTGTTTTCGTAGCTGCAATGACATCACAGACCGCTCTGCAGCCTAGGATCCCTTGATTCGCGCGTCCGCCGTACAGGGTAGAGACACGTACACGCTGGGGCCGCCATTTTGGATCGCTCGCTCGCCGCCGAAGCAAGTCATTGTATCAAAATCGCGCTAAAAGTATCGCCGCAACGCGGTTAACTGGCAAAGTTTGAATCAACTTATCTGTTTCGCGTTGCTGGGTCGCGTGGGAAAAGAAACGAACAACGCGCTGAGCACGTTGACCCAATCGCAGCGGCATGGGACCGTTAAAAGGGTGTCTCCACCCTGTACGGCAGAGTTGGTATCGAGGTATTCGCGCGTTTGTTTACGTTACTCTACCTAGATGGCGCCACCATACCATGGCGTGTCGTTTTCTGCCTTTTTTTTCGTTCTGGGAGAAAATCGTTTCGTGAAACATACTGCTCGCTCGCCAAATATGTTCACGTAAGATACCGTCGCGTCAATCAATCGGCCAGTGTCGTCTGTGACAACCCCAAAGCCCCGCAGTCCTGTGCAGCTAAACAAGAATAGTGCGCGCAGTACCAACAGCAGCAGTACGCAGCGGTACTTCTATGTTTACATGTGCTTTCGTAACTTACACTTACCACCATTCTTACGGCTTTAAAAAGAATGCGCCCTAAATTTAAGGCAAATAGCTTGTTCGGCAGGCTTATACTCTGCCTAATTTTCGTTTGCTTTTGCCGCCCTCCGCCAATCGCAGAGCTGTCTCGTGTGACATCAAAGGTTCTGTTGCGGGAAATGAGCTAGTGGGTCGCATGGCCATTTCCTTTTTTCCTAATTATGTGGCTTATTCGACCGAAGTTTACGTTAAAAGTGGTGTCAGTATGATTCTAACGAGGTAATCTTTTGAATGAACCAAACTTGTGTTTTCTCTTCATGGCTCCTTTAAACACTCGCAAGACGATGTCATCGTGAAGCGAGCGCAAAGCATGGGACACTCGTGTGCAGACCGGAGCGACAGCCAGTCTGTGCAGGCGGTCAGCAAACATCTTGGGGTATCCATTCGTAGAGACATCGCACGCGCTAGCGGACGAAATTTGCCCCTTTGTACAGCAGCACAGGTGCATAGAGCAGCGCCCATGAAACGAGACCTTCCGAGCGTTGCATACCGAGAGCTGCCCCTTCAGCTAACGCCGCTAGCAACACTTCTTTTGGTGATACCGAACTGGCGCAAGGCGGACATGTCATTGGCCTTGGAAAACCCCCAACTTTTCTTTCAAATGCTGCTGTAAACTGGCACCAAGTGCCTAAACTCATTTTGAGCAAGAAGAAAATTGCACGCACACATCCGCCGACAGCGAGAGAATTCCTCCATGGAGAGAAGCAACAAAACAAAGATGGCATCGCGTCCGATTGATGGTGGTGGCAATGGTGCCTTTGGGGTTTGGATGGGCTCGATGGGCTGCCCGGTCGCCAGATGACAACTGCCAGTGACTGCAATATAGGTCGAGGGGTGACTTTTCGGCAAATTTTTCTGTAAAAAATCTCGACCTATATTCCGCATTATACGGTAGTTACTGGGGAAGACAAAATTTTGAGATTGATTTTTTGAGTAAATAAAAGATTAAAAAAAATGCAAATTTTTGAAAAATTTAGATTCACAGCGAACAATCCCAGAAACAGGAGAGCTTGAGACTGCCACAAGTTTTGGCCATCAAACCATTTAAATCAGACAGGATTTAGACTTTGTGACGGTCACAGTCGTCCGGGGCCCAGCGTTTATGAAACTGACTTCTTAAAAACCTAGGCCTCGGTGGCCTTGTGCTGCTGAGCCGAAGGACGCAAGTTCAATCCCAGCCGGGGTTGCTGCTTTTCTAATGGAGGCGAAAAGTGAAAACACCCGCATGTCGATATTTCAGCGCACATTAAGATTCCAACGTGGTCAACCCTCCAATGCTGTGTGCACCTCATAACCCAGATGTAGCTTCAGCGCGTTAAAACCCTCAACTTTTGTTGGTGTTTTTTGTTTGTTTGTTTGTTTGTTTGTTTGTGTGTGTGTGCATGCGCGCGTGTGTGTGCGCGCGCGCACGGGTGGGGCGCACAAAATCTAGACAAGCTCAACAAGAGCTAGAAGTATAAAGACATATTAAAAAATTTGATTCTGCCCATTCTAATCAGTGACATTCAAGGTGTGACTTGGACTGTTGTGATTTGAAGCTACGGGGCTGTAAGTACAAATTTTGAAGGGTTTCAAGTTTTGTAGTTTCAGGCATTTAATTTAAAAAATGTTATGGCTTAGATATCAAAAACTGCATTTTCACCAGTTATGACACTTTCACAGTTTCTTCTAAACCAGTCCTGAAAGGCGTTTCGAGCACACTAAAGGAACAAGCGCAGATGTTAAGATGGGCGGTCAGCGTCATCTGTGCCAAGTACAACTTTTTTATGTGCAGCGGGAAGCCCACACTTTCATTGCAAAGTTTGTCGCCCCTTTCCCACTGTTTCCTTCGTGTTTTTGGACACTGCCATTTACCATATTTACTCGTGTAATCCTCGCACTTTTTTTCCAGAAAAATCTACGTGAAGTTAAGAGGTGCAATAATTATGCTCGGACAAAAAATTTCAAGCGATAAAAACAAGCTTAAATAAGATTTAGATAGGTACTATAAATAACCAAGAAAGACATTCCCAAGCAGGACTTACCTTCATAGTAAAAGTGTGAGGTCAACATAGGCACAAAGCACAAAACTTTATTTGTTGTGGCGAGCCGCCGCCCAACTTCACCATCCTGCGTTTGGTACTGGGGAACCCAAGCGGGAAAAGTCCTAGTCTGAGTCAGTGCTGCTAACATCGCTGGTTGTTGCCTCGTTGTAACCTCCGGATTCAACGTCTCCTGCAGAGCATAGTTACTTGATATAGGAGTTGCAAAACTCCCCATAGGCCCCATGCATCAAAAGGTGGCCCTACGATTGGTCCACTGTTTTTGGATTTGCTGTACAGTGGTGCCATTTGTTGGTGACAAAATAAAATCTCGACGACCGGGCCAAAAAATGGTATTAGGGTGTTTACGTAAATTTTTTGTGCTAAAAAAAAAAATGTGACCGTGTGGTCAGCGAGATGCACCGTCGCTTGCGCATTGTTGTCTGCTGCACTTCATCTGCGGTCTTCTGGCAGCAAAAAAAAAGTGTTCGCTCTGGTGGCTTTACACAAGCTTGAAAGGATTATTTAGAGCCCCTCGGTCAGTTATTGAAATAGTTCTGGCATAGAGTGTGCTGCAGGAAAAGCGACAACTGCAAATTTAGTACTTTAGGTCGTACCTATGTTGTGCCGGAGTGAACACACAAGCACCAGTTGGTCAAGGCAGTTGCGCAGATGCAGAAACAATCGCAACATAAATATCGCAGTTAAGAAAGCAATGAATAATTTACGAAAGCACAAAATAAAGAATTATGCACCTTTAAAATAAAGTTAATGTTACATTTAGCGGTGGTCACGGTGGTAGCGCGGCTTGCGTATCATATTCATGAATTCAAAACACACTTTTTTTATTGAACTGTGAAACTACCATAGCAAATGCCAGCACATCATTTGAGTCATTGGTACGGTTTGTTCAGTTTTGGACTTGTGCTTTGTATGTAGAAAAAGTCAACTGTACTTTCAGTGAAAGAAATACTGAAGTGTGTATTTTGCAAAATTGGTATGTCTTTATAGTGAGTAAACATATAGTTCTCTTTCATCCACTTAAACAAGACACAAGGTAGGTTTTAGGGGGGCGGGGGGGGGGGGGGGGGATGTAGGGCCGCGGCCAGCAGCCTAATGCTCCACATATTGCAATTGGCAGCACTGCGCATGTAGAAAAGTGAACGAGCAGCCTTTATGGAGAGAAAAAGGCCTCTGTTTAAGTCATCAAGAGAAATAAGTGACCGGTGGAATAATTGTCTTGTGCAATCATATGCACGGTCGAAGAAAGGGTCAGGCGTGGCCCCAAAATTCACACTACTCTTTTGAGACCGCTCGTAATATCGGTTATAGTGTACTTGTCTAATTAATAAACACAGGGTCACGTAGAAGTTTCCAGGAGAGTGAGGGGAGGGGGAGGGGAGATCGAATGCGCAACGCACACTAAAAAAAGGCCCTGCACCATATCTGTGGCCCTTCGGCTGCTTTTTTGTTACGGGTGTACTAAATGTTTAGAACCATTCGGAATAACGGAATGCAATACTACTACTGCTTGTGCATGTGTGTGCATGACGTCACGACTACACGACCAAGCTTGACATTTGCGTGAAAAAGCGGCCAATTAAGCAATATTAAACCGTTGTCGATTCGGGACGCATGTATGTGCTCAGTCTAACAAATTTTGAGGTGATTCTTTAGTCATTTGCTCACATATTTTCGACTCCCATACATACCAACACATGTCGTCGCCACATCCGTATGGTAACGCTGACAGGGTCGTTCTCTTTTCGTGCGATCTTTCGGCATGGTGTGGAAGTGTAAAAGTTCCACCGCATTCCTCCCATCAGCTTTTCCAGCCGTGAACGGAGTGTGAGATTCATAGGCAGAATGATAAATACAAAAGAAGGGCACAAATGGACCGCACGAAGTCAGACGCTGCTGTCCTAAAGCAAAGCTTGCAGCACAGAACTATTGCATTAGCAGACGCACGCAACCGGAAGTTGTTGCAGATGGCACCAAGTGAGGCATCATGGGCAATATCCGAGCGGAGTGCTAGCGCGATGGGAGGAGAAATATGAGACGGGGAGGATATGCACTGTTGGTGAAAATTTTGTGTTTTGGTTTACAATAACTCCACTAATACTCTCAGCTGTAACAAAATTCTTGAAGGAGGTGATTACTGGAACATCGATTTACCAGAAACTGTGAACACCCTTGTATTAGCAGCACTTCTTTCAGGGCCCCTTTAATACAGAAACATTCAGTTTGGTTGGTTTGGTAGTAAACTATGAACGAACTTCTGCTTTTTATTTCATTGCATTTCCTAGGTGCATTGAAGCAGATTTCAGGCTAAAGATTCAAGTTAGGGAGGTGGCTTTATGTCCGTTCAGACCATAATGCACCTGCATACCATGTATTCTTCGTTTTGGGTGTCGTAATTGGTCTGTAGCCAATGCTTCTTTGAAAACAAAACAAAGCATAAAAGTTTTTTCTTTGTTGTACTCCCAGCGGTCACGGGACTCCCAATGTGAGTGGGCGGGACACGCCCTCATCCCAGGTCGAAGAGGAGGAGGAGCGGCCTCCGACCAACCAGAACCAGGCAGACATTGAAGACAAGTTTGGAAAGTTCGAGATCAGCCCAGCTGCCCCTGTTCAAGGTTTGTTTTGTTTCAGAGCGACTGAAATGTTTTGCTCGAACACACTTTGCTGAAACTTCTAAACCAGAGCCGGGATAAAGTGAAAGTTTCCCTCCGACTTCCTCCGCCCTTCTCTTCTCTTAGGGGACGAGACCAAGTCTATCGTGAGCGACACGTGGAGCACGGACGTGCTGGCCAGTGACTCGGAACTGCTGGACCAGCAGCAGGTGACGCTGGCGGCCCAGATGCAGCTGCTGGAGTCGCACTTCCAGAGCACCCTGGAGGTGGCCGACACGGGCAGCGACGCCTGGAGCACTGACGTGGCTGCCTCGGACAACGAGCGCCTACAGGACGTCGACACCGATGACACGGGCAGCCTGGCCCGCTCCGACGACACCAGGCAAGTAGTGGGTGTTTTGCAGCTGGTCTTTGATGTCGAGCGAAGGGGTGGTGTGCTGGAATTTCTTCTTTATTGAGTGAATTCCTACATTTTGCCCTTTGCCCTTAGGGGGGGACATGGTTTTTAAAACAAGTTAACTTGTAAGTAAACTCTGTGAAATTTGTCAGTCCTACCATTTTTTCCCATTGATTTCAAATATGCCATTATTTGTTTAGTCAATCAGTTGGTTCTCAGGATAATTAGAGATATAATTAACCATTTTTGGAGGAACAATAAATAAAACAGTGTTAGTCATAAAACTGTAATCTTTATATTTTCCAATGCTATGAACACTGGTGAATGCACTACAGGAAGCGGTTTTTTTATGCATCTCTTGGAACTAATTTTACAGCTCAACGAACTTGGTGGCACCAGTGTCAAGTAACCTATTTGAATGCTCATTTCAAACACCAAAGCTTAATGAGCTGTGCATCAAAAAACCGCTTCTCTTATTGCATTCAACATGGTTCATAGCATTGGAAAATATAAAGATTACAGTTTTATGACTAACACTGCTTTGTCTATTGTTCCTCCAAAAATGGCTAATTATCTCCAATTATCTTGGGAACTAATTGACTGGCTCTAAAAATAATGATATATTTGAAATCAGTGGGAAAAAAGCAGCAAGACTGACAAGTTTCACAGAGTTTACTTACAAGTTAAAAAAAATTGTTTTAAAAGAACTACGTTCCCTTTTAATTGAATTCACAGCAGTGTATTGTTCGGTGATTAAACGGCGTATTTACAGGCGGTGGATGGGCCGGAACGGTAACCATTGCATCAGTGGAACAGCGATGCCAGGCCAATGCTACTTTTTCTAGTTTCGGTTCTATTATTGCGCGCCTAGAGGCAGTGGTGCTGGGGAAACACTCCTCCTCTCATTTTTTTTTTCTTTCCGCGTCTCTCCGGCGCGCTGGGGGCGCGCATGCGCGATAACGGTCACCGCAGTTGCTGCTTCCGCACGGCGAGCAGCGAGGCCGACGCCGACGCGCGTGTCATGTAGTGGGCGATTTCTCGTATCTGCTCCCTCGGATATTACGGTGCTACAAAAGGGACGCCAAGAACACCAGGATGAATCGTAATGGAAGACTGAGTGCTGTTAGCAAAAGGTGAGAACGTCGTTCGTATGCCGTACGTGAAGCTGAGCGGAAGGATAGGACTCGTGTTGTGCGTGTGGTGTGCTTGAAGACAGACAACCTTGTCTGTGTTGTATCGGTCATCGGTGTTTCTCGCCGCACGTCGCGTTCACGCATGTAACGCGAATAAAGTGTTCAAGTGATATTCGAGCTGGCGTCGTTACTGCTCAAGCGGCGTGGCTTCGTGCCGGCGGAGCGAGGCCGGCGAGGCTTGCCCGTTGGAGGCAGCGGGGTAGCGGCGGCGGTTGCCGGGTGGGAATGGGGGGGGGGACACGGGGAGGGGGGAAGGAATCCAACCGGCATGAGAGGAGAGAGCGTTACCTTTCCCCCACGCAAGCTGCGCACTCTCGCATTGTTGCCATGGCAATTATAACGCCTTCAAGGCCAACATGGCGGTGGCGTTGCTAGGGCAACAACAACGCAGTAATGTTTCCCCAGGCTCACCAGGGGAGAATATGCCGCATGAGTCGCAATTAGCCCGGACGCTGGGTTGAAGGCTAAGAGTCGGCCTCCTGGCGATGCGTTGAGAGTCAGCCAGTGGGGATGCTGTTCTTCCACTCACTTGAGCTGATGTTGTTGGTGGACAGTCTAGAGGTAGCAGCCGTACCAGTGGGCACCTAACAATATTACTGCCTTTTGCATCGTACAGTTAAAGAAACTACTCTTTAATTGGCCTCCTTCGAGCATGAGTTTAAAGTTGCTGAATTAAAGTGACGACTGTCATTTGGCGGAAAACATGGGAAAAATGTACCGGCATTGGGGTGTGTGCATGTGTTGCGGGCGTTTTTGTAAGATGTCACTGAGTTAAGGTAAAGCCTGGAAAAGCGTGTTAAATTGGTTGACTGAAGAATCACTGTGCCTCCTTGCTTCTGTTCTCGTGCTGCAGGTCCGAAGTGTCTGGGGGCGGAGACGAAGACATTGCACTGCCCCTGGTTGCCGACCGCCACGCCATACGCCACAGCCACCATCACCATCGACACCACCGCCGCAGCAACCTGAGGCCTCCACCGCAGTCCCCGAAGCAGCCATTCTTCCCCCAACCGCTGGGAGCACCAGCCGTGAGCAGCACAGACGGCACTGCGACAGCGGCACCCACTTCCACTTCCCCCCGTGGCCCGTTGCCATCTGTGGACTCCATCCTGGACTCGCCGCGGGGTCCCCCAGCTTTGGGTATGCACTGCTGCGCTCATATTTCACCTGCTGCTGTCACGGCCATGAGCAAAGAGCACTGGCAGCTTCGTACAAGGCTTTTTTTTTTCCCCCTCAAGTGATAATGCAAGAGAAAAAAAAAATTGGGGCAGCTTCGCACTAGTGGCGCGAAGACTGGGCAAACAGCAAAGCTGGCGACTCCACCTAGCTTATTTTTGGTTTGGCTAAGTTTATGCGTGGTTATGCTTGGAGACTCGGCCAAGTTTTCTGTGTGGTTATGCTTCGAGACTCATTCAAGTTTTCTGCATGGTGTCGTCGTTAGCCCCCCAAAGAGCAGTGAACAGCCAGTCAAGTGCGTGCAATACGCATTCCCAGCAGCTTCGCGGTGCGGCTCCAAGAGTTGCAGGGAGTGCAGCAGGACGAGTGTTTGCTCAAAATTTTTGATCACGTTTCATGGCTACCATTTGGCTTGTGTGGTCTGGCATGTGGGTCGCTAATTAAGGAGTTGATTCAACGTTATCGCTTCTTGGCCTTATGGCTTCTTTGATTTTTACATTAATTCTTCTCTTTGCGCCGTCAAAACTGCACCACTTGTCGCAACAAGGATAGAGCGAGCCACCCCGCAATGCGTTTCCAAAGCTGTGCTTGTACCAGTTGTATTGCGCCTCTGACGGGTGGCAACTTGAGCCCCGCCCGATTGCAGCGAGGCAAAGCTACACTTAAGCTGCGGTGCCGGCGTGTGCAAGGATGTCATCACTTGGTGAGGTTTTCGTGCGCACCTTCGCCGGCCCAACCACCAGCTTAAACAGCATCGCTGTTAAGGGGGGAATTAGCATTTAAGTTGTCTTGGGCATACCTGCCAGCTCTTCCCAATTTTCCGCAAAATGTATGAATTTTGACCCGTCTCACAACTTTACGAATCTTGCCTGAAATTTTATGGGAAATATTTTGATTTTCAAAAAATAAAAAGGTAACATCTATTGAAACGACACTGGGGCATGTTGAGGGAAATGCATGCTCTTGTTATCATCATCAGCAGAAGCTTCGACTTCTGTTGTCTTTTCGGGGTGGGCTACACATCCATATCCATAACTCGCTACCACCTCGGTAAGCCTGTTTATAGCATGCTGTTCACGGGCCGGTTAGGACTTCCGTGTTCGCGTCGCTCTTTGTATGACTGCCACGTCCGATGCTGTATGACCTGTGGTACGACCGCAGTAGTTGCTTCACAGTGCAATGGCGGGCTCGAAGCCACAACAATACTACGAAGTGTTTTTGAAATCGTGCACATCAGAATTTCCATGCATTGTGCCATCGAAGAAAGGAGAGAAGTTTGGTTTTTGCACCATGTGCGCCTGTGATGTCAACCTTTCACATGGGGGCAAGTCTGACATCAAGGTCCACATCGTTTTAAAAAAGCACCAGGGATACGTGCGAGCCTCAGGCAACCAGCCAAGCCTGGCAGGTTTTGTGCACAGTGATAGCGACTTCAGTGTAATTCGGGCAGAATGCCTCTTCACAGCATTTTTAGTTATGCACAACATCTTTCTGAGTGTCAGTGATCACGCTCAGTGGAGTTGTTGCTCATTACTCTTCAAGACTGATGGTTTTCACTTATGACTGTGAAAATGTGAGAATGCTTGTCACAGAACATTAATCCTTTTAAACTTAAAACAAAATTAGTGTGCTGCCCCCCTCCCCCTCCCTCCTTTCCTTGATCCGCAGGTTTTCACCAGGTTGGCAGGTATGCTTGTGTGGTTTAATTGGTCTTGTTTCTCAAATCGTGAAACCTTGTCGGAATTCATCAGAGCACTAGCAAAGTTTAAGAAGTGGACTGTACCAGGCCTCGGTCCTGAGTAGGGGAGCCACACTTGAATGCTACGCAGCATATAGCACAAAAATTCTAATGCTTTTAAAATATTTTTTTTTGTTAAAAAAAAATGTCTTTGGAGCTGGGATGGAACTGAGTGAGTCACCAAAGGCTAGTTTTTTTTTTTCTTTCTTTTTTTCCAAATTAAAAGATTTCACTTTGTCTTCATGGCCATTGTAAACGTGTGAACAGCTTGTGCTGAGACGTCGTGAGGGATGAGGGGAAGTTCAGCGACAGACTCCTGCAGCATTCAGGCCGCCTACGCCATACAGACAAGATCCAGTCTCACAGAAGGCCTCTGTTCCTCTAGCTTTTGTCCTGGCGCCTCATGGCGACATTTTTAAATTGGAGATGCTCACCTTTTGAGATTGTCTTGCTCTTGAAGACGACACATGGCGGCGGCGTGCAACCACCCACCATGCAAGGCAACATCACGTTAACGAGCATCTTCCCGCTGCTGTTCCACCGACCAAAAACTCGATTGGGGCCCATTTCGTGCATGGTGAAAGACCCAGGCGTGTCCAGATACACTACCGTGTGGTCAGCATTGCCGATCTACCCTAGCTGGAAGTTCTTCATCATGCCCAGTGAAACTGTGGCACTGGGAAGCCACAAGGGGATCTCCAAACCATTTGGGCAGCTTTTGTGAAAATGACAAGGAAACATCGAGGCATGCTTTAGGAAGAATGTCCACTGACACATGGAAAATGTGAGGGTGCTGCCATATGAGAGTGCAAAAATACAACCACTGTCTCTCATTGCAGTACTCATGTGGCAGGTGGAGCATGCAGAGATTTAGCAGGAAGCAAACAGTTGGTGTCGTCCCTTTTTGCCTAGGGCTAGGGCATGCACAGTAGTTTGTGCACCTAATTGAGGCAGCGTGTGTGTGTGTGTGTTGGGGCACTAAAGTGTACATATTGAACAGGTATTGACTGGGCCAGCAGAATTGGATAGAGTAGGTACATGCACCAAAAGGAGAAAATGGGGGCTAGCATTGCTGTTCAGCTATTGGCGGTGAGATGTTTGAGTGGCGCCCCCTGGCTCTGACGTCGGCTTAGGGACTCGCGCCGCTGTCGTCTGCTACACTCCGCTTGTTAGGGGCAGCAATGCCTGTGCTAGAAATCGCCCGCTTTGTTGCTGTAGTGAGTTAAAAAGCGTATTTCTAGTGACTCAGTTATTTTGCCTGCTTCTGACGCATCTGAATAATTTGAAGCTGTATCCCCCACAAATTTGTAACTCACGAGAAGATGGAGAACAACTTTCTTCAGGGCATCGGTCAGAAGATCGTGTGTAACTCGTCCTTTCTTGCTTATTCGCGCGGATCAGCGATCAGAGCTTCTCGATAAATATTCAAAATGCGTAGACTTCCCTGCAGTATTTTTGAGATGCTCTTATGAAGACTCAACAGTCTAATGCTATGTACCAAGCAGCGGCCCCTACACGCACATCGCACAGCAGGAAATAAAGCGGCTTTCTTTTAAGTGCGAATGCACTTTATAAGCAACCCTGAATCACTTGTCCGCCGTCCGCGCTCCCCCTCTCCCCTAGCAACGGCGCGGAGGAGGAGAGAGAGCGTGCGTAGCAACGGTCTCGGCGTAGCAACGGTCTCCTGCTCAGCGTAGCTGCGGGCGGCGCGCCGCTCCCTGAATCACTCGTCCGCCGTCCGCGCTCCCCCTCTCCCCTAGCAACGGCGCGGAGGAGGAGAGAGAGTGTGCGTAGCAACGGTCTCGGCGTAGCAACAATTCTCCTGCTCGGCGTAGCTGCAGGCGGTGCGCCGCTGCGCCGGTTCGCTTCGCGTTCCGTTCGCGTGAGGGCGCTCGCTCGTCGGCTCCGCATTCCGACGCTCGAGGGCGCTCGCGTGACGGCGCGCCGCTAACGTCTGGTTCCGTAAAGCAGTCGAGTTTCCGTAGCGCTTCGTCGTTCTAGATGGATCCTTCGCGGGCTTCGCAGTCAAGCATTCGCACTTTGCCATCTTCCCTCTCACTTGGGAAATGCTTGGGAATTTTTATTTCTTTCGTGGTTGTTGTCTTGTATCAGATTAATGTTTCTTGCTTTTTTTTTCTGCCCAACGCATTAATTTTTCTGCGCCGTCACAAACGTCTTATTAGGAGGTTTCGGGATGTTTGGGAGGCTCGCAGATCGTGTGGATATTTCCTTCATGTTGTATGGCACACATTTCCTTCTTCACGGCGGCGTGCAAGAAGGTGCATATCCGCAGCGTGCTTTGTTTATTCGCATGCAAATACAATGAGAAGGTTTGTGCTACGACACCGCGATCGCGCCCTAAACAACGTTGTCCACAGTACTCGAAGGCGGCTTTTGTGCTCCGAATTCCTATTGTAACCATCGTTATCATAACGAACTGGCTCTCAACCCGAACAATGATGACATGATTACGGTGTTGAAGGCAAGATATACTCGCTAACTAACACAATAAATAGTATACCTACATATATTACAAGAATCGAAACCGATGAATATATCCAAGCCGCTCTTTATTGCTTTCCAACCCTTCCAGGCGCAAAGAACAAATCCTATTCTACTCGGGATGGCGTTCTGTGAATTGAAGAAAATTACTTTTACTCTCTTGTCCTGGACTGAGGATCCGGTCCACTAACCAGCTCGATTTAATTTTAAATAAAGTTTTCTCCTCCTCTCCCCCTTACTCCTCCTCCTCATCTAGAGTGCAGTTTTCCAATACAGTCAAAACCCGCGATAACGAAATCCCGCTGGTACGAAATTCCCGCGCCAACGAAATATTTTCGCATCCCCGGCGAACGTCCATAAACGCCCATGTATTTTATATCTCGCGGCAACGAAACGTTTTCGGAAACTGATCCCGCGTTAACGAAATTCGGTGCAAGTTTGGTCGGCATTTTACCTACCCGTTGGAGGGTAACTGTATCCAAAAAGTGCTCAAGTGCATTTTTTTTTTGACTCAAAAGTGCGTAAACTTCAGCCACAGCATGTTTGCATGGCCGCCGCCATATTTGTTTACAAAAGACCGCGCAGCCGGCGGCCGTGGAGGCAGCCTCGCGGCGGCACCACCAGGGGGCGACACATGGTGACTGAAGTTACTGAAGTCGCGGCTTCGGCTTGGGCTACGCTAGCCCACTACCGCTGAACAGAGTGCGTGCGTAACGGTGCGTTTGTTGTTTGTGTGTGGCGATTGGCATGTTTGCTCTCAGTAAGATGCCTTCGCCAGCCCAAAAGTGGAGGTTTTTATCGCTACGAGATAAGGCAGCCATCATCGCCCAAGAGTTTGGAAACGCCTGCAACTAGCTCAACCATTTTGAAAAGCAAGGATCCCACCAGTTTTCAATGGCGCACGTGCGCAAAACAAAACAGTGACAGCTGTGACCTTTCTGGACGTCTAGAAAGCGGTGCTCACTAAGTTTTGTAAACAGTATTGGTGCAACAAGGTGCCACTCTGTCTGGCAAAGTTCGTAAACAGAAGAAGCTGGACTCCACTTGCATGATCGAACGTACTCGGTGCCGAGGGCCAGGGCGGAAAACGTGCAGAGAAGGTGAACCCACGGAATGTTTTGGATGCGTTTGACACGATCTCGTTCTTGGGCGCGCACGACGACTAGCAATGAACCACTTGTACAGTGATAGCTGAACTGTGACGTTTTCTGCAAGGTAAGGCTCACGAAGTAATATAACCGACTTTAGGAAATAAATTTTTGGTTTGTGGCCAATTTTCCGGTCGTTTATGTTTCATTCTCGCGGCAACGAAATCCCCGCAAAAGCGAATTTTCTTGCTTTCCCCGGCGGTTTCGTTATTGCGGGTTTCGACTGTAACGCATATCCGAATATCGGGAAGATATGGCTGTGGAAAACGTACCGAAACATCCCTCCAGGTCTGAACAAACAGTGTTACTGTATCTTTAACGTAGACGAGACTCGTTTTGCTCAATAAACTTCCATACTGGTTAGATGCCTGGTATAAAATCAGCACGCGTCTATATACTCAGTGGGTTATTTGGAACTCAACCTACAGTTCTTGCGGCCCATAGTGCATGTCGGCAAACCTTCATGCCTTGACACCGTAAAGTGATGTGGCACAATATGTTCGAGCATTCGGCAAGGTTGCAAAAACTGCTTTACCTCACATATGATTACCGGGAATCGTAATGCCTTCTGCCAAAGCCAACAGCCCTGAAGGCCTAGAATTTGTTTTGGTCTTCCATTTTCGCTGTTGTCGGTAATTAGCAGCGGACTGTTCCATTTGTTCGAAAGATTGCTTAATAGAGAAGCTGACCCCTAGCTCCGACTTTTCGCGCTCTGCACAGGATCGGCTTCGCAAGAAATGGGGCGACGCCGACAATGTTTCTTCCATAGCGGTATCCAAAACTATACTTTAACTGACACCATGAGCTAGTGTATGCGATTTTAAGCCTATTATTATGATAAAAAGTTACCCACATGCCAATTCTGGTGCAGATAAGCATCAAATGTTGACCGAGCGCGAAGAAGCAGCAGGGAGAGCGAGCCTGGGTGAAGCAGACGACAAATGCGATAATCCCTAAGCTGACGTCACGAAGGCGCGCTTCGCAGCGCCGCCCGTGTTCGTGCTCACCGCCAATTCCACCTGGCACAACACCGCCCTATTGTCTGTTATGGATTGCTTTTGTTCAGTTCATGTTTTGCCTGCCCTATGTACCAGATCTTGCTTTTACAAATTTTTTTCCTTGTTTCTTGTTCTGCTTTTATGCATTATTCTTTTTTACTTTTTGTTTGCCTTGTTAACATGGATCACACAACATTGGGTCCTGCACCCCTCTCCTGCTTGGGCTTCAGAAAAGGCCTGAAGTATATTGTAAATAAATAAAATAATTATCCTCTTGAGTGCTTAAAACGCTGATGGGCTGGGTACACACATATTTTCCCTGGCGAGTGACAAGCTGTTAAAATGTAAAATGGCTGCTGTACCACCCTTGTCAGAACAGCCTTGTTGCAGAAGAAGCACCAGCGGGAGCTTTCTGCACTTGTGCTGATGCCTACAGATTTCGCACATTTGCTCGGGGATAACGCGCTGACCTACTTATGGGTTGATGCTTGTGTGATGCTAAAAATTTGTGTGGCTGCTCTCGTAGAGGGTGACAGATTTGGTGCACAGTCTAGTGCCCTTATAAAGATATGCAAGTGCCAAGGAAATCCCATTGTTATAACCAATAATTGTTATAGGCGCCATAGTTGTTTCATCGTTATATCTGATATATATTGTTATAAACGGCATCGTTATAAGGGAACTCAACTGTAGTACCACATTGTGAACTGTGTACTGTGTGTGGTCCTTATCTGTTTTAAGTGGTTACTTCTTCCTCATTTATTGTTTTTTAAACCCACTTTCCCTTTTTCCTTCTCACTGGACCAGTGTCACAGTGAAGTTTTTTCTTGTCTGCTTGGCAGTGCAAGATTCTGGGTTGACGATTAGGAGTAAATGCAACAGCTCTCCAAACGTTTTGTTGCTGAATGCCAACTTTACATCACATAATGGAAGATGTGAATTAAATGTTTTACTACAGTTTTGTTTTGCTACTAAGTACTGCAGTGTTTCATTTGTCAGGCTGTCTTAACCGTAACCCAGGAATGAGAGATGTATGAAAGGGTGTGAACACTGTTCCTCAAGAGGTGGCACCTTCCTTCCTAGGCCGATCCTAGGAAGTGCGTCAGATTCTCACGTGTACACACATTTGAAATGATAGCTGGCACCTTCCAGCTGGTGTGGAGCAAAAGAGATGTCGCATCCACCCATTTCTGTGCTCTGGGGCCCTCATAAGCCACTCTCCACTTTCTCCATCTTGTGTGCAGAGCAACCGTCGCCCACCCTGGACAGCGCCTTTGCGGCCCCGGCACAGCAGGGTGCCACCTCTCCCGCCACCAGTGGTGTGGCACCCCTAGCACCCAGCGAGCTGAGCTTCTTTGACCCGCTGGCCGTGCAAGTGGAGCTGCGGCACCCCGAGAAGCTGCGCGACCCAGAGGCGGCGGCCCTGGGTGGCAGCGGGGACGGGGCCGAGGAGGATGTGACACCCACGGGCACCCAGGCCACCCCTTCGCCTTCGGGGGGTGCGGCCACGGGGGACGCAGTGGCCCCCCGGGCGTCCACTCCCAAGGGGGGCGGGGCCTCCCCGACCCCACCCTCGGAGGGCATGCAGAGCCTGGGCAGGCTCAGCCTGGCCGTCAAGGAGCTTCCCGAGGAGGAGGCCCTGCTGCTGCTGCAGAGCGAGGAGGAAGCAGTCAAGGTGGCTACGGTGAGCGGAGGGAGGGAGAGCACTCGCCTGAAACCGGGCTTGGAGGTGTGGTGCCATGCTGCCCCCTTCTCTTCTGGCACATCTGGCAAATCGATGCCTCAACTTCATTTGCAGTTTTCTCTGATGGTAGCCGTTTTTTCAGGAGGACGAACGGGGTGCGGACAAAAAAGCAAAGAACTTCCTAAAAGCCAAGGTAAGCGTTCGTTCACTGTGCACGAGTTCTCTGGGAAACCAATTTAAAGCCCTGCACTGGAACAGAGGTGTCAGCTATTGAGCTAGTTTCTCTGTGGGCATTTAATAATGTTCCTTTAGCAAACAACCTACGATCAGCCTTCATTTTGTACTGGCTGGCTGTGTGTTGAATTGCGTTGAGGGGAATGACAGACACCAGTATTTAGACCTCCAGGCGCAGCAAAATTTTAATTATTAGCCCTGAAGGCATTTTTGGCCGCTTGTCAAAGATGTGCGGTCTGTACCTTTGTTGCCAAGCATGAACAGAAATCACATATATCTCTGAATGAGTCTTATTAACCCCCGTTTGAATATGTATAGAGTCGAGTCCACTTGTAACAATACGATTTATAGCAATATATCAGATATAATGATGAACAACTACGGCACCATCAACTTTTGTATGCATTTTATGGTAAAATAACCGCGTATTACAATGCTCCAGTGCCGCGATATCGGGTATAACTATTGGATCCGGTTACAGCATGCATCGAAAATGCAAGCAGCCGTCGGCTGTCCGCGGCGACCATGCCAACGGCATGCGCTGCGATGTGCTTCACATACCGTCTATCCCACACAAAACGAGTTGACTGCGCCGCTTACGAGGAAGCGAGCGGAGGAGGGAGGCAATTTTTCTTCCAAACCCCCCTCCTGGAGCCATTGCTTTGGCCTCATCCCCGCGTTCACTTGTGTCACATGCGCGCCGCTTGAGTGAACCTCTCCCGGGGTACAACACGGCGGACGTGATGTCACGGCCAGAAAACATGCTCCTTGTGGCTGGGCGGGCGGTTGGGAAAACATTCGGACTGGCGTGTGGCGCATATGCAGTGAGGCTGCTTTGGACGCGTGCGAAAGTGGGGTTTTTGTTTGTGCTTTGGCTTTTCTGACGCCAGTGGGCTGTTGTGCTTTCAGCTGCACAAATCATATGAGCAAAACTTCCGCTTCCCCCAAAAGGTAAATTCGGCGGATATTGGGGATGCACGCAGTGCGCTGAAGAGGCTGGCAGCCAAAGCAGTGGCCTGGTCTGCTCTTACTCATAGAAACATTTCCCATTTTCGAACTTCTGCTGTTCCTCAGAGCGCAGTCACACCGCCGTCTGCATTGGCATTTCGTGCTGATTAGTGCCATGTAACGATGCCGTTTGTCAATCAACTGCTATCATGCAGCACCAGCAGAAATTTCCTCCAATGAAATAGTGCCAGGGGGGTGGGGGCTGGGGGAATTTTCTTGCTGCTAAATATTGTCATGTTTGGATGAAGTAGACTATTGTATTAAAAAGACAATGATTGTCTAACCTGCTTAATTAAGCAACGCGAAATAAATGTTTCGATGAGTGATCCACAATAGCCGCCTACCGCCAGACCGACAACAAGTTTGGTACTTGTAAGTACAATAAATTTATAGCTTGATTAATTATAGTATTATGCCTTAATGAGGTGCCTGCTGTTCCCACACTTAGCATCGTGCCTTCGTTGCGAGATGGGCCACTCACACGTCTGTGTTGCTGCACACTGAACTCGAAAAATGAGTTTGCTCTAAGCGACTGCACTCAGTGAATGTATTCTGTTGTTGTGGTCTCCTGACGCTGGCATATGCTGCGGGGATACAAGGCCACTAACTTTGTCGTAAAATAATGACTACGGATAATTATTTTAGTGCCACTCATAAGCTATCCGCACTAACCATACGTGGCTGCTATGTGTGCTCTCACAATGACGATGAACTGCTTCACGATTTCACTGGGGAAAAAGTTAGCAAAACAACTGGTAACTTATGTAGAGCACATCATCCCGATATTTTTTAGTAGAAAAATTTTTGGCTTTGGCTTTTCATATTTCTGTTTTGTTGATGATTATTTTACTTTTTCCTCCTTTCATGCTTTTTCTTTCCTTTTTTTTCTCGATGTGAAACCGTGCATACGCCACTGTCTCCGGGCGACGCAAAGAAACCAAGAACAGGCAGCGTACACTTAGCCTGAGGCTCTGCTCAGCTTTAAGCGGACCTTGAAAACAAAAATGAATTAGCTTTTCTTGGTATGTAGCAAACACAAAACATCCTCAAAAACATTTTTGATATGTGTCGCCGGAGTACCAACCCGTTTAGGCTGTTCTGTTGCGCACTGATTATCTGAAAGCATAAGTGCCCCAGTCGTCAGTTGACTGTATGGTACACAGCTGTGTTGCGGTGGTTTTAGTTGCAGAAAGCCACAGGGAGGTGTGACGGCCCCCGTAATTTAGGCAGCCAGCGACAGTCTCAGCACATCGTTCCTTTTGGGCGCCGCACGGCCAGGGCAGGACGTCGACGTTGGCGCGTTTTGCCAACCACCGCCACATTTTGCATCCGCCAGTATGCGCACGGGCGCTTCATGACATCATGTTGTTTACATCCAGGTAGAGGTCCATTTGATTGGGTGCCTCTTCAACTGCCTCCGTTTTTCCGCGTCAAGGCCGATGTTTTGGAAACATCGAGGTGCCTCGCTGAAGCGAGACCGTTGCGCGGATGCGTGCTGCGAACAGCAGGAATGGTGATGCGGTTGCGCAGCCTACTTGAGTGGCCTTTTCACAGGACGCCCAACGCATGATACAGTCCCTCAGGGTCTTTGTTTTCGCCAAGGACCCTTCTCTCAGCTACTTGAAGCACTTATGGATGCTCTTGAAAAAGACGTGTGCTAGTTTCACGTGCAGAAAACAAAGCTGATCGACTATGGCAAATAGGTAGTAGTACGACCTTGCTTGCATGCAAATAAAATGTTTTGAGCTCTGTTTCATCTTTTTATTTCGCAACCCGCTTATAAAACTTATTGGTTATAACGATGGGATTTGCTTGGCACTTGGATATTGTTATAAGTGGACTGGACTGTATTACAGATCACAGTGACACTATCAACATTTGGAAGTAGCCTTCATATAATATGTAACATCATCAGAGTAAGGAGATGTTTATTTTCTCAGTTTAACAATTAATCCCTCACAAGAACAATTAATCCCTCACAAGGTCATTGAGTAGCTCAATGAGGCCTAGGGTCCAATAAAGCCTAAAGGAGTGGGCTAGCTTGTTTGTGTTTGCTTTATGCCATAAAAAATTATTTACAAAGGCTTTTAGCTAACTCCTCCTTTTATTATTTTTTTTTTGGTACCATTTTCTGAAGCTTGCTTGAAAAATTTTAAATTTTGGTTTTCATATTGTCAACTGCAAAATAGTTGCTTTGTTTTGGAGCTAGGCATTTTGATTCGGAGCTTTTGAACGAAACCATTGTTCACTTTATATTTTGAAAGCTGAAATAACTTAATGCACAGGTTTGGTGTTTATCAACCGTTGCAATGCTTTTTTAAATGTCTTCAGTTTCGGTTACATCCTTTATCAACAAAAAAAAAGGCATGAAACGGCTGGCTTACAAGCACTATCCTAACTTGTTTGGTAACTCAACAGAAAGTACCCAGAGAGTGCATCGTTTGTGCAACTGTAATTATATTCTGGTACCTTACCATCCATTTTGTTTTTGTCTGTTTACTATGATTTCATTTTTTCTTTTTACTTTGCAGCTGTCCCAGTTTAGGTTTAGCTTCAAGCCCAAGCAGCGAAAGTCCAATGAAGTTACCACCAATGGCCCTGACGTACTACCCCGCTCTGTTCTTCCTGATGTGGGATCAGGTGCGTCCCGGGCTGACTAGTGGTCCGCTTGGCCTCTCCGCGATCTCTTGCATGAGATGGAACATCTTATCTAGTTCTAGGGGTGCTTGCTGCAGCACTAGTAGGGTGCTGTTCATGCCACCACACCGTCTTTGACATGTTCTTCACGCCACTGCATGATGGAGGGGCAGATCCAGGGAGGCATTTTTTTGAACGGAGGGGGGGAGGAAGGAGGAGAGGAGAGGAGAGGAGAGGAGAGGAGAGGAGAGGAGGGGTTCCCCACACAAGGTCCCCACAGTAAGAACTTTCGAAATCGGATACTGTGCTCAGAGTTTTAGTGGTTAATTTTGCTCCTGTCAATACTTGTGAGCCATCAGGATGGGACCCTTCAGAGTGAGTGCTCAGTATTTAGGGGGTTCTGAACTGCGAATATATGCTGGTCCTGGTCAAGAGCAAATCTCTATTTATTCTGGTTACTATGCACAGAAGCGTAGATTAGCCATGGTCTGCCTATAAAGCTACACAGTGTTACAAATGAAGCCAGTTTGGAAGGTCAGAGGTAAGAACGTTTGCTTTTACCCTTGCGAAACTGAGTATTGCTTGTAGGAGATGGGGTTTGTGCACTGGGAAGGTAACAGAGCTAAGACAAAATGACAAATGGGAGGCAAGTTTGTCGCTTCTGTTGTGTCCTTGTGGTGTTGCATTTTCTGGAGTGGTTAACTGGCAGCCTGAGGTTAGCATCGTCAAAGGTCTTCCTTGACATGAAGCTCAGAGCTCACCTGCAACACACTGAGCATAGCGCTCAGAAAAGTGGCAAGAATAATGGGACTTTACTTGGCATCTTGCAGTCGTATGCAGTCGAATCTCACAATAATGAACTCCAAAAGCATAGTTAGTAATTATCTGGCCATATTAATTAATAGTTGTATTACAGACACAGGTGAGGTAAATGCAGGTGCTTTACCATTATTGGAGGGGGGGGGGGGGGGTGCGAGCTGGGACAAAAAACACTGTGTGACACCTAGCAGAGCTTTGTGTATGCAGTCAACTATATACTTAAGGTGATGATATGCTTGTGGTACATAGGTTATGTTGCATAAGCTAAAGCCAACGAAGAAAAAGATCGAACAGGTTGTGAAGTGGACACGAACGGGCAGGAAAGTTGATTTTGGCCACATGTTTGGTGTTGTATCAAAAAGTGCTGTTACGGTTGCCATCGCTATCAATAAAAGGGAAGGCATTGGTGTCCTTAAATGACACCTTCTTGATGAGCTCTTAAAGTTTACACATTGTAAAATTGCATCATTGTCTCCTGTTTGTTGATGGTAACGGCTGAAAGAAATGAGCACCACTGGATAGATGCCATGTGTGTGACGCTTTGCTTCCACATCCTGACATAGTTAATTTGTCAAATTGTCAGGGTGCCTCTGCCCTACTTTGTGTCCTCACCCTTCGGTTCCTCTCTCAGTCTTTTTTGTTTATTTTATTTAATTGTAACTGGGACTGGCTTTAGCTCTTGTCACAACACCAGCAGAATGGGGCCTCTGTGAGATGTTGAACCGAACCAAGGCACCTGCGGCAGCAGCCACGTGCGAGCTTCTTTCTTGGGCAACCGTACGGGAGTGCCAAAAGAAAGCGTCTTCCCTGCAGCAAGTGTGTGGTGTCTCCTAACCTCACTGGTGGTGTTCGCCCCGTGCCAGATGCCGCGGACATCCTGGAGAAGTACCGGGGGGCGGGCCCCGCCATGGCCAATGGCGCCGTGGGTGGCGGCGGCAGCAGCAGCGGGGCATCCCCCGGCGGGGGGGCGTCCCCGCTCGAAGCTCCTCCGGCCTCTTCCTCCTCCTCGTCGCAGCCGACAGGGGGGGAGCGGGGTGGGGAGGAGTCCCTGGTGGAGGACGCCCAGCGGAAGCTGCGCCTGGTGCTGGCCCTGGCCGACCTCCCCCAGGGGGGCCCCCAGGAGCCAGCCGCCCTGCTGCAGGGCCTGCTGGCCCAGGCCACCCTGCTGCACAACAAGACGCTGGCTTCGCACGTGCACGAAGCGCTGCGCTGCCTGCGCCTCCTGGACGAGCTGCAGTGCCTGCGCGTGCTCAGGTCGGTCAATCAGAGGGGACGCACGAGGTGGGGCTGCTGGGCTGGAAGGGAGCGGTAGCACAGAACTGGTAGGAGGTGGAGTAAAAAAATGGCTGACAATGTTTGTGCGCAGTGTGAAGTGCAGTCTTTGCGGTCAGAGCACATAGCTGCTGCGTCTCGGAAAATGATTACGCGATCAGCGAACACACTGCGGCGCATACTACTCTGCCGTTATCTCGCAGTGCGTCGCCGCTGCCAAGCATGTTGTTGTAAAACGTGTTTGAACCTCCCACGCAAATGTTATGGGGTTCAGATGAGCCATGCAACAAGGAGGACGCCGAAGGACTGATGTACGTGCAGCACGCAGCGTGTGCTGAGCTTCTGTGGCGCAGCCTTGGCATACTGCCCTCCCCCTCGCGCTTTTGCCATACTTTCATCTTCATTCCTGCGGGCTCATATGCAGTTGCAGTGGCTTCTTTGTTCTCTTGGTTATCTCATAGTGTTGCCACCAAGGAGCGTCTTGCACCGCCTGAGCATACCGCCCTCCCTCTCACACTTTCGCCGTACTTTCCTCCGCCGTTTTCTGTCCGTCTTCGGTGCCCTCTTTGTTCGCTCGGTTATGAGGCCAGTGACGCCGTCAAACCACAGTAGTGGACGCTTCAGTGCAGCGCACCAAAAGAATTCAGTGAGGCTGCCTACAAGTGGGATTGCAAAGCATTGCATTTTACTTCAAGCAGTGTTTGACGGTAGGTCTGCCATGACTATGTCCTCTGCTGTTGCAACGTTTTCTCCCTCAGAGCCATATACATGTGGCGTGCAATCTTTGTGTTGCTAGTGTTGTGCCATTGTCGGCTGGTGGTGGTTTTAGCTATCGTGAGCACCCGCCTCTTTGCTCACTGTGCGACATTTTGGTGTTCACTTGTATGTTCTTTTGAGGCGTACTTCCATGGGCAACCATGTTTCCCAGGTACCACTTTGGTAGATGCTTCAGGGTCCATCACAGTCGAGACAGCACAGACATGCACAAATGTGTCCACTGGTGCTATTGTGTTCTCTTATTACCATGCTCCCTATCCTTTCCCGATTGCATCGTTTTCTCCCCCTCTCTTGTCTTCTTCTTCGTCGTTGCGGTCCTACATACTCGCTATTGGTGTAAATTTGCCTCGTTACTTCTGCAATGAGCATGCTGGAATTACTCCTGTAGGCCTCTGTGCATACTGTTGCAGGACTAGGCACACGTGTCCAGCCCTCGTCGTGTCGAGTTAGCGTGGCTGGCGAGTGGCTTGCAGGGGAGAGTTGCCTCCATATGAACCTGCAGGGTCTTTTGTTGGGGGGACTTTTCCCGCAAATCACTGAGCCTTGGTGGGAAAGTTGTGCACTGTTGAAGCCTGGGCTCTGCATCAACACACATACCACAGTCGATTTGCAACAATGCCTTTGGCACACATTTCAAAGTCGGAAGGCAGCGCAATGGCTAGGTCCACATTTAGTCATCTGGAGCCAAGGATCGGCCGTGGTGCATGTAGTTCGTGCTCAACTCGCAATCCGTAGGCTCCCAGTTCGAATGCGGACTCAAGTTCGAGCAGCAATTTTCTTTCCCGTACTTTCATTCTTTTTGCATCGTCAGCCATTTTTGGAACCAATTCTCGGTCATGCCAACGCCAGACATTCGCATACTGGGGCATCTAGTGATTTTGCCTCAGAATGGCACGGTCTTTAAATGGTGGGCGCCCTCTGCAGCGTGCCCGGTCGCTTACAAGAGTGTTTGCATGCATGCGAATGCTCCCCTGCTTCGTACACAAGTGGGCAGCTAAAAAGGTCCCTGTGCCCATGCCCCCCTTGCACAGGGCCCTGGAGGAGGAGCACCGGCGGCGGGCGCCCTACGTGGCCTACCTGGTCCGCTGCCGCCAGGGGCTGCTGGCCGTGCAGGCGCAGCTGGAGACACGTCTGCGGCGCACACAGCGCGACCGCGACGTCTGCCAAACGCACCTGGCCACCCTGTGCGTGCGACACTTCCTCGACCCCCGCGAGGCCCGCCTGCAGGCCTTCTCACGCTCCTTTCAGGGGCTCACCGCTGCCGACGAAAAGGTAGAGTGTGCGTCTCCTCCTCGGGGGGAGGTGGGGAGGGAGAGAGAAGAGGGAGGGCGTCAGGTAATGGACCAGGTTCAGGTCTTCTCAGTTCTTTGTCTAGCCTCGTTGGCAGCTTCTGTGTTGTAGGGTGACTAAAGAGTGGTGGAAAAAAGTTGGAGGGAGGTGCACAATCGTTTTCACACTGGCCACTGTTCCTGTGACTGCAATGTTAGTGTGTTTGTGGCCAACACTTTCACCCGTATTCAAATTAATTTTCTAACAGTAAACATATGTACACGTGTTAGGCGCCTGCGAGATTACATGCTTGCCTGATGAAAAAAATTTGGGCTTGTTGCGAGTCAACCTAGCGATTTATTTTTGTCTTTCTCTACAGGCTCAACTAGTGGAGCAGTTTCTACAGCATCTATTCCAACAAATGGAGGTAGACCCAACATGGCAAAGTGAGTTCTTTTTTGCTTGCCATATTATGAGAGTGACTGGTACTTGCTCATTCTGTGAAGTGGGCGTGCTGCAGAAACTCGGCTGCGACCATAAAAATTCTGTGCGAAGAGTTTGATTATTCAGCTGCGGGAAACCGTGCTACAGTCAAACTCCGCTACAACGAACTCCGCTACAACGAAATTCCCGCTTCAACGAAGGTTTTTCGATTCCCCGCCCGCATCCCATAGGCCCCAATGTATTAAAGCTCCCTCCACAACGAACCACTTTTTTTATTGTTCTCCCGGTTCAACGAAATTTTCCCGGGACACAAGTCACTCGATCTGCAACGGACTGAACCACTCTAACTAATTTTGATAAGTTCTAACAATGTAAATTATATAGTAGCAACATTTTCTCCGAACATCCGGACATCGAGAAGCTGCCGCTTCTCGATGTCCGGATTACCGGCACCGACGGCGCTCAAAAGCGGCGGCGGCGGCGGAGGAGGAGGCAACCGCTTCTCGCCCTTTCTCGCGCTCGCCCGGCACCCGCCGGCGGGGCCCGCCGGCGAGAGCACAAGCTGCCGACGACGTTGGACCGGGGCAAGACGCGACAACGGCCGAAGCATGGGTAGCTCTCGAGGAAGCCGGCATTGTTCCTGAGAACTTAGCATTGAGCGACTACGTAAATGCCGACGCGGACGTGATCGTCTACGAGGAGCTGAGTGATGCCGAGATCCTCAAGAGTGCCCGCGCCGCCTCCGCCGCCGCCGCCGATTCATCCGACGACGAAGAAGTCGGGCATGGTGTTCCGACGGTCCCGACGTCAGTGACCGCGTTGCAGGTCATGGACTCCTTGGACGTTTTACGTAGTTTCCTTGGCGCCCATGACGATGATGTCGCCATGCAGCTCCTCGCAGACTGTGAGCAGCGCATTCTCCCGTTGCTCGTGCGAAAGCGCAAACAGTCATAAATCAGCGATTTTTTCAAGTTTTGGAAATAAAATGCTCCCAGAGTGTCGTGCATATCCTGTGCATATCCGTGACCGCAAATTAAAATATAAACTCCGCGCTGTGATTTCTCGACGCCTGCTTTTGCGCGGATCTCCACGAGTACGACGCGCATATTACAACGCTGGTCTAAGCGCCGCGAGACGCGTTGTGACCGCAAATTACGATATAAACTCCGGGCTATGAAAAGGGTGCTATTTTTGGCGGAGCGAGCTCCAAGCAAGTTGGCAACATTGGGGCGAAAAGGTAGGTGGGAGATTTCACGACGCCAGTTAGACGCCTGCCCTGTTTTCTTTATTTACTGATTTTTCCGCGACAACGAAATTCTCGCTACAACGAAATTTTTCGCGATCCCCGTGAATTTCGTTGTAGCGGAGTTTGACTGTACTTGCATAAATGGAACCTACATCCCACACGGGTATGGTCGCAGTCATTGAGGTTTTTGGAAACTATTTGCCTAATTGTGCTGTATTGTCTTGGGCCCTGGATGCTGCTGTGGACCCAATCGCAACTCTGCAAAGCTTGCGGAGTAGAGTCCAGCATGCGTGTCTGTGCGATGGTAACCATATGCAGGGCAGGTCGAATAGAAGTAGGAGTGGGGTTATCTTGCTTGGATGCACTCTGTCTCGCCAGGGCCTCCCGAGAGACTTGTAACGACAGGCTGTCGTACCAGGCCGTACAAGAGGTCGGGGGGTGTGACCTCATTGAATTAAAGCTTGTATGAGTGAGAGGTAATGGAAGATGGGAACCGTTCTCTACACTGTAGTAGGAAGCACAAAATGGGTGATCGGGAGCACGTCAGTGGAAAGAGTCGACTTGCTCGGGACCTTATCACACAACTCACCGCGATATGGCAAAGTAATTAGCTTTTCGTTTTATTGAAATTTCGTTGAATCAAAAATTCGAACCTAGCATGTGCAAACAACGAGTTTACTCACTGGTTTGTAAGCACTCATTCACAAGAACTTTGTAAGTAATCCATGACCTTTCTTTGCTCCTGATTGGCAGCTAAAATTGTTGTCAGGTTCCATTCATACGAATGGGGTGTGCGTGGTGTTTTGTTGCTCATTGAGTTCGCCTACCACCATATCCATGCAACACGCTGACGTACATGTGTGCCAGCTACATAGATCGGCACATAAAGATGCTCAAACACTTCGCTCAGGAACAGAAAAGGAAAAGGGAAAAAAAAATTATGTGAAAGGCAGTTGTGCATTGCCCCGTGACAATACAGCACATTTCTTACATTTTCTACCAAATACTATATTGCCTTCATGTTGACTGCCTCACTCAGTTTTATAGTCTATCCGGGGAATCACAGAATTGTAATGGGTGGTTTGTTTTCCCGTAACATGCAGTGAAATCAGTGGGTCCGTATTAGGTCATTGTTATCACCAATACATCATTATTGTTATTATAGACGGGTTGGCCTTTATTACCATGTAACGTCAACAAATGACTCCCAACCACACTTTGTACTCGTGTTGCTGCTACAATGCTACTCTAACATCAAATGAGTCTTGCCCAAAATGCAAATACCAAGTGTGTTGGCAGAGCTTAATATAAGGCACATAAAACTGAAGAAGCAGCCAACACACTCTCTTGACAACAGAAAGTTGCAGCTGATAGTCTTGCTTCCTGCCTGACTGAGCGCATTGCTGCAGTGCGGAGGAGAACCCCCAACTGGCAGTGATCGCCATGGTGCGGCAGCCTTGAGCAGCATATGAAGCTTTCCTTTGTAGCGAGGAGTTTTGTAGCGAGGGGAGCATTGAAGGACTCGTCCTGATAAACCTTCCTCCTCCTCCTCCTTCTCCTGTTCTCTCCTTCCCCCCCTCAAGGGTCCCTGTTTTATTCCCCCAGATCTTGATCTTGGGTAATCGAAGCTGTGTGTAGAGAGTCTTTTAGACAAGCTGGCCCGCTCTCTCGGGCAGGAAATTTGTTTGCTACGTATCAGCTTGCGAGGGAAACCAGGCACAGAAATAATGGAAAGGTTGGAATGACCTAATTCTTTGTTATGACTGGTGTGCCGTGCCCCCTTGTCAAATTTTTTTAAAAAGCCGTATGTGAATGTGACTCTCGACATGGGTTTGACTCGTGGAAAGGTACTGCCCTGTTAAGCGTAAGGTTCGCAAAAGGTTTGGTCATTTTATCTGCATGATTGCTGCGAAAATCCCGAGCCTTTATTATCAAGAGAAACCATGCACTTGTTCTCGATTAAAGGAGCCATGAAGGCAATATACAGGTTTGTTTTACTCGAAAGATTTGGTGTTTTATAGTGCCCTCAGCCCTTGAAACAATGCGTTACTCACTGAGAAATTAAACAATTTAAGCCAAAATTTCTATTCTCCCGCCGCGTCTTGTGTTTTGTGACGTTGGCAATGATGTCTCAAGGGCAGGTTTATAAAAAAAAAAGTCGTTAGTATGTTGACTAAGGCTGCTACCCACAGCAAAAACTTGTTTTTTGTTAGCCGGGTTTCCGTTTGCCTTCATAGATGACGGAATGATACTGCTGGAGGAGCACTGTCCGCACACGGTTTCTTTTCTGACTGGTCTTGCACCTGCTTATTGTTACAGTTGATAGTAATCACGTCCTGAAATATTGTGTACGACTCGACAGGAAGGGTCACGTGAGTGGCAGTGTCGCTTATGCCAGTAGGCCAGTGTCGTGTCAACAAGCCCGACACGCTCTACGGTTGTGCAGTGTCTGCCGGCAAAGTGCACGCCGTACGCACTAGTGCTCCTATGTTAATGTGTTCGTTTGTACATTCCATTGCTTAGCCCACCATTTTTACTGCTATAAAAGGAATGTGCACAAAATTTAAACGCAAAGAGCTCGTTCTGCAGGCGTGTAATCCCTGTTTATTTGCATTGGATTTTGCCTGGCTCAGCCAATCACACAGCTGCCCATAATACATCACGAGTTGAGTGCGGAAAAGTAGCTAGGGTGTTTTATGCCTATTCTGTTTTCTTCATTACAGTCGAATCCCGCTACAAGGAACTCCGCTTCAACGAAATTTCCGCTTCATTTAAATATTTCCAATTCCCCATCAGTTAGCCATAGAAGTCAATGCAACAAAGTCTGCGCCACAATGAATTATTTGTCTGGCTTGCTTTCACTTCAGCAGAATTTTCGCTCACTGGGACTGGGCTTGAACATTTGTTTTACAATAAAATAAGCATAACGCCAACTACCTGACTTTTTATACATTAAGGACGCTTAGATCAACCAGCAACGTGCGCCGTGGGCCCACACCGCCACCCAAAACAAAAACCAACTCATAAGTGGACGCCATTGTTTGCTGGTGATAACGATGTGGCTGGCCGTCTTTACATGAGTCGCAGGCCCGGTCCGCCAAGCCGGAGCTACAGCCAATCCGTATCCAGTTGAAATCGAGCGAACGTGCTCTGCTGCTGGCGCGGCGCCGTCATGTATGCATTGTTAGCAGCTGTCCTCCCAGTTTTTCTTCCCCAATTCTTCAAAGTCAGAAGCAAAAATAATGTGTTCGTGTTTAGTCTTGAACCCGTGTCATCCTATCTCAGTCACAAGCGCGCGACAGCGCGTGGCTTGCCTGCCAAGGTCAGTTGCTGCGGTGCCCAATCAGAGGATAAGATGACAGCACCGCTCCTGCCACAAGCAGGAGTGGGGCTTCTGACGGCCTAGTAGCTATCTGCAAGTAATCAGCTCGGTGGACACACCTTGTTGTACAGCAATACATTTTGCGCTTGCATTTCTTCATCTCCCCCCTCCCCTCTCCCCTCCGTAACGCGCTCTATGCATGCAGGTAAAAAACAGATAACCATTGGTATGTTTGTTATCCGAATAAACACGACGTTATTGCATGTCACTCCTTTTTCTAAACATTTTATTATGCTGCCAATGATGTGGAAATATATGGGGCTATTTTTCTTGCCCTTCCGTGATGTGTTGGGGCAGATTTCACTTCAACGAATTTTCGCTTCAATGAAATTTTTCGCACATCCCGTCAATTTTGTTGTAGCGGGATTCGACTGTATACCGCTTCTTTGAGGGAAGTCTGCATTAAAGGCGGTGTCAGTGTTATTTTAGCAAGGCAATCTTTTGAAAGACCCAAACTTGCATTTTGTCTTTGTCACTCCTTGAAAGAAGCACCATAGACTCACTCCTTGAAAGAAGCACCATAGACTTTTAATGAAACAAAATTAATGGGGCTGAGCGAATTTATTCATCTCACCAGAAATTCGCCTTTTTGAGATTTGGCCCAATTGGATCTTGCTTTTCCTCTTTGATGTGTGTGCATCAGTCTGTTTATTTTTTTTCTGTGCCTGTTGCCCTTTCCCCCTATCAGTGTGTTGCCTCTTTCGTTTTTTGCAACATCGCTCATTGCGACGGCCGTGCTTATGTACAAATACACACAGCAGCCCTCTGCCATGCTTTCCCACTGCGCAGGCGCAGCACAGGCTTACAGCACGCATCCTCTTTCTTCTCCTCTATACTGTCATTTGTTCTCCCTCATTCGTTCGCCCTTTTGGAGGCTTCAGAGTATGCGCACACATTTCTTGTGGTTCACCGTTGGCCACAGTGCTTGTGTGCTAAAGCTTAGCAGCAAGTGTCGGTTCTCGACACTGAGCTCAAGTCAGCACTTTGTTTTCCCGCCAAGACACTTAATTGTCCTTTTTTTTTTCCAAATACAGCAGCAAGAAAGCTGTTGCACTAGAACTTGTTATTTATGCATGGCCAGATACTGTAATGTACAAGCTACACATTGTTAGAAGTCCTGTTTTTTTTTTTTTTTTAGGACAAGCATTGGAAGTTTAATGGCTGTTGAGAGGTCTGTTCAAGATGTGCCTAGGTTTTGGTCTGATTCGGGGCAGAATTTTTCATTTTGCAAGTACAAATAAAGATTCTGTACCTTTGTACAGAAATTGTGTCCCCTGCGTATTCTAATTCCAGACGCAGCAGAAATTATGCATCTGCATGCCTGGTAGTCTGATATATCGCACCGGCAAGTTCGCAATATGGCCAGAATTTGTTATGATAAAATAAACAAAAACAAAGAAAAACCGATTTAGTCGTGACCAGAAAAAAAGGCCCACATACCTATGCCAAACAGAGTGAGATTGCACTGGAAATACTATGTTGAAGCAGTCAATTTGTGCCAAAAATTAATTTGTGTAGTTGATAGCCAATATTCTTTGGGGCATCGCCTCCCCTGACACGATCACAATCTATGGTGTTGTTGAGGAACAAGAAATCTGCATTGTTTTTGGTGCATCGATGATTCTAACCTCGCAGATTTTGTCCACAAGGGTGATTCAAGTATAGGAAAGTAGTCCAGGGCCACAAGTACTTGCATAAGGTTTTTTTTTTTTTTTTTTTTTTTTTGAGCAGCAGTTGTATTTATTTATTGCGAAAAAAAGTGGTGATCTTTCATGCACAAAGCTTTTGCGTTTATCTGCCTAATGTTTCTATTTGACGCATCAAACTATTCTTGGTGCAAAGTTGTCCTTGATGCCTTCTAATTTACTAGACTAGCCTCAGTGTTATCAATTATTCAGTTCCTCTCATGTTGTCACGCCCACTTTCTTCATCAGGGGAGTAGATCATAGCACCTTGTAACATCTCGGTTGTTTTTCAAATCATTCACCGTGCAGATTCTTTGCCGATACTTACATTGCGCCAGTGATTGGTCGCGATGCCTTGTAGTGATGGACTGTTATGATAAAGGGGTTCGCCACCTTTGTTGTGTTCCGTGCAGTGGCCAGTGATGTCCAGATCAACCTTGCTCAGCGCACCGTCGAGAGGGCCATCATGAGTCAGATATACGTGCATGCCCTCTACCCCAATGGTGACGGAGATGTCCTTAGAGACCAGTGAGTCATTTGTGGCATTCTTCCTTATTTCAGGCATTTGCATGCAACTGTTACACTAGTGGACTCACCATCTCAGGTGCTTGCTGGAAATCATGTTCAACAAATGATGTAATGATTGATTGGGTCACACAAATGAAGGAACGACTTAATTAAGTTTTTATTTGCCTGTTAGTTGCCCCTACTTTGTGAGCTGTGTAAGTAAGAATACTTTTAGCGCTTTCCTTTTTTTTTTTTTTTTTTGCAGGCGATGCTTGCCTTGTGACATCTTACTTTATCATTCCCGTCTTTATTTTACACTGACAGTTTGAGCCTGCTTTTGACAAAAGAAAAATGTGAAAAGATTTAGCAGGTATAGCATCTAAAGTGTGCCCTATTTTTGTTACGAAGTTCTGTCTTATAAACGTACCCGTAAAGTTAAAATTAGCCAAACTTCGTATCAAGCACAGCTGTAGATGAACTGTGTAAAGGTTGTGCTTGTGGAATTCGCTGTTTTCCCTTTCTCCACTGTCATTTATGCTCTACAAGCATTTTGTGCTAGCACTCACTGCGACAGGATCATTGATCGCAGACACAAGCACCTGCACTTTGTGAACCTGTTCACATCAGTTTAGTGTCGGGTGCCATCAGCATGCATGCTTCATTCATTGCAATCAAATTGGTTTCAAGGCCAGGGCGATTTGCATCACGCGAAAGGAGTTGCAACGAAGGGGCTGGTAATGGCATGCACCACACTGCTCTGTGACGTGCATGCACTTGGCTAGGTGGGATAACCACGTTTTCGATTTAATCTACTCGCATATCACGTCACCCCCGCACGTTGTGCTCAGTGCAAGCATTTATCATTCTCAAATCGCTCATCTGTATGGTAACTTGCCGACGAGGAAGCGCGCTGGGATGCGGGCCTACCCGCCGCGGCATCGTTGATAACAGAATGAACACACTTCCTTTGTGCCGTCGGCAAGCAGCATCCTCCACTTTATCATTTCATTTCTTTCTATGTGCTGCTGATCTAAAGATACATGCACCTTAGCACACTCTCAGGCGTAATCATATCGCTTACGCTGTTGTTTCGGCAGCCCGCAGGTGCGCTAAGCCTACCTCCGCTTCGGCGCCGTTCTCGCGAAAAGCCGTCGCCAGACACGCAGAAAAGTGTATTCCAGGTGCTTTTAATACTGCTCGTTCTTCCTTTCGGTTATCAAAAGACATATTTACTTTGTTTTTACGCCTTCTTTTTGTTTTTTTGTTTTTATGCCGGTCCTTGCGCAGACAAGTAGCGGAGCCGTTGCACTGTGATGAGTGTGCCGAGCAGGCGACCCACGGCGCCCAGCCAATGAGATTGCACCCTACGGTCACGTGCAGTCAGTAGCCAGTTGGGCGGCGCATTCCGTCACTTTTCTACCGTTTTTTTTTTTTCCCCGATGTTAGGGGGGGGGGGGTGCTTAGAATTGGGGGGTGCTTAGAATCGCGAAAATACGGTATGTCTGCAAAAGGCTTTGCCTTCAACAGAGATACAAGACATATTTTTGTTCATGTTTTCTTTCAACGTCCGCCTATTTACGGTCACGGCAGGACAAAGGCCTTTCTCGTAGACTTCCAACCGCTCCCATCCTGCGATGTCTGAATGCGTCCTTTGCAACCAAATTTTTTTCTCATCCCTCCCTCATCCCTGTCTTGTCGTACCTCTGTTCCTGTCTCTCTCTCTAGCCATTCTGTTACTTGGATGGTCCACTGGTTGTCAATTCTCCGCATACATGCCCTGCCCAAGTCCACTTCCTTCTTTTAATTTTAGCTGTGATGTTTTCTGCCAGAGTTTGTTCCAAGGTCTGAGATACTTATTTTCTATGCTCAACCATTGCTGCTATCATACTTTGTACCACTGCTTTGGCTGACCAAAGTTTTCTTTTAAGCTGTTATGTAGTAAGGCACCAGGTTTCTGGCCCATAATCTATCACTGAGAGAACGCGCTTGTTGCTATACCATTCTTTTCAATGATAGAGGCAGCCTACTGTTACGATCTTCTTTAGTGATGCCTAATCAATGCTTCTGTGTTTGTACCACATACTGATAGAATAATAACCATTTGGATCGGTTTCCAAATCACTTGGTTGCTGAGATAAGTGTTTGTAGTTACTTCCTCTATAGCAGATCTCCCGCTATAGTAAGCACTTTGCTTGGCCCCAACTGTTTTACAATGGTGGCGTTCAACAGTTCTATGATTAGAACCCAGTACAGGCTTGTTTCCAGAGGCACAGCCTTTGACGGTCTTGCTTGTCTCATCAAGGTGGCGTAGGCCGTGAAGTGGTGGTGTTAGGAGAAATACCGTTAGGAGAAATACTGTGCAACACTCACATTCACTCAAAGTGAACGTGAACTGAGAGTGAGCATGCACAAGTGTGCAGGCAAGCATTTGGTGACCTCATCACCAGGAGTGGACACATTTATTGCCTGCAACAATGTCCCCTCATAGCTTTGCAGTGCCAGGCCGTATTCCAAAACCAAATAGCATGAACTGGTTTCCCACACGCACGGTGATCTTGGTGATAAAGATAGCTGAAATGCTTCTGCAGTCAGAAAGGCCATGAATGTCGGCTGATATGACATTGATGATCCAAAGTAGGCAGCGAGGAAGTTGGTGTTGGGATTCTGTCCATTCTTGGTCAGTCCCCTGTGTGGGCATGTGGGTGGCTGGGAGCTTGGAGCAGAAACTCTCCATGTCTGTCTAGTAGGGAATTGGCCAGGCTATTTTTGCCACTCCCCTGTGTGAGTTTGTGCCACATGCGAGTGTATGGGGCAGCAGATGAATGTTTTTTAATGTGGCTGCTGCCAGTTGCAGCGAAATCTGCAAGCTGCAAAGAATTCCTCTTCCATCTCCTGGGCCTTCAGAGTGGCTGGAAAATTTGCTTAGAAAACTTTCACCCAGGATTTGTGGCGAGTGGTAATGACTACGGTTTTGTCCCCTGAACTGGAAAAAATGGCATAAGCAGGTCATTTGTAATAGGCTCATTGAAAGGCTTGATGCTTGGATACGCACGATTCTAAGGGTGAGTGGCGGTGCTTGCCAAAGGAA
The DNA here is from genome assembly GCF_048455015.1 of Haemaphysalis longicornis. Classification (NCBI taxonomy): domain Eukaryota; kingdom Metazoa; phylum Arthropoda; class Arachnida; order Ixodida; family Ixodidae; genus Haemaphysalis; species Haemaphysalis longicornis. The sequence continues at coordinate 234,836,985 of NW_027526203.1, read as the reverse complement.
TCTCATGCCTCAAGGTCTCACTGGGCCTTTTTGCAGAAGATGCAGAGGCGGTGTGGGAAACTCCTGTGGTGGAGGGGGGTGCTGTTTCTAGCCAGGGGCACAGAGCGAGCGTTCCCTGTTGGCGCAGGGTGCTGCACCAGCACATCCAGAAGCTTGCGCGGGTGGTGACAGTGGACCACCGGGACCTGCGCATCCCGCGCGCCTACCACGCGGAGAGCCCCTGGCCCAGCGCGCAGGCCCAGCTGGGGGCCCTGGCGGCACACAAGAGCCCCCAGGACAAGGTGGCCTGCGTGGCCGCCTGCTGCGCCTCGCTAGCCAGCCTGCTGTCGGCCGCCGGGGGCGCCCCCGCCGCGGCCGACGACCTCGTGCCCGTGCTGGTGTTCGTGCTGGTGCGGGCCAACCCGCCCCACCTGCTGTCCACAGTGCAGTTCGTGGAGACCTTCCAGCGGGCCGGCCGCTGCTGCCAGGGGGAGGCCGCCTACTGGTGGACCCAGTTCTGCGCGGCCATCGAGTTCATCAAGACCATGGACTACTGACCGTGGACTACTCCTCCCGCTGGCCAGGGCAGGAGTGTGGCCGAGGCAGAGCTCAACCAAGGACTTGTGGCGCCTGGGATGGCGAGTCTACGCGGAAGCAGTTCTGGGGTACCTAGTTTTTGCCGCGGCTGTGGCCCGTGGACACTGAAGTGGTCAGTAGGGTTTAGCGCGCTTCGGCACGGCAGCCCCACATTTCGCCCACTCTGTCCAGCTGAACGTTTACTGTGGGAGAAGCTGCAAGGTCACCTTGTTTTGGCAGCTTCTTGTGGGTCGTTTTGAGTGGAAACATCTCGGCACACAAGTATGAAGAGCTTACATGCGAGACATACAATGTCTGTGTGGCACCTCCATGGCTTGCAAGTTATGGACTCATTAAATTATGGCAAACTTTGGAAAGAATAAAAAGTCAATGGTGAGTATCTTATGTCAGGTTTCAGAATTTACTGTTCTCAGTAGTTGGGATATCGGAGTTCGTCTCTAGGTAATACTAACGAAATTAAAAAAAGGTGAAAAGAGGCTGGCACCATTAATATAACATGGCACCATTAAAATAACATGTTTGATATGATTGAGACATCAAAATTTACAAATTGCAGGTACCCGTAATGCCTAGAGTGTCATTAGGCAATGAGTTTTTTGTTTGTCGGTCTGTTTGTTTGTTTGTTTTTTTGCCCAGGGATAGAATACTTCATAAACTTAAATAGCATTGTTTGCTAAGGTTGTTAGAATTCTATTTTTTTATTGTTATTATTAAATTTTCGAGCAGTGTCAACACTCGCTTCAGTTAGCTGGGACAAGCAGCTCAGAGCCTACAGTTCCAATTGAGTGCAGTGCTAATACCAATAAAACAAGTTGCTTGATTCATTCCATGTGATGCAAAACACTTACCACCTTTCACATTCCTTACATAAACAGTTTTCTGGTGCATTGCGAGACCTTTTATGATAAGCTGTGTGGCATTTCTAAACAGCATTGCTCGTCAAGGCTCTCGTGCTTTGAACAGACAGCCTTCAATCTATCTGTACGGCATTCATTAGTTCTGTCGTATGCAGAGCGTTGCAGTAATGAATGAGCTTCTTTAAAGATTTTTTGTGGCAGATCGTTTGCACTCAAATTTTGCATGAAGGTAATATTTTATGGTGTACGTATTTTGTTTAACACACACCATGGTCGGTGACAGTGCCCACCTAATTAATTGTAAATTGGTTGAAAATAACTTTCACATGTGGGTATTACGGCCATGGTGGTGAGAAATTGAGTACCGTGGACAGGGATACCACCTGTCTCAGTCGAATGTGGAAGCCAAAGTGCTTTTGATTTTGCCTTGAAAGCTGGTGCCACTGTCCTGTGGCATTTGTTTTTCTTGCGTAGCAGTTAAGGTTCCCATAGGCAAAAATTTCTTTATGCAGTTTCTAAATAACACGGTTGATCTCGATCTGGGCACTGAACAAAATAGGCAAGAAAAATGTGACCTTGCAAATTTTGCTCCATGCAAATGAACAAGAGGTTTGCTTTAAAACTTGTTTTAGAGATTGAGGCTCAATTATTGATTAGCACCCTGTGTACCGTATTTACTCGCGTAATCCTCGTGCTCACGTAATGCTTGCACCCCTAATGTGAGCTGCCAAAGCATGGAGTTTTTGTTTCCTCACATAATCCTCGCCCCCCCCCCCCCCATTCCCCAAATTGCAACGGTGAAAGTCGTCTGCTCGCGAAACCCACATGATGCACGCACTCGCACCACTCCATTTGGCGGAGCATGCGGTGTGTCCAGGCACGCCAGGCACATGGCAGCCTAGCGCCATCTCTCAAATGCCACTCACACTGTTGTTGGGTTGGTTTCGCGTGCACTGTACTAGGGAGCGTTAGCGCAGTGTCCGGTCGTCCCTTCGTTGGAGGAACAGCAGTCGAGAGCATGCTTTCCACCATTTCGAGAATTTCTTTGTCGCTTTGTTCTGTACTGGTTTTGGTGCCGCTTTGCCATGGGGTAGTACGCCAGCTATACAGCCACTTTCAAGCTGAAAGCTATCGAATATGCTATAGGTGGTATTCAGTGAAAAGTTTTGCGGGCGATTTCTCCACCTGGCAACACTGAAAACTGCCATGTCGGTGGCCACCGTGCCAGCGCATGGGCTTTGCGCCCGCATCTCGAAGAAAAAAAACACCAGCGTACATCGTCTGCTGCGTTTCAGCCCGATTATCAGTAGTGGCGTCAACAGATATAATATTAATCGCGCCCACATTAAGTGGTGGCGCTCTACCTACCCTTGAGCACTTAGAATCCACGGAGGATGAAACCGCGGCTGCGAACGGCGCGTATAAGCAGCGCGTCCGACGCTGCAGTTGGCTGCCGCCGCGGATGTCGACGCAAGTGCACCCGCACCGCATCCACGACTTTGTCTGGTAAGTGCCCTCTAATACGTGGTCGAGTACAAAAACCAAATAATTTCTTTGGAGAAATGGTTCACGCATACACCGATTTAGCGCTGGCTTTCTCGTGCGCTAAATGTTTCACACTCAGCAAAACAACTCACGTCTGACGTTAGAGCGCGCGGCGGCTGGCAATCGGCTGATCTGCGGTGGCTACTTCATACGCATCTGGCGATAGGTAGATCGTACTGTGCTGCACTGAACAGCACTTGGCGTCAAGGTATTACTTTGCGTTCAGTGGGCAAAATGATGCAGTTCCTGCTGTCAAACGGACCACTGCGCTCACGTTGCAACCTTTGTGCCACGACCGACTCAAACTCGCTCGTAGGTGTGCGTGGAGGCTGGGGTTGAATTGCAGATAAGGTTGTCACACTCGAGCGGAATCGTGACTTTTCGCGTAACCGACGCTATCGCGGTACAACTGACTATCGAATCACTCGCGCACGCCTTACATGGAAACACAAGGTCACGTCGCGGCCCGCGGCCTGCCTGGCCGCCATGAAGGCATGGAAGAGAAGAGGGGTGCCTGATCTGGGGGCCGTGCGCACAACGTTGCCTTGGAAACAGACACTTCGCCACAGATATGGCGGCGCACTCGCATGGTTGCCTGCATGCATTCCACACCATTGAATACCGGCTATAGAGCGCAGCAATCATGCCGCAAGCAGGCCCTTTGGCATCTACGAGTTCAGTGTGCGCTACTGGAGACGGCTGCACGAGGAACTGAAGGCGACCAACAAGAAGCGCAAAGTTTAAGGAGCTGCAAACTGAGCCGGCTGTCATTCCAGGTGCCGTAACGTCCATGCTCCAGCCTTTGGACGTGTCTTTGAACAAGCCATTCAAAGGTAACATTCGAAAGCTGTACGCGGAGTGCATTGCGAGCATGCTCTGGTGCCGGCCAGCAAGATAAAGGGACCGTCAGTGGAGGTGCCGTGCAGCTGGATATCAGAATCGTGGGGAATGATTGCCACAGACGTCATCAAGAGCTTCAAAAAGACGGGCACATCGAATGCCCTGGATGTGACTGAAGACCACTCGGTGTGGGATGGAGGAGAGGTCTCTGAAGGCGACATGGAATCTGGAGGTGATGACAAGGCAATGGCCAGCGATGTTAGCAGCACTGACTCGGACTAGGACTGTACCCATTTGGGTACCCAACTACCAAACGTGGGATGGTGAAGGTGGGCGGCAGCTGACTGCAACAAATAAAGTTTTGTGCTTCGTGCCTATGTCGACCCTGTACTTGTATTATGACGATAAGTCCTGTTTGGAAATGGCTTGGTTATGTATAATACCTATTCAAATCTCATTTAAGCTTGTTTTTACCCCTCGAAATTTTTTCCCCCCTATAATTATCACACCCCCTAACTTCACACTGATTTTTCCGGAAAAAAAGTGCGAGGATTATGCGAGTAAATACGGTATGGCACTGAAAGTCTCCCTAGAAGGCTTCACTTTTCACACCTGATTAGCTTAGTTTTAAAAAGGCATGGGAGGCACTGCTCATCAAAGCTGCATATTACCACTACGTTGTCATCCTATAGCATTTCTGGTGGCCAAGCGAAACAATGGACACAGATAACTGACATTTTTCCGAAAGCTTGCTGTAAAGCAAGTTTTCTCAAACAGATAAAGTTCTCCTGTAATGGCCAAGCAGCCACTGGCACGTAGTTTTTTTTTTTCAAGTTGAGACTGTGACATCTTTCTCAGCTCGAAGGGTCTAAGTTGTTGTACTGTGATGCAGAATTCATGTGGTCACCAGAATGTGAAGCCTCATTTATCCTCTGCACTACTTGTGACGACATGTGCAACACCTTGTTAGGCATTGTCACTTTAAAAGGCAGGCAGTCTTGTCCCTTATAGGTCTAAACAGTGGGTCTCTTTGATGTACCAGTCCTGTTTTTGTGGAGAGGAGGCAAAATACAAATGTGGTCCCCAAAAGTGCAGAACTGTAAGAGCCTCAGCGTGTGCCTGGCAAGTTAAGTGGAATGAGTATGGTACGTGGGGCAGAGCTATTCCAGGCAGTGTGAGGAAGTTGTAGCAGGCCTTTTTGATTAGCAGTTTTGGACTGCCCACGGCAGACTACCCACAACACAATCCAGCGCAAGATTTTAATACGCACTGCAATGTTACTCTCAAGGGAGCCCCCGGGCTGCCAGTGGATTACTGGGATGGCGGGCAAGTCGAGGGGACCGGGTAGCATCGAGGAAGGAACCAAGTTCCCAGCTCTACGCTAGCTGCCCTCCTTGACGGAGTGGCAGTTTCGGGCCCATTTAATATGGCATGTACGAAAAAGCCAGCCACTAAAAGCACATCCGGGTGCTTCCCCAGTGAAGCCTGCAGTACCCCTTTTTCTTAAAGCTCGCATTCAGTGCAGCATGGTAGCGAAATCAGTACGTTCAAATCAAATAAATCAAAGTCTGAGCATCATGTGTTGCTATTTCAAGCCAGCCTTATGGCCACGGATTATACTTTGGTCGTAACACTGGAACTGTTGCTGGTGCTGCATCACATGGTTGCTGTGTTCCCCTACTTCAGAATACAGGGTGGTGCGACGATAATTGAAACACTTCAAAAAATTTTCCTGAGCGAACCGCCGCTCTGTTCGCGCTTAAACTTCACACGAAGGTCGCATTGTGTGGTCGATTTTGTTTGAAACAGGGAACAACGACGGTACTTACCTGTTTATTCTGAAAATAAATAAAAACGATTTTCGCCTATGGGAAAATGGTGGCCGGTTTGGACGTGCGAGCCAGCGCAAGCTGATTTTGGAATGACGGCGCCACCTGGGGTATGCAGAGCGAAACGCACGTTTGGGATTCACGGTAGGAAGGAGCCAAATGGTATAGCAGACGATTAGAATATGTGAAAGCAGGTTTTCTGATTGTCTGCTACCTCATTTGGCTTCTTCCACGTTGTCTGCTACCTCATTTGGCTTCTTCCACGGTAGGAAGGAGCCAAATGAGGTAGCAGACGATCAGCAAATGTAAAAACAGGTGAGAAAACAAGTCCATCGTTTATTGGCAACAATGAACCTTGCGAATATTTTATTATGATTGGTATTAGCTGTTATGCAAGTATTTGTGATCATCGTAAACTAGAGACGAAAGAGGTTTTCTGATGTCTGCTACACCATTTGGCTCCTTCCTACCGTGAATCCCAAACGTGCGTTTTGCTCTGCATACCCCAGGTGTCGCCGTTGTTCCAAGATCAGCTTGCACTGGCTCGCACGTGCAAACTGGCCGCCATTTTCCCATAGGTGAAAATCGTTTTTATTTATTTTCAGAATAGACAGGTAAGTACCGTCGTTGTTCTCAGTGTCAAACAAAATAGACCACAAAATGCGACCTCCGTGTGAAGTTAAGTTTGAGCGCGAACAGAGCGGCGGTTCGCTCAGGAAAAATTTTTAAAGTGTTCCAGTTATTGTCGCACCACCCTGTCTTTCTTTAGAGTACTGGCTGCTGCACCCAGTGCGCATCCATAAAACACTCCTGAGCTGAACTGCTGCTGCTGCAGGCATCCACAGGGAAATATTTAGGGATTCACAGGGAAAGCGTTGGGTTCTAAAGGTCGTCGTTTTTATTCCCCACTGGTGTGCAGTTGGGAAGGGCAGTGCGAGGGTGAAGCGGATGCTGCTTGCTTTGCCCTGACTGTACAGATAACATGTTGCTATGAGACTGTTTTTTATTATTGTTATAGCTTATTGGTGTTGACACACCACATTTTTACTTTCTTCGTACCACGACAGCTGCATTGCAAGTTTCATGCTGACTAGATGCAAGCAGATTGCTCCAGAGCAGGGGTCGGCGACCTGCAGCTCGCATGCGGCCCGCGAGGCAGTATTATGCGGCCCCCAGCACGTCGTCAGAACCCCCCCCCCCCCCCCCCCCCCCTCCCCGTCACTTCCTATCTGAAGGCTGACACGCCAGTTTTAATTTGAAATGGGGTTAGGCGGGAGACAAGAAAGAGAATTGATCGCTTCATTGTTGCCCATCTTCACACTTGACCGGAATATTGTCAATTATTGTGAAATAATATTGTCAATTCGCTGAATTTTTCAATTTGCCTGCAAGCCCTCCTGATGGTTTCCAACCCCTGCTCTAGAAGATCATGATCACACCTGACATTTTTGTCATCTTGTTTCTGGCTGCAGAGCACATAGCAGGGCAGGCGCATATTAAAGGAGTACTGACACGAAATTTTCGTTTTTTTTTTTTTTTTTTTTCTGCTATGGGTGCCTATTAGCCTACTAATCATAAAATGGCACATTATACGGTCGATCACAGCATAAACAATCATTTATGGCGTCGTTTATTCGTGTCAGTTCTGGTTTCGACAAAACAAACGCTGAGCGACCGCCATGACAAGAGGGTGCACGTGACGTCGCCATTCTTGTCATACTGCTGCCGATCTGGATGCGTGTGCACGCGTGCGCCCAGACCGGCCGAGGTTTTTACCAAAACCATGACGTGACCCAAAACCATGACGTGATACACACGGCGTAGCAGCCGGCGCCAACCGCAGCCAACGCGTCGGCTACGTCATGGAAGCCCCGACGTCGGCAGTTTGGGGCAAGGAGCAGATGTCATGCTGGCCCGCTCTGGGCTTTTTCGTGCAGGCAACGTTTATATGGATTTGTAAAACTTTTTGTATTGGTGCACAACAGTTCTTAATCCCGTGCGTCATGAATTAGTAAGTCCCATAGAAATGTGATCAGGTGAGTCCCTTAAAGCACTGAAGAAACCTACAGAGGCTAGTGAGAGAAACACCTTGCAACATGGAAAATAAAGAAAGTGACCCGTAAAGCCTAACGCTGCATGTTAACAGTTTGGCCGCTGCAAGCGAATAAAAAGTCACCGAGCACAAAAGGATGGGCGTGCCCACTGCAATGTCTCGACACCGGAAGTGGTATGTAAAATGGCACCGCAATGCATTTCTGTAACCGCTTGTGTGTCCAGCTTGTATTGTTGCCGGTCATGCATGTCGTACAGTGGCTGCAACTAGACAAGTGCTTTCGCCAACCGCAAGCAATGAAGTGCTGCCTGTCAGCCATCCCTGTTCATCTGTGTGGCGGTGTGCACAGTCTGCCTGTGACCAAATCACAATAAAAACGCAGCTTGTACAAAAGAGGGTTCCACTGGAACCTGCCAGTGCAATGAGGTGTGCAGCACTGGTACCGTGCGGTCACATTCGAGTACAGCAAGTTCAAGCTTTCGCCAGTTTCCTTTGTGTGAAGGCAGCGCAGCCCTCGGTGCACCCAACATCTGTTAATTCCCTCCAAGGCCGTATTGCACATGTCCTAAACAGGCAATGAAGACAAAATGCAAGTTTGATTCAATCAAAAGATTGCCTCGTTAGAATAACACTGACACCACTTTCAAAGCAAATTTCACTCATGAGCTGTATAATGAGGAAAACAGATAATGGGCATGCGACACCCTGGTGACTTTTCTGCACTGAACTTACGGCGTATTATGGGCAGCTCATTGCGATTGTCTTAAGCCAACAAAATCCAACTCAAATTAAGCAGGGATAACAAGCCTGTGGAACGAGCTATTTGCACTTATTTAGTGCACACTCTTTTTATAGCAGTAAGGATGGTGGGGTAAACGATGAAAGTTAGGATGGTGGGGTAAACGATGAAAGTTATGAATTAACACGCAAACATACTATTGCACTTAAATTTAGTGCACACTCTATAGCAGTAAGGATGGTGGGGTAAACAATGGAAGTAATGAATGAACGTGCGCCCACTGTGCTGTCCATAGCTTCAATGCTGTTCGGCGCGGTGGGCTTGTCTGACATGACACTCGCCAACTGGCATAAACAAATTGTCTTGCATGACCATGTTTGTCGTGCACACCCCAGGTTTCATGAAGTGATTCCTATCAACCGTAACAAAAATAAGCCAGGTACAAATCCGGTCAAAAGCAAAGTGAGTGCAGGCAGCGGTTGAGTGCTATCGTTGTGCCACCTAGGAAGCTGGACGTTAAACAAGGCAACTAAACATGTTTCGCTGTTTGCTGCAGCCTTAGTCAACATACTAGCATTCGTTTCAGTACCTGCCCTGGAAATGTCATAGCTGACGTCACAAAAAACGAATTTAGCGGGAGCATTGAAATTTTGGCTTAATGTAATTTCTCAGTGAATAAAGCATCGTGTGCTGCCAGACAAGTGCCGGGGTAACTATAAACCACCAAATCTTTCGAATAGAAATAAAAACTGTTGGCACGCGGCGTGCGAACTGACAATAAAAATTGTTCCAACGTGACGTGCGAATAGGGGCCCCGGATAGACGCACGCTAACTTTACCACGGAAAAAAAAACTTCCGTTCGTTCCACTTCAGGCTGCTTGCTTATGTGATTTATAGCAACACTACTGCTAAAAACAAAAGCTGACTGATTTAACTAGTCAAGCTGACTTACTTTTCAACGTTCGTTTCTATTTTGAACTGTGTTACACGCTGACAACCAACAAAGTTTTAACAGTGATAACTGAACCACAAAAATACTCTACTTTACTTATAACTAAGCTTATGGAAAGTTTGTGCCGGATTTATTCTGCGCACGGAATAACATTTATATATACAGTCGAGCCCGCATATAACGGCCCCACTTAAAACGAACTTTCGCATATAACGAACAAAACCCGCATGGCCGTCAAAATATACGTTATTTCAATGGCATAATATCCCACCTACAACGAACGTCTTTGAGCTCTGCCGATCGGTTACAGCGAACGGCCGGTGCCGCGATGTGGGTTGAAATGACGGCCTCTGCCCAGCTCTGCTGGCGCAGGTCACTTTCCCGAACCTCCTTGCAGGCAAAACGGGAAACCGGGATTTTTCCGACTTCTGCCCAGGCAATGGCTGGCTACATCGCTTCAAGATGCGGCACGGCATTGTTTTTAAGTTGAGTGTCGGCGAGGCGGGGTCCAAAAGTGACCAAGATGTTGCAACGTGGCTTGAAAAAAACGGAGAAGTTATCTCAAGCTGTGTGGAGCGCGGCGTCTACAATGCATATGAAACTGTTATTTTACCAGATGTTGCCGGATAAAACGCACGCTATGAAAGGCAACGCATGCACTGGTGTGAAGCATAGCAAAGTGCGCGTCGCAGCTCTTCTGTGCACTAACATGGATGGCAGCGACTGCCGCGTGCCCTTCGTCATCGCAAAGTCGAAAAAGCCGCGTTGCTTTAGGAGCTACGTGCCCGTGCGCTACAGGTACAATGGTAAGGCTTGGATGATGCGCGACTTATTCGCGGGTAGGCTGAGCGAGTTCGACCGTGACATGCAGAGGCAAGGCAGGTGCGTGCTGCTCGGGATGGATAACTGCTCTGCGCACTACATGCAAACTTCCCTGACGGCAGTGACCCTGCTTTTCCTGCCACCCAATACCACTTCGAAAGTGCAGCTGCTTGATTTGGGAATAATACGTGCCTTAAGGCATCGTATAGGTGCCGCATTGTGGAGCACTTGGTCATAGCTGTTGACCACCTGGCAGCCAACTTGCCGCTTCGAGGTTCATTGTATTCAGCTGTAGAGATGGTGAAGGCTGCCTGGTCGAAGGTGACAGCCACTTGCGTGCGGAATTGTTTCCGTAAGGCCAGCTTCGTCACAACCTGAAGCTGAGCCTGATGCTTCCGATAGTCAGTCCGGCAGCGATTTGTGGCAGCGAGTCATCGACTCCGACATGGTGGCCATGACCTCGGCTGGGAAGATTTCGTTTGTGCCGATGAAGATGCTGACACTGCGGAGCCATGCACGGACGAGGGTATCGTTAATGAAGTGCAGGGCAAGAGCGATGCGGAGGAATCGGACGCGAACGACGACGAAACTTCTGAGCCTGCGCTTATAAGCGCGCCTGTTTCAACATAGAGGACCTCAAACAACTTGTTTACGCCAAGGACCTCGGCGAAGATCACGCGGCTACTCTAAATAAACTGGAGACCGCCCTAATCAAGTCTTCACTGCAGAAACAAACAGCCATCACGGACTTGTTTGCGAAAAAATAAATTGTACATCTTTTTTACTGTGGTCCATTTACTACGAACTTCGGGATATAACGAACGGAGGCCGCGTGACACTCAGGTTCGTTATAAGCGGGCTCGACTTACTTCAAACACGCATAGTTATTGTAACTTCCTCAAGGCGATTGGCGGTGAGCACGACCACGGGCGGCGTTGCGGAGCGCGTCTCCGTGACGTCGGCTTAGGGATTCTCGCATTTGTCGTCTGCTTCATTCGGGCCCACTCTCCCGCTGTTTCTTTGCGCTCGGTTGACTTTTTATGCTTGTCCGGACGAGACTTCGTAACTCTTTATGATAATAAAAGACTTAAAATCACATACACTAGCTCAGGGTGTGATTTAAAGTATAGTTTTTGATACCGCTCCGAAAGAAACACTGCCGGCGTCGAAGCCGGTCCTCTGCAGAGCGCGAAGAGTTGGAGCTATTCGTCAGCTCCTGTATCCAGCTATCTTTCAAACAAAGGGAACAGTCAGCTGCTAATACCGACAACAGCGAGAACGCAAGACCAAAACAAATTCGCAGGCCTTTGGGGCTGTCGGTTTTGGCAGAAGGCATTACGATTCCCGATAATCGTATGTAAGGTAAAGCAGTTTCTGACATTGGTTTTTGCAACCTCGAAAGTGTTGTATCACATCACTTTCATGGCATGAAAGTATGCCAACATGCACTATGGGCCGCAAAAAATGTAGGTTGAGCTCAAAAAAGCCTATGTGTAATTCGCGTGCTGGTTTTATACCAGGCTTCTAACTAGTACGGAGCCTTATTGAGCAAAACGAGACACGTGTATGGTAAAAATACAGTAACACTATGTTTGTTCAGACCTGGAGGCATATATTTCGGTACGTTTCCCACAGCCATATCATTCGTTACACGTTACAGTTAAACTCCACACAAGCAGAGGAGTAGGAGGAGGAGGAGAAAACTTTATGTAAAAGAGAAATTGAGCAGATTAGAGGGCGGGGTCCTCATTCCAGGACAAGAGAGTAACAGTAATTTTCTTCAACTTATATATAGAATGCCATCCCGAGTAGGCCAGGCTTCGTTCTTTACGCCCGAAAGGCTTGGGAAGCAATAATGAGCTGCTTATACATATTGTAACGGAGTGTTTTGGTTACTGCCTGCCGCTACTGTAGCATGAAGATTGCAGTGAAGAAGTCGAAACGTTGAAGAGGTTTTAAAGGTTAACTTGTTTAATTTACTGATGACATTGGTGACATTTAGCACATACGAACTTGAAACAATTACACTTATTACATAGATGAAAAAGACAGTCAAAAGATTAAGGGTACTTAGCGGGACATAGCTGGCGGGCGAAGGGCTCCCGGCGGGAGGGCACGACGACGGGCGGCAGAGTTTCTGAAGTGAGCTGGTGCAGGCCGCCCTCTCGCTCTCAACAGCCAGAGGGGCCGCGTTATATTTGCTTCGCGCTGTCCGGTGGGGGAAGTATTGGGGGAAAAAGCGCATCCTAGCGTGTGCGGACCCCCTGAAGCAAGTCTAAGGCACACCCGCAGCCAATCAGGAAGACGCTTCTTAGCTCCAATCAGACATGTCCTCGCCAAAGTGAAAAGAAAAAATCACGCACAGAAGACACAAAGTTCAAACTCGAAGGCGCCCGTTTCTGGCAAAAGAATTACTGGTGAGAATAAAGTAAAGGTATACAAACTCGAAAAGGAGAAAAGACAGGCGGCCGTTTGAACGAGACCGAGGGTCGGAGAACATAGCGGCCCGCGTAGGCGCGCAACGGGGGTCGGAGACGCCAGTGCGTGCGGTAACACAAGATGCGTGGATGGTCCCTCTCGAGAGCCGCGTCTCTCGGGTTCTCTCTCTCTCTCGGTCGGTCAGCGCGCAGAGACAAACTTCGCATGCGCTTCTTAGAAAAAAAGGGGGGGCCAAGGCATCGCCGCGTCCGAACCGCTTTCGCACAAAACACTTGGGAGGAAGAGCCCCGGCGGCGGGAACAGAACTCCAAACAAACAGACAACATCAAGATACCTCGGCTTCGCGACAATATTCACCGGCATACCTCGGCAAAGTTGGCGCGGCTCACTCAAACTCACTCAATTTTTTTTTTCGAATCACCACTCACTCAGACTCAATGCTGAGCAGCACATCTGCGCTCACTCAAACTCAAACTCACATTGAGCGCCAAACTCAGAACTCACTCGGACTCAAACTCAAAATGTACTCAGAACTCAAAATGTACTCAAACTCAAAGTGTAATCAAAACTCAAGATGTACTCAAACTCAAAATGTACTCGAACTCAAAATGTACTCAAAACTCAATATGTACTCAAACTCAAAATGGACTCAAAACTCAAAATGTACTTAAAACTCAAAATGTACTCAAACTCAAAGTGAACTCAAAATGTACTCAAAACTCAAAATGTACTCAAAACTCAAAATGAACTCAGAACTCAAAATGGGCTGAGAACTCAAAATGAATTCAGAACTCAAATGGTCTCACAGAGATTGAGACAGTGAGAGATTGAGTGTGAGAGAGTGAGAGTGTGTGAGTGAAAGAGAGAGTGTGAGTGAGGGTGAGTGTGACAGAGTGTGAGTTGTGCGAGTCTGAGTGAGAGAGTGTGAGTGGGAGTGAAAGTGAGAGTGTGCGAGTGATAGTGGGAGTGTGAGATGAGTCTGAGTGTGAGTCTGAGAGTGTGACTGTGAGTGAGAGTGATAGAGAGTGTGAGTTGAGTCTAAGTGAGTGTGAGAGTGTAAGAGCGAGTGTGAGTGAGAGTGAGTGAGCGTGTGAGTTGAGTCTGAGTCAGAGTGAGTGCGAGTGAGAGCGTGAGCGAGAGAGAGTGTGAGTGAGTGAGAGTGAGTGTGAGTCTGAGAGTGTGAGTGTGAGATTGAGTGATAGTGAGAGTGAGTGATAGTGTGAGTGAGAGAGAGTGTGAATCTGAGAGTGTGAGTGTGACTGGGAGTGAGAGAGAGTGAGTTGAGACAAACTTCGCATGCGCTTCTTAGAAAAAAAGGGGGGGCCAAGGCATCGCCGCGTCCGAACCGCTTTCGCACAAAACACTTGGGAGGAAGAGCCCCGGCGGCGGGAACAGAACTCCAAACAGACAACATCAAGATACCTCGGCTTCGCGACAATATTCACCGGCATACCTCGGCAAAGTTGGCGCGGCTCACTCAAACTCACTCACAATTTTTTTTTTCGAATCACCACTCACTCAGACTCAATGCTGAGCAGCACATCTGCGCTCACTCAAACTCAAACTCACATTGAGCGCCAAACTCAGAACTCACTCGGACTCAAACTCAAAATGTACTCAGAACTCAAAATGTACTCAAACTCAAAATGTAATCAAAACTCAAAATGTACTCGAACTCAAAATGTACTCAAAACTCAATGTGTACTCAAACTCAAAATGGGCTCAAAACTCAAAATGTACTCAAACTCAAAGTGAACTCAAAATGTACTCAAAACTCAAAATGTACTCAAAACTCAAAATGAACTCAGAACTCAAAATGGGCTGAGAACTCAAAATGAATTCAGAACTCAAATGGTCTCACAGAGATTGAGACAGTGAGAGATTGAGTGTGAGAGAGTGAGAGTGTGTGAGTGAAAGAGAGAGTGTGAGTGAGGGTGAGTGTGACAGAGTGCGAGTTGTGTGAGTCTGAGTGAGAGAGTGTGAGTGGGAGTGAAAGTGAGAGTGTGCGAGTGATAGTGGGAGTGTGAGATGAGTCTGAGTGTGAGTCTGAGAGTGTGACTGTGAGTGAGAGTGATAGAGAGTGTGAGTTGATCCGAACCTTTCATTTGATACCTTACACGCCTTAGCCTCATCAGTTTCACTTTTCACCCAATCTAATGTGGTCATTATTCTGTCCTAAGGGGCGCTGCCCAGTCAATTCAGCTAATTCAGGACAGCCCCCGCCCCCATATCCCCCCGGCTCTCACCTCTTCCTTTGTGGCTCCTAGTATATCAAGCCGTTAACAGTAGCAGACGAACAACCAGCACGCCAGCGCCGCCGTGTGCTTTCCCACCACCCTTTCCCACGCTCTTAGTGGATCCGTGAGGAGGAAAAGTTAAGACAACCCTTTTTATGACCTCACCAGTCAATTGTCATTCTCGCGCCCAGCCGCGAAAATTAGGTATACAGCAAGTGCTTATGGCCATGAAAATTCAGCAAGAAAGTAAAAAAAATCAGACACCCAGCTCCCAACCGATCATGCAGATCGCGATTGGTGCCGTACCCGCAGGTAACCTGAATTCCGAGCCCACAGTGACGCATGAAACTTAAAGGAGCCATGAAGAGAAAATGCAAGTTGGTTTTATTCGAAAGATTTCGTGTTTTATAGTGCCCCCAGCGCTTGTCCGGATACAAACGGTGCTTTATTCACTGAGAAATTAAACAATTTAGGTTAAAATTTTGATTTTCCCGCTCAATCGTGCGTTTTCGTGGTCCCAAATGACATCACAGGAACCGACCGCTCTGCAGCCTAGAGCAACTTCATTCACGCATCCGCCGTACAGGGTAGAGATACGTATACGCTGGCGCCGCCATTTTCGGTTGCTCGCTCGCCGCCGAAGCAAGTCATTGTGTCAAAACCGCGCTAAAATTATCGCCGCAACGCGGTTTACTGAAGAAGTTTGGATCATATTGTCTGTTTCGCGTTGCTAGGTCTTGTGGGAAACGAAAATAATAACGCGTTGAGCCCGTTGGCCCAATTGCGGCGGCACGGGACCGTTCAAAGGTTGTCTCCACCCTGTACAGCGGTGTTGGTTTGTTCCCGCGTTTCTTTACGTTCCGTAACCTAGATGGCGCCACCATACCGTGGCAAGCGTTTGGTTTGTTTTTTGCCCGCATTTAAACCTGGCATGTTTTTGTTCTGGGAGAAAATATTCGTTCCCTGAAACAGTGCTTGCTCGACAAATGGGGTCACGTAAGACACCGTTGCTTGCATCAATCGGCCAGTGTCGTCTGAGACAACCCCAAGCCCCGTAGTGCTGTGCAGCTAAACCAAGCATGCTGTGCGCAGTACGAACAGCAGAACGCATCAGTACTTCTATGTTTACATGTGCTTTCGTAACTTCGACTGTTTGTCCCATCATTCTTATTGCTTTGTAAAGAATGTGCCCTAAATTTAAGCGCAAATCGCTCGTTCGTCTAGTTTGTAAGACCTAATTTTCGTCTGCTTCTGCCAGCCTCCGCCAATCGCAGAGCTTAGCTCATGTGACATCATAGGTTTTGTTTCGGGAAATGAGTTGGTGGGTCGCATGACCATTCCCGTTTTTCCTAATTATGTAGCTTATTTGAGCGAAGTTTACGTTAAAAGTGGTGTCAGTATGATTCTAACGAGACAATCTTTTGAATGAACCAAACTTGTGTTTTCTCTTCATAGCTGCCTGCTAGGCTACTCATGTGTACTCAAACTCAAAATGGACTCAAAACTCACATGTACTCAGAACTCAAAATGTACTCAAAACTCAATATGTAATCAAACTCAAAATGTACTCAAACTCAAAATGTACTCAGAACTCAAAATGGACTCAAACTCAAAATGTACTCAGAACTCAAAATGGACTCAAACTCAAAATGTACTCAGAACTCAAAATGGACTCGAACTCAAAATGGACTCAAACTCAAAATGTACTCAGAACTCAAAATGGACTCAGAATTCACTAGTTCTAAGGCGTACTCAAACTCAGTCGGGATCACTCGGCTCAAACTCATTCAAGCTCAAACTCACCATGCCACACTAGCCTCGCGCTCACTCAAACTGAGTCCAAATGAGTCTGAGTGAGTGGACTCATGAGTGAGTTCGCCGACCTCTGTTCACCGGTTTCGATTTTTCTTCTACTGAGAACCGGCACGTATAGTATTTACTGAGTTGATATAGCGAGTATATCAAGCCTTCAACACCGTAACCATGTCATAACTGTGCAGGTTGAGAGTCACTTCGTTATAATAACGATGGTTACGATAGAAATTCGGGGCACAAAAATCGCCTTCGAGTACTGAGTCTGGACAACGTGCACCGTTTCGTAGTGGCGTAGCAGAAACCTTTTCATTACATTTGCATGTGAATAAACAATGCACGCTGCAGATATGCACCTTCTTGCATGCAGCCATAATGAAAGCCAATTTATGAAGACGGTACTGCATGCCTTACAGACTGAAGAAAATATCCACATACGTTCCTCCCAAATATCCTGAAACCTCCCAATAAGACGTTTGTAACGGTGCAAAAAAAATTAATTGGTTGGGCACAGAAGAAACATTCATGTGATACAAGTCAACAACAACAACAAAAGAAATATACAAGACAGTCGTTTTATTTCCCTCTGTGCGATGCGCGTGAAAGGGCCCGCTGCTTGGTGCGTAGCATTAGACTGTTGAATCTCCATAAGAGCATCTCAAAGATACTTTAGGGAAGCCTACGCATTTGGGTTCTTATCGAGGAGCTCTCAGCACTGGGCCTCGCAAATAAGCTAAAGGCGAGTTAGACATGATTATCTCACCGATGCGCTGAAGAAAGTTGTTTTCTCTTTCCTCATGTGTTGCAAACTAGTGCAGGATACAGCTTGAGATCATTCAGAGGTGTCGGGAGCTGGGAAAATAACTTTATCACTGGAAATACGCTTTTTAATGCACGAAAGCATCAAAGCGGGCGATTTCTAGCACAGGCACTGTTGCCCCTCACAAGCGGAGTGTAGCAGGCGACAGCGAGGGGCGCCACTCAAACCTCTCGCGCAGGCTAAAAGGAGGAAAATATTCCACGTTTTGATTGGCTCCTGAAAAGTTAGGGACATTTAGGGAATTTGTTGCAGCGAGCCAGCGAGCAGGCTTTTGTTGTTGTTGTTAAATCTTTTATTCAAAAAGGGAAGGCCGGAGGCCTTGGGGGGGAGTTGGGAGGGGAGGATTTATGGTTGAAGGGGGCTCGTATGAGTTCGTGGTCTTCGGGAGGCGGCATCAGTGTATTGTTCAGCATTGAATGGTCCATTCACTGGTGTAGGCCATCGCCATATAACTCGCGCTAGACCGCTCTTAGTGGCGAACCGTATTATAAGGTTAAGGGTGTGTTCATCTAATGTGAGGGGATCGATACGGATTGAGGGATCTGGGTTTGGGGAAGTGAAATTCCGGTATCGAGAGAATTTGGAGCATATCCAGACCAGGTGGTGCAAATCAGCCGTGACGGCTTGCTGACAGTATGGACATTTTGGGTTGATGTGGGGGTAGTACCATTTGCGAATTGTTTCCGGTGAAAATGATGCATCTGTATAGAATTTGTTAATAAATATTTCTTGGGTTCTTGTAAGGGAAGGTCTGTTGGAAACGTGATCCTTCGGCGTAAGTTGCTTGAGTCGGAGTTTCTTTTCGTGTTTGTACCGGTGTATGCGAATGGCGGGGGGTACGCTGATATTTTCGGTCGTGTCCAAGCATTCAGGAAGGTCTGAAGGCTGGGCGACGGCGAGGTCAGCGGAGGATAGGAAAGAGCGAGCCTCCTGCGCAGCTTCGTGGGCTGCCTGATTCCCCGGTGCCGCCAAATCATGGCCAGGAGTCCAGTCTATGCGGACTTGAATGCCATGCAGTTGTAGGGTCATTGTTTGCCGGATAATTTGGTTTACGGAAGGGTGCGTTGAAAATGGTCGTCGAAGTTCTTGAAATGCTTCGTAGCAATCGGTTAATATTCTGATCTTTTTTGGTATAGGTTGATGGTGGTCGTACATCAATTAGTAGTCAAGAGCATAGGTAATGGCGAGTAGTTCCGCTTCCGTGGGTGTTACAGGAATTTTGGAGTGTCGGGTTCCTTTAATGGTTCGGTCATCTGGGGAAACCCAGGCAGTTCCAACATTTGGTGGTATCAGGCTGGCATCAGTATAAATGTCGATTTCGTCGGGTTGTTTTGTGCTCAATAGCCTCTGACAACGTTTTTGTCTATCGAGCGAGGTGCAGGCATAGTCGTCTCATCCTCGCCTGTCGTCCTCTACAACTGGATGTTACATCTGGGTTGCGTCGTACGCATCAGCGGCGACGCTAAGTTCGTCCCGCGTATCTTCGAGCTCGACGGACATTTTCATGCGGTCGCCGCAACTGCCGGTAGCCGCCCGCCAACCCGCAACGCCCCAACGCTCACGGCACCGAATCGCTGCACCTCCTCCGTAGCAGGTGCAGCGGTTCTCTGCACCGCGGCGGCAACGCTGCTGCACCATGAGCAATCGAGAGACGCGGTGCACGGCACCATTCCTGCAGCGGCGAATCGAGCGCTTTGGTGCACCGCACCTTAATTTCAACGGTGCAGGCGTTGCAGGGAATCGCGTCTGAATCGAATGGAGCTGTTGTTGGTTCGGTCAGGAGAGGTCGTTGCCACGGAGGAATAGGTATCGGGAAATCAGGTAAGGGGATGTGATCTTGCTTATCCCAGGCCGTGAGTATGGCACCTTGATGGGTAAGTTTCCGCTTGAAGTAACGTTGTATTGGTCGGTTTGCTCTTGAATAATGTTTTCAATTGGTGGTAGGGCAGCCGCAGATTGGAGGTTAGAGATTTTTGTATGGCGCGGTAAGCCAGTGATTGTACGAAGAGTCGCATTGTGAAGGACATTAAGAGCGCGTCGTTGGGTACAATTCAATGTGTAAGATTGGGCTCCATATGTAGAATACCGACTGCAACGGCGCGGGCAAGTGTCTGCACTGCTTTTTGCTTTGCTCCTCCATGCTTATTAAATAGTCTTCGTATGGCATGTTGAGTCGAATTCCATTTCTGTTTTAATACTGACGGGGATGCCTAGTAGGCGAATGTGGTCGAGTTTGGCGGTGATAGCTAGGTGTGGTGCCAACGATGATGCAAGGCGGACTAAAGTCAGGAGCTGGGTTGCGGCCAAAAACTAATAGAAATTCGGTTTTATTAGCGGCTAAGGAAAGCCCGAGATCCGGTAGGGTAGATTCAATGCTTTCTACTGCATTTTGCAGGGCCGTAATCATAGTTCGTTCATTCGGGTAGTCCCTTGACTCGGTCCATATTGTGATATTGTCCGCATAAATAGTAAACCTCGCACTAGTGTCTCTTTGAAGGTTCCGGGCGATCCTAGTCATGGCTAGATTAAAGAGTGTGGGACTGAGGATCGAGCCTTGAGGAACTCCTCTGTCCAGGTAGAAGGTACGAGGGGTCCAACCTGGAAATGTTCCTTGAAGCTTGATGGGGCGGGCTTCTAGGAAGTTTCGGACCCATATGTCTGTGCTCGTTGGCTAGGAAAGGCCTTAGCAAGTTCATCGAGGATGGCTCTCTGACTGACACAGTCAAAGGCCTTTCGGAGTTCCAGTGCGAGTATATACGTAGTCCGGGAGCCTCGAACAGCTTGAGCGATTAATGACGCGTCGCACCAGCCATAGGCTGTCGGTAGTGCCGAGATTCGGGCGGAAACCAGGGGCGGTATTCTCGTAACTGTCCCTTTTGAAAACGTCCCTTTTGCGTCCCTTTCATCGTGACGTACTTCCGGTTAAGCAATGGGCGTTGGCAGTAGGTTTGCCGCGCTTGCGTTACGTCACTTCCGGTTGTTTGCTTTTAGCCAATCAGGGCTCGCTAAAAGGGACACTTTTGAAAGGGACGCAAAAGGGACAAAACTCGAGAATACCGCCCCAGTTTGCGCTGGGTGAAGGTATGGTTCGACATACTCGAGGTAGTGCACTATTCGATTGTTAATGAGTCGTTCGATGAGTTAACATAGGACAGGTGTGAGGGAGATTGGCCGAAGATGGGAAAAATCGTTAGGAGAGGTCTGTTTTTTGTTAGGTTTCGGTATGGGATAGATGAGGGCCTCGCGCATCACCTCCTAGGGAATTCCCTGTAAGAAGCTGAATGCCGGCGTCTAGCAGCAGACGACGCAAGAAACGGCTGGAACTTACGCTTCCTTTGTAATTATTTCAGTTTTGGCGGGTGTCTTGCTTGACGATAGTTTTTTTTAATGTGGAGCGTGCCTGCCTGACCGTGTCCATGGTATCGCACCGAGTTTGTCCTGCGCTGGTTCCTTTATTCTTATTTATAAACTTCAACATTTCTTTCTCCTCTGTGTGGCCCTACTGCTGCGCCGCACCAAGCAATCATCAGACTTGAATGACGTCTTCTTCATTATTTCTCCGACACTGAATTACCTCTGCGTTTAAGTTTCTTGCTTCAAGAACCATGAGAAAATCAAAGAAAAATTCGGCGCAGAGCTGCGAGATTTTCTAGAGGCGCGCGCGCGTACCCGCCGGGGTAATCGCAATAGCACTTTTACTTGTGCAGTGTGCCACTTTTGAGCTAAAAAAAAAAACGCAGAATGAGATATTGCCCCTTGAAGTCAGTTTCCACATCTGGTCATTCCAAAATGCACATTTATTGGCGATAGATGGTAGCGTAGCTTATTTGTGGCTCTAAGTCTAAACAAATTTGTGTTATTGCAAGATGCTTGATTGCTATGACACTAGCCCTTTGTAGTAACCGATGTAGAGCAAGCATTAGATTGCTTCCAACTTACAGGCCCCAAAGCAGATGTGAAGGCCAGTATTAAAATATGCAAACTTTTTAGAACCTGGCGTTGTAAGTGAACCTGCAGTGTAGCATATCAATCTTTAATCATGTGCTCTTGTGAAGACCTTTAAAATGTTCCTCGAACAAATGAATTATAACTTTTCAGCCAGAGAGGTACAACTTGAAATGGTTGTGAATGTTGGCTACCTGGCAGTTCGTTGTTTAAACTGCAGCATAATTACCAGATAAGAGACCAGGGGATGATGACGTGCAAGTGCTCGTGTATTGTCCTCCATATTATTTCCACGTTCCTGCAATATGTAAAAGGAATATAGGCTCCGGACAGCGAAGTTTGCCGGGCGACCGCAGAGCTAGCCGCGGCAGACCCGCGCAACTCTGGGTCGGTCCCGCCGCGCAGACTGCCTTCGGCGCCCAGGAACGGAACTTTGCAAAAACGTGTGTCGTAACGTTCTTTGCGTGTATATCTACTACATACTTCAACAAAATCTCACAGAAATGTATAATAGTAGGCGGAAGCCTCCAAATAAAACGGTGCGCCGATAAAGTGCTGTCGTCTTGCTGCCGAGCCGTAGGTTGACCCAACTGGGGAGCATGTTTGAAAAGCTTTGCATTCTCCCACGGATTCTTCTTCTCTCTTTTTTTTCGCAGATATCATGCGTAGTTACGGAATCTTGAAAAGCTCACCCTAAGCGAGAGGATTACATGCTGCCGTGGTGTACGAGCAGCTTGTTAGTAGGGTGGCTAGCAGGCGGTGAATCGTTGCGCTGCTGAGCACGAGGTCGCGGGTTCGTTTCCCGGCCGCGGCGGCCGCTTTTCTGATGGAGGCGAAAAGCAAAAACGCCCGTGTGTACGAGATTTCGGCGCACGATAAAGATCCCCAGGTGGTCAAAATTAATCCGGAGCCCTCCACTACGGCGCGCCTCATCGCCTGCGTTGCGTCGGCGCGTTAAACCCCACAATCAATCAATCAGCAGGCGGTAAATACACATAAGTGCGCATTAAATTTGGTAACAAAGAGGGCCCCCAAACACAGGTATAGCAGCGTAGTTTATCACCCAGCGGTTCTACTATGCTTCACCTAATATTTCACGTGCATATATCGCCGTATTAAATACATATAAACACATATGGGGCGGACACTTATAGGCGTGAACGGTCCCAAATGTTTGGCGAGCGATTAGATATCATAACATCACTGCCTTTTTTTGCTAAATAAATAATGAATTTGTTGTCTAAGCCGCTGAAAACAAAAAAAAAATAGAGATAAGACGTGCCGCACTCAAAGTTCGAAATATATAAACGCAGGACGAATTTTTTGCGCTCGGGGAGGAGGAGGAGGAGGAGGACAAACTTTATTTAACCCATCCGTTGTGATTCCCGTCACTCCGAACCCGTGAGGGATGTCCTCAGGGAACTAAACTTTTTTTTCCTGTGACTTTTGGTGCAAAGGTGTTGATGGTAATAAAAGCGCTACTATTTCTTTCTAAGAAAGGCCTCACGCCGGACCCGTTGGCGCAGAGAGAAAAAAATACCCGAATATGAATATTCCGTAATTTATTCCGATACGCCTCTTAGATGTTCTTCCTCCCCTTCCCCCCACCCCCTCCTCGCCCAATGGAATTTCTTGTGATAGCCTTCTCGTGAAGAGTTTCTTTTTTTGGGGCGTGTTTTTTATACAGCTGGGGTTATGGTCTACACCTGGAAGCCCAAAAGTTTCTTGGCGGAGCAGGCACTTATTAGCGGGACCACTTTCGCTATACACAAACATGTGAATTTCATACTGTGCGCTGCCGAGCACGAAATCGCGGGTTCGATTCCCGGCCGCGGCGGCCACTTTTCTGATGGAGGCGAAAAGCAAAAACGCCCGTGTGTACGAGATTTCGGCGCACGATAAAGATCCCCAGGTGGTCAAAATTAATCCGGAGCCCTCCACTACGGCGCGCCTCATCGCCTGCGTTGCGTCGGCGCGTTAAACCCCACAATCAATCAATCAATTTCATACTGTTACATGTATGGAGCACATTCGGATCAAATACCCATATGTAACACCCATGTACGTGGTCCAGTTAGTAGTTCTGCAGTCGCAAGTGCATTCACATGGATGGAATACCTCGCGCGGAAACATCGCGTAACATCTGATATATTTTCACACAAAGCCTCTTCTTTTGTGGATTGAACAATATAAATTACGTTTTCGTTTGAAGCAAAACATGTTGACCTTGAGAAAGTTATGCCCGCAGGTATGCTGTACAAGCGTTCCCCTTCTGTGCATCACGCCTATGCGGCCTTTATATGCCTTCCCATAAGCGAATTCAGCCGAATAAATTCTTCTTCATTCACCTGCACTATGTGGCAGGATTACTGTACACTCTCTTACTTCGTTTTAAACCCAAAAGGGGCAACTAATATGCTTCATCCGCGCTGCAAAAAGAGAAGCGCTCCCCAGCCAGGAACGTAACGGCTTGTGGGGACCGACCCAGTGTTGCGCATATCTGCCGAAGGGGGAGCTGGGTGTCGCTGGCTCCGTGTCGCCCTCTGGGCGCTGTCCGGAGCCTATACCAAATGAAAGAGACAGTTTTTAGTTTTATTTATTCCCAGCTCCACAGCCATACAAGACGACAGATATCAGAGGTGCCCAGCACAAATGTTGTAGGTGCATCCAGATTCTCGTTGAGACCTCTGTCACTGAAAAGTAAAAAAGAAATGCCATTTTGAAAACTGGTCAAGCACTACATATATTTCCTTAGGAGCCTCCCATTCAAAATTTAAATGACCAAATAGCTTAAACACCGTATACTATTATTGTGTTCCTTGCGTGTACGTTTTTTAGTATGCGTATGGACACTGACGTTTCCGCTGTATTTTTTCTTTTCTTTTTTTTTTCTTGTAGATGCTTTGCAGAATTCTGATATTATTCTTCGTTCAGTCTGCTCAGGTACCACACCCCTCATTATTGCCCGTGGGGCCATAAGGGTATCTTGAATAAACATAGAACACCAAATACATGGAACTACTTCTACAAATTAACGTTCCTGTAGCAGTTAAAAAATTTATAAAAAAAATAATAAAATGGCACATTTCCACAAAAACCCCTAATACAAATAAAAACACGGCCAACTCCAGCTTTCCTCAAAATTTTGCATACCAGCCTCTTTGGACCAGGCAATAAAACTGTAAACACCTTGCATACAATTTTGTTTGCACGTAAATTGCAGGCAGTAGTGGTCCCAGAGATTGGTTTTGGAGGGGGCGAATTTTGGGGGGGCGAATTTTTTTGTGGGGGAAGGGGGGGGGATAAAGAACCGTTTCCCTCCTTGCACCAGTTTTGTGGAGGAGGTGATAACCATGCCGGCATGCGCGGGTGTGCAGAGTAACCCGCTTGCGCACAATCACTTTGCGGCACAGTGGTTTTTGGCTTTTGGCCCCCCTTAGGCGGTACAACGGCTGGCTCGAGCCCGCATTTCTGACAGTTGCAACGCGTTTGCGACCTCGCACAACTGGGATTCTTTAAAAAAAACTAAAAAACTGAGGACCTCTTGGAGGGGGGGAAGGGGGGGGGGGGAGCGATCCCCCCCTCACCCCCCCCCCCCCCCGGATTGCCACTGATTGCAGGCAGCTTAGCTTAGGTGTTGCAGAAGCTGTCGTGCAACCATGACGTACTCGCTCGTCTCTATTTTTTCTGATTTTGCCCCTTTACAAACAAGTCTCACCCTACAGTCTGCATGAGGTTGGTCGACATGTTAACGAGTTCCAAAAAAGAAAGCTATTGCATAGTGCTTTTTTCTAACACTATTTTAAAGTTTTTATTCTCACTCCTGTGACACCTGAGGCTGATTCAGCTGGAGCGCACTCCTCGGTGGGCAGCAAGTTCTATGGCGGTCCTAAGTGGCAAAGACTTAGCAAAACAAAACCCTTTCTGATGTAAGGATGATCCTCTGCCAGGTGAGTGCAAGGGTAGAGACTGCTTGACCTTTGCACAATAATGCCTTAATCATGACTAAGTTCAGTTAGGTGTGCTCGACATTTCAGGGAAGTGCAGAGCAGAAAATGTTTTGAAGAACGACTTGGAAATACTGATGGCCAAAACGTTACGGCCTCTCTTAACTCCGAACTCAACACATCAGCTTAAAACAGCTAAAAAATACCTTAAGGAGTAGCACCACTATTAAACATTCATAACATGATTAGGCTCCACTTAAAGGAGTACTGACTTGAAATATCAAAGCTGAGATAACTATGCAAAAAGTTTCCTTTGTAGATGAAGATTTTAGTAGCAACCGTTCAGTATAACCAAATCAATTCTTAAATCAATCTTAAATCAATTGTAATAGTTGCATGCATCAGAAAGCTCAGAATGAGTACCCTTTTGACACTGGCATAAGCAAGACACGTGGGCTGCCTCGCCATGCAGTTCGCCTCAAACTCCCGACATCAGGGCTCCAGTGACTTAACCAACACACCGGCTGCTGGTGGCGCATGCTGCACTGCCTTGTGTATCATGTCACAGTTTTGGGACTGATATCACGGCCAGCCTGGCCGTGTTCGCTCACTCTAGCGCACACGTCCAGTCTGACCATGATGCAACGAAAACAGTGACATCAACAGCGCCATTCTCTCATGGCGGCCGCCTTGGTGTTCGTTTTGTCGAAGCCGAAACTGACACGAATAAACAAGGCTCAAAATAATTACAGTTGAACTTCATTATAAGAGACATGGATGTAAGAGATGAATGGGTATAAGAGACACTATTTACCCACATGGCTGACTGCCCTATCTTTCTCATTAAATTGACCTGTTTTATAACAGACATCGGATGTAGAAGACAGTTGGTTATAAGGGACAAGTCATCCTTGAACTTTAGTCCATAATCTCGCTTGTAACAGACATTTTAACTTCAGATGCAATGCCACCAGTCGCAAATTGCAGTTGCTTCCATTGCGGAAACACAGGTGGACGACAGACGCCTGCAGTCGCTATTTATTATAACTTCAGCAAACACACAGTGGTTCAGTCAGCTATGAAATGACGATGAAAAGAAGCCCTGCCAATGGAAATGCAACTTACAGAAGTGGTTGAAGCTTACTGCCATCCATTGGAGCGCGACCGCACATGCGGGCTCTCCCACTCGCATAGCTCCCAAAAAAAGAAGCATCGCAGATGTTGAGTCCTGCAAGCGTAATGAATAACCTGAGCACACAGCGGAAGAAGCTGCACGCTTTGGCTATTCATCAGGCTTGTGAACTCAACATCTACGATTCATCTTCCACAAACAGTGAAAGGAAGAAAAGCTTGTAGAATCAGTTGTAAAAAACAGAGTAAATACATTCATGAAGCAAACAAAGATTCAGAACTGTTTCATAAATTCTAGGGGCCAAACATACCTAAATTAGACTGAATCTTTTGCAACATGCTGTAGCGTTCTATTGAGGTTATTTGTGCCCACGTTGAACTAGGGTCTGATTAGTAAGTGAAAACATGATTCCCTGTTTATAAGAGACATCTCGTATAAGAGACAGAAACTGCTCCCCAGTACGTGTCTCTTATAAAGGGGTTCAACTCTATTTATTTACCCTGCGGTTGACCGTCTAATGTTCCATTCTATGATTCCTGGGCTGGTAGGCAGCCATAGCAATGGGAAAAATGTAACTCGAAAATTTCGTATAAGTACTTTTTAAAATATTTACGTACACACATGAACTGCATGCTAATGGCTCTTTCTGCCAGTTGTTGCCCCCATCTGTCTACCATTCCTCAGCTGAGCATGAAAGACTAGTACAATGAAGTGTCACGTTTAGATTTGACAAGTTTGCAAGCTTAGTGATTCACATGGAACTTTTTGTGATCTTTTTTGACAAAGATTTAACCTATAACATGGCTTGGCTGACGTACAATGCTTAAGCTTCACACACATACTGTACTTGTCACAGTTTCATTTACTAATATGAAGCTTCCAGCCTCTCCCTGATATGTCTGTAGTCCACCCAAAATGCACTGCAGGAAAGCCAACTTTTTCTGATGATGACGATCATGGGTGAAGTGAAAAACCATTAAAACACTTCCCATGATCTCAACAGAACCTAGGTCCCTCATGTTATGAAGCTGATGTCTATCCCGGGCTTCACAACGCAACTTAACTGTCCGAAGAGCTAGAACACTGATGCGTGCACACGACATACTCGCGAGATTAACGCTATCAAACACACGCATACTTACGATCGAGGCACTGCACTTCACACATCCAGGCCTGCGCTTCGGAGTACACGCCACCGGTTCAATCAAACTTGAGCAATGTTATGGGCTCCTACACGAAAGGAACAACAACGAAACGCTTGAAACTGCGGCCGGAGTGTGTGGGGACATAGCATCGTAATTTGAATTTAGCGTGCGCTGCATACTTGGACGAGAAACAGGGACTGGGAAAAGACAAACCACAGGCACGTTGGCTACTGTTATGGGCTCCTACACGAAAGGAACAACAACGAAACGCTTGAAACTGCGGCCGGAGTGTGTGGGGACATAGCATCGTAATTTGAATTTAGCGTGCGCTGCATACTTGGACGAGAAACAGGGACTGGGAAAAGACAAACCACAGGCACGTTGGCTACACGAAGCAGGTGTTGGTTTGCGCGCCGACGTCTGGTTTCTCTTTTTCCACTGTCTCTGTTCCTCGTCCAAGTATGCAGCGCACACTAAATTTGAATTCAAGATTATACCAAAATTGTTAACGTCACAATACTATCGGGAACGAGAATGACAGCTAGGAGGCCGAGGCAGCCACGCAAACAAGAATTCACGCAGCTTTAGGTACACAGTACAGTGGTATAAACGTATAAACACAAAAACTACAACAAACAAAATAATGACGTTACTGACCTTGCTGGGAAAATGAGCGCATAGATGCCCTCTTTTCCGCTCCTCCGTGTGTGACAGCTAACGCAGGAGACCGGCATGGCTGATCTACGCTGAGCTCAGGCTGAATTTATCTCTTGAAATGTCGCAGTAGGTATGTAAGACACCTAATCAGATAGGGAGATCGCACTAACACTAGCGACGGTATATTCACGCATTTGCAGCTTCATGTAGCAATCAACACTAACTGAAGCCACAGCTGAAGCGCTGGGTACTGACAGCGCAAATCGTTCACTTGGGGAGGTGGTGGGGGGTTGGGGGACGGGACCTAGGGAAATGCTGCGCCTACTTTGGCGTTGTCCCTAGGCGCTCAAAAACAAGTCCAGTGACGTCACGTTTTGATCACGTGACCCAAGGATTTCTTTTCTTCTTCTTGCCGCTCCGCTCGCGCAGTTCGCGGGTTCGCGCGGGAAGCGGTAAAAACGAGCGCGAACGTCCGCAGCAGACGCCAGCCGCCACCATGGAGAGCCGTCGTAGCAGGGTAAGACCGCATTCATTTACCCAATTTGACCTGTGAGAATTTGCGCCTAGCTAGAGAATGATGCAGGAAAATTTGATTATTCGCACGCAGCAAAGGACTTGAGCAGCCAGTGATGCCTGCTGCTTTTTGCTGCTGCTGTCTGATGCGATTTTCTTTGGCGCGGTTTCGCAATTGGTTTTTCAGCGTTTCCTATCTCGTTGCCTCTTTCATTTCGCAGCCGCCCGCACGTTCCTGCGTGAGCCCCGATACAACAAGTAGCCGCGAAAAGACCGATTACTGGCGACGACTTATGCACTCGTCGCGGGAAAAGTACGTACACGTTGGCGCGAAGACGATCTCGGCTTCTTTACGGCAACTTTACGGCTAACTGTGATGTTCGGTGCATTTGTCTCCCTCATTACGCTAGGCAAACGTATACTGATATTTATGCAAGTTGTTAGGCGCAACACCTAAGTAATTACTACTTTTTTCTTACAGAGCACGCTACTGGAGCGTGAGCAACAAAATGAAAACCTTCATACGCCTTACCCCGCACCGCAAGGGAAAGGCCAAGACTAAGGTAACAAATATCGTTTTGCATTTATTTCGCACATGCATGCTTCGTCAATCAAGTGAGAAAATATACTTTTTACGAACTGAAATGTTTCAATATATAACACATTTTTAATGGATAGAATATTGCACAAAGGTAATGCGTTAATCTGATTTCGTAAAAATCGTCTGCGAGTTCCCAGTTGGTTTTTTTTTTGCTGGAGAGATCGATCTTTAGTCGTAGAAATTATGTAAAAAGTCATGGTGGCAGTAAGGTATAGTTTAGCTATCAAAGCAGGCAAGTAAAATGAAGGTTTCACAACAGCAGTAGTAATCGTAGTAATGACAATGTGTAGTCCAAGACTTGAAAGGCCTAATGAAAGGACATCAGTGACCTTCATTCCGACGTAAATTATGAATTCATTTACTGAGGTGACGCATATCTTATTTATTAACCCGAGCTTGGTGACAGCATATGCGTTGATTATTTTTCCTTCGGCAGTTACTGAAAACAAAGGTGTTTCTTCCTGCACTCTCCTGCAACCAGGGGGCAGCACAAGTAATAAAGATCCAAGAAACTGTGTTTTTGGGAATGACCAGTCAGTTTGTTGTGCAACCGTCAATCCACCATTTCAATGCTTGACATGACCTCAGCTATGCCCATGTGTTGGCAACACCCCATTCGCTTCCAGAGTTCCTCCTCGGATCACGAAAGATTAGCTGCATCCACAAAACATATCATTTCCCTGGTTCCGGTCCCAGCAGTGAACTCATATCTTTGAGTCAACTTGGGGCTTTGAAAGAGAGCCAGCACGCCAGTTGTGGCACGGAGGAAGCGACGTCTTTGAAGCATTCACAAAACCTCCAGGCAGAGTGACCACAAAGTAGTCTCCTAAAAGCACACTTCTTTCTGGTTGATCCCCAGTGGCCAGCAAATACCTTTGAAATTCGCTCAAATATTTTACCAAGTTCAGTTAGTCTCATGTTGGTAGAGTGGAGGATAAGTGTCGCTTTAATTTATCAGTTTACATAGCCTAAGAGTCCCACCGACACATGGGTTATATTTTGGACACTTAAAAATCTTTAAAAAGCCACTACAAAAGAAACATGGCCAGGCGGGCACAAAGTAGCATGTTACAACACAAAAAAGACAACAAGGAAATGAACCCCGCCAGCGTACAGTGCAGTAAATGAACACAGAAGGATGCAGTTGTTGCTAGTCACAAAAGTGCGCACTGCTAGTTTACATCCTGTACAGGATTGGACCAAATGGCTTTTCCAAGGAAAACAATAAAATGCATGCATGTTGAGTGGAGATTATAATGTCTCGCGTTCAAGCTATTCTAAAAGGTAAGTGACGGATGTTCATGGTTAATGCATAGCAAAAATCTCTGCCCCACTGTGACGTCTGTATTTCGGTGTTCATTCGTCAGAATAAATTAGGGTCGACCTCTTATCTAAACACAGCAACTAGAGATCATCTTGCATACTGCACTGGATGTGGAGAAAAAAGGGGAAAAATTGAGGGACACTTTCTTTTCTTGGCATGTGCCAAACCATTTGGGTCAATTGCACAAAGTTTGCTACCAGAACACGCTACTTGGGAACAGATCAATGCCCCCCCACCAGCTTGCATTTCCACTTGCACTTATCACTGTCACAAGCTAGGGATTCCATCTGCTCGTACCAAGTGTTTTCAGGACTCATTTGATGCAAATATGTCAGCATGTTGGAATATTGTTCCTCACGGCGTTGTTGACATGCCTGATGCTGTTTTATTTAAGGTGGCTGTCACTAATTTTATTCATAACTAGCCTTAGTTCATATTTTGTATCAGGTGACATTACTAGATTGCAATTTTCATGTAGCTGTATTTTGTAATGTCTGTAATACATGTACCCACTCGCCTCTTTAATGCCCTCGAGCTTTGGGAGTAGTAGTTACATAAATACATAAAAATTTACTTTGCAAGTTTTCGACGGCAGTCAAGCCGTTGTGCTTGGAGGAGGAGGAAGTGGTTGTTGGGGGTGGGGGAAGGGGAGATAGAGGCCGGTAACTGTCTGGCGTTTCGCCGACACCTCAACCGGCCGCCGTTGTGCTTACAGCTTGGGTTTTTGCTCCGGATCTGACCCTCCCCTTCGCTCTGCCTCTGCGGTGTTGTCTTCTCGCAGACTGCAAAATTCAGGGAGGCGTTCAGCTACCTTGTGTACCTGGAACAGTTCATCCAGGCGGAGTGTGCCGCCCAGAAGATTCCTCTGCCCCCAATGTGCGACCGACTCACAAAGGGGCTGCGTGAGCACCCGTGGGAGGAGGAAGAAGGAGAGGAGGTGAGGCCATGCCAGACCTGTCCCCCCCCTCTTCTTTGGCCGTAATTCTTCTGGCGTAGTGCGAGGGTGGGGGCTCTTTTCTGTGGTGCAACGTCGGCTTTTATTACCCAGTGGTTCCCAACCCTGCTTTTTAATTAAAAAATCAAAGCCCCTTCCTTCAGAGAAATATGGTTACAACGCAAAGCTTTCTCCCATGCAACATGAGTCAAAGTCAAAGTCCAAAATCTAAAGTTCTTCAAATGTTTGGGGACAGTGCAGTTGGATAGATGTTGGCTTCATAACGCAAGGGACCCGAATTTGATTCTGACCACAAAAAGCCTTTTTTTTTTTTTTTTTTTTGCACTTGATGTGCCTTTGCAAGAACGCCGTCCTGCAGTGCGCCAACTGAGGCATAGGAATTTTCACTTGAACACCGCATATGTTTAAAGACTGGGTCCCCTCTGTCGTGCTGCTAAAGTTTTCAATCCAGGAATTGTTGAAATTCAACGCATGTGCAGCCTACACAGATGCACTACTGGCTAGAGCAAACAATGGAAAGAAAACCTTTGACACTAAACATGGCTGCTGAAACTATACTGAGCCGCCAGCACAAGCTTCTGTCTGGAGTCTCTTGTAAGCCGTAATAGCGCCCTCGCACTAGACTGGTCACTGGAAGAGAAGTCCACTGTATCAGCCCCAGTCCACAATCAGAATACTACGAGACACTCTTCATTCAACAACTGTTAGAGTGGGATATGCTTGGCATTCTCCCATTGACATCCTGTTGCTTTTTTTTCCCCCCCAATTTATAGGGCTATTGGTTTGATGCTGTCAACTTGTCTTTCGTCTAAACATGTACTTTGAACCTGGCAACCTTTTTCCCCTCCCTTCCTGCAACTGTAGAAATTTCAGATAACAGAGACAGAAGCAAAGGGGGGCCTCCCTAGTGCCTCCTCTTGATGCAAAATTTCTCTCCCTCTACAGGGTGTATCCCCCTCCACGAAAAAACTCGACCAGAAAGCATCAGTGCGCAGAAAGGCACGAAGCAAGCCAGCAAAGCAGAGAACGTCCTGCTCTGCTCGTAATGCCACTCCCAGACCATCCCCACCTCCCCAGCCTCTGCAGGTGCTATTTCATCGCTCCTTTGAACTCCTCCGAGTGACACTTTGAACTCCTAATTGGCTAAAAATGCTGCCGATTCAGTTCACTCGGAATACGCAACACTCTATCCTTGCCTGCGATGGCCCCAGAGAAACAACCACATGCTGTCAGTGGATTGATGCCCTTTGCAATGTGATGAGCTGAGCATGGGTTCGTTCAGAAAAGGTTGCTGAGCATGGGTTCGCATGGGTTCGCCAAACAGAGATTGGACTACAAGGCTCAGCCCCCGAGTGTTTGAGGCTGACATTGCCTCAGCTGTAAGAGGTATGAAGATTTCACATTTCCAGCGCCGTACTGTACAAATCTCAGATCGCACATAAGGTTGCTTAGCTTGTGTTGCACATACTTCTGTCCAAAGCTAGGTAACTAAGTGCCGTCAGTTAGTCTAACAGCAATCAAAACGCGTTACTCATTCCTTTTCACAGATAGAGACTGAGTGATCACCTCGCTGAAAAAGTAATTGTAAACAAGTACTAATGTGCCACTTATAACACATTAGTAAAGGTCTGCTGGCAAGGTAGAGTGACGCATTTGCAGCTGTAATAAAGTCAATCCATGAAGAGTTTCCCAATGCACGATTCCCATGCTATCAGGTACATGCCGTATTTTTTATGCCACTCTTTGTGACAAGGTCTGACTATATTATGCCCGACAATTTCTGCCACCACAAATTATTGCAAAATGATTAAAGGCAGCAATGCCAGCACTTTAAAAGACAAGATGTCGCTTTGTTCCATTTGGAAGAACTGGCTTTTGGTAACTTGCTCAGCAGCTTGATTCAAGCCACGGAAGACATTTTTTAATTGAGAAAACACAACTGATGTATAATGGTACGGCAATAAAACAGTCATCAGCATATTGACCACACATTAGCATTCTAGTAATATGATCAAATGAAACTAGGGGCCCCCACAACAATCGCCTAGTCAGGTGTCTTGGTGGTGGCATAGGCATGCAGGTGGCCACCAATCGCACAAACAAGATTTTCCGATGTCTTAGAAAAATTGCCAGAAAATGGCTGTAAAGTTGTTACTGGTTCATCTTTTTTCCTTAATATCCCTATTATTTCTTTGAAGTCAGTGATGAAATTGCTACCATTGTTATCGCGAATGGCCGGAACTTGTATTTTATCTTCACAGCTCCTTTAATTTTCTTATTTGTGGATGAACGAAAGTTTTGTTCATGCTTGCTCAAACTCAGTTTTCCAGAGTCCTTGAAAATGCACTCGGCGCAATTTGTAAATGTTAATGTGTAAATGTAAGCCGACTGGATACTCGCACTTTTTCATCCTTTTATAAGCACGGCCAATCTGGGATCATGTATGTGCGGCCGGATTTTTAGACCGCAGCTCAGTCGTTCATTTCTCAGTGCCCAAGAATGAATCTTTCATGCTCGTCCTTTTCACTGTGCACAGGATGAATTGTCTTTAACCGACGATGAAGCCGTCGTGCCGGACTACACCAACCTGGTTCCGCCCAGGCAAGGGACAAGGGAGTGGGAGCTTTACGTGAGTGTCCTGAGCGGCCATTCAAGCTTGCTTGCATGGGGACGTTTCTCCGAAGTGTGGGTATCGTGCAAATTCTAAAATGCCTAGATGAATACTGTGCGGCCATGTCTATTGAAGGTGGCCTGAGTCTAACACAAGGATGGGGTTTTTCATATTTCATAGATCATATGGATTCTGCGGGGGGGGGGGGGGGGGGGGGGATGTGATGCAATGCACTTACTTGGTACTGGCACACACGCCAGTGGGCACATAAGCATTAGTGGTGGTTGAACATAACTAGTAATTAGTCAGTCGTACGAAGTTCTGTAATGGGCAGTACTACCTAGCGGTAGGTTTGGTACAACTAGATACCAAATGCACAGCAAGATGTATTCCCATGAGAGATCTCCCTAAAAAATTTCTATAGCTGGGACAATCACAATGGTTTATGCGGAGTGAGGTTTCAGCCCTCTTTACAGTGTGCAATGCCTACATGGAATCCTGTTCTAAGCATTGCCTGGAGGCTCTAAAGTGGAAACAGGCACTTTTTTCTAGTTGCCATTCTGTCTCAGCGAAAAACTGGCAACTGAATGAACTTTCAGAGATGCTTATACATATACGAAGCTAACAATAACTGACCGGTGCACTTTGGCTAGACAGAAATGTACAAGCTGGATGTACTTTTATAGGGGTGATGAACACACCACTACCCCTCCAAAGGTATTGCCCAGGTCTGTGGTTGGGCTTTCCTTTTACGGTGCTTCCAATGCCTGTTCTCTTTCTTTAATACCCTAATTTCCACCACCTGGTGCACATGCCTTCTCAAAAAAACAGACCCTTGTTACTTAACCAACGGCTATGTTGCAGTATCAGCTGTTTCGTGGGAATGCCTTGTGCAGTACGAAGACCCGGCTCTCCCCAGTGAGCCTAGTCACCCTCAAGGCTCACCCGAATGAATCTTCCATGCAGCCATTCAATAACCACATGCATTGACTCAGGATTTAGCATCTAGGACAGACTATTCACAATTGTCAAAT
Organism: Haemaphysalis longicornis; assembly: GCF_048455015.1. Lineage (NCBI taxonomy): Eukaryota > Metazoa > Arthropoda > Arachnida > Ixodida > Ixodidae > Haemaphysalis > Haemaphysalis longicornis. The sequence continues at coordinate 234,801,599 of NW_027526203.1, read as the reverse complement.
TCAAAGGCAACCTTCATGCAAGAACAGGATTCTGAAGCAGAACCTCTTAGTCTCAGCTTGGGATGTCTGCACAGTGTGTGGAGAAGCCCAGCTTTGGGTTGTAGGCTGGAATTCGGTGTGATTTGCACAATGGTAGATGCAGGACATTCAAAGGAAAAGGAGTGTGCATTGCTTTACCACTACCATAGTTCCACGGTAGTAGAAACACTATCATGGTGCCGCACTGTCATTTTTGGCATCTTTAAGTGACTGCACCAGTTACAGAGACGTGTAGAGATGAACATGATGTAGGGATGGAGTTAACTTTTTTTATTGTGCCTGGTTCTCCCGCTTTTGGGTTGCCTGTTTACGGGCTCTACCTTTAGGTCTCTTTTTTTTGCCTGCCCCAAAGCAGTTCAAAGCTGCTTTGAGCAGCGACGAAGCAACTCTTGAACCGGAAGTTGCGTAGTGGGTCACGGAAAAAAGCAGCTCAAAGCTGCTCTGAACTGCCAGCGATCCGCCGCGGCAGGTGCACTGCGGTGACGATTTGTCGTCTGCTCGTGTCGGCATCTCGCGCAGGCAGGCGCTCAACAACGCGAAGTTAGAACCCTGGTGATTATTGTTGGGTGACAAATTATTACAGTGAATAGTTTTTGAAAACGGCTGCCAAAGTAACTACAAAATTTCTCAGTTGCGTCGCAAACCGTTGACGCAACCAAACGCGCTGTTTCGGCGTGAGCGCGTGGTGCTGTTTTCATGCATATTCCGTTTGCGGCTGAGCACATTTTGTGAGGTGTGCACTGGCAGGCCGAAATGAACTGTTTACCTCACACAGCCGGTGCTCTACCTCCAACTTTGGACATACTCGACTCTTATGGGGACTGCGACAAAACAGTGGCGTACCTTGAGGAGAAATTTGCAATACAGGATGCAAACTGATACAAAATCCCATCGCATTTGCTTTAGCGAGCGGTCATACGCACCTTTAATTACATATTGTTCAAATGTTGCCATTTGAATATACGTACCGGTAGACGCGAAAACCTGGTGCCCTTCGTTAAACACCGGTGCTCCACCTTCGTCAGACCGTGGACACACCGGCGTCTTAACGTCAATTGTAATTGCGAACTGTGAAGGAACAGCAGACAATCCCGCCATTCTTGCACCGAGCAGACGATCAACTGACGCCAGAACGAGCGAAAACGCCAACGAGACCCCAAGGGTCCTTTTGCATGCGTCATCTGCTCGCCTTTCTGTCGTCTGCTATCTGCTCCTCCTCAGCCGCGAGAGCAGTTTGGGGCAGCTCTGAGCTGCTTCCTGGTGCAAATGAAGTAGGATTCAGCAGCTCCGGAAGCGGTGGGCGGGGCCAATGTGGAGCTGCTCCTGCAAATAAAATACGGAGCAGCTTGGAGCTGCTCAAAGCTGCTTTGAGCAGGCAAAAAAAGAGACCACATGACTCACCCTCTTGGCATGCTTTAATTGACAGCTATGTCAAGAACAATGCTTTCCCACACAATGTGCTGCAGGGGAGAAACATTTGCATGCCTTGTCGTATCCTCCCAGCGTAGACAGTTCCAAGACTAAAAGAACAGACAGGGCTCGGTGAAACTGAATTACTATCGCTAACAGTGTAACGCCATCGCAAGAAGATAACTGGTTCTTATCTATTTAAAGCAGAAGTGATGTTCAAATATTCTGAGGTCTGAGTGGTTTGCAAATAGACTTTTCTTTTCTATTCAAGTCAACTTCCATAGTTAAACGCATCTGCATGTTTCAAAAGTGACAGGCAATAATAGTAGTGAAAGAACAAGGAAGAAAAGCTGCTTTGCTGCAACCATTGTTCCACCCTCAAATCTCACTGCACCGAACGTAGCCTTGCATATGCTTTTCTTCAAGGTACGACAGCTGTGCCAGCAAGCCAAGTACGGACAAAGTCCGCATGAAAGAACTGAGAAGAATTGCTTTTTAGGGAGAAGCAATTGATCACAAAATAACGAGGCGTGTGCGAATACTCGAATACGAATTGAATAGCAAGTTCTCGAATAATTCGATTTGTGAATCGAATCTCAGATATTTGGTAAACCCGAATACTTGATGGTGATGATATTGTATGCATGTGGCGCCATCTGTCAAGTGCAGAGGAAGGCTTTTTTTTTTCTCAGTATGGCCGCTCGGGTTCATTGGTTGGGCACTCTTTAGCCGCTGTGTTCGCAATCCTCACTGTTCAGTGAGCGTGCAGGGGTTGCTTTTAGAAGATTTCCTGCGTCGTGTGTGTGATACGCACCACGTACGTATGTAGGCGTACACTGTGCGTATGTGACAGCGAGACCGCAAGACTGGATACGCCGTCGGGCTTGCAAGTGCCGCGATCCACTGCACTCCGTGTACGTTAGGCGTGTGCTAGGCCTCATTCGCTGGGGCGTTAAGGAACAGCAGCAAGCAGCAGTGGAATAAGGGATTGGTTTTTATGCATACACCGTGTGTGTGGTGTGGAACGCGTACGGTGTGATATACCGTGTGTGCGCGACCTGCGAGACTGTATACCATACGCCATCGAACTTTCAAGCGCCGCGATCAGCCAGGCGTCGGCGCTGCCCTACGTCTGTTTCCTAAAATCTTGCATAGATTTTTATAGTTGGCGTCCTGGCAGAAAAAACGAAAAGTGCCATCTGGAAGCACTTCATAAAGGTGAACCCACAAGAAGCCACTTGCACCAGCTGCAATGCCAAGCTTCGGACGCCTTCAAGCACAACGACCCCACCTGCAAACCACTTGAAGAGTAAGCACCATGGTTTGCACAATTTGTTTTTGGCGGAAAGTGGGAAACAAAAACGTTCCGCGAGTGCAACACAGCCCACCATCAAACGCAAATTTGAGCAGCCTAAGGGGCTGCCGTTGCGCCGGAGGGCAGAAATAACGGCTAAAATTGCCCGCACGCTGGTGCTTGACCTGCAGCCGTACCACTTAGAACGGGAAGTGGTCGAGGTTTTCAAAGAGCTTATGCACGAAATGGAGCCCCTGTACAAAATACCCTGCCGGACAACCTTTTCGAGAACAGTTGTTCCTGAGCTGTACAGGGTTACTGTGAGGTCCATCAAAGGGATCATTCATTCGGACATTCAAGACGGGATACAATCCCTCTCGTTCACTAGCGACATGTGGACGTCGAGATAGAATGAGAGCTACACTAGCCTCACCTGCCATTATTTGACCGCCAACTTCGAGTTGCGAGCATTTTCTCGGAGCAACACGCTCATGACTGAGAGCCACACTGCCTGCTACGTCTTGGCCAACCTGCAGGAAATGATTGATGGCAGAATGGGAGCTGCCACTGGACCAGCTGCCAATACAAGTGACAACGCACAGAATTACCGTGCTGCCCTTAGATCCCTCCTGTGTATGCCACTGCAGTGTTTGGGCCACACACTGCAACTGGCCGTTAAGGGTTCCAAGGAAATCACTCCTGGAGAAATGCCGGGCAATAGTGGGTCATTACAAGCACAGCGCCAAAGCCACAGCAAGTCTCCAGGATTGTCAGCGCCAGCTGGAACTAGCCACACTCAAGCTTATTCAAGATGTAGAGACGAGGTGGAACAGCGAGCATGATATGCTGCCCCGCCTCCTGCAGCTCAAAGCAGCTGTCTGTCTGGAGCTCGCGACATCAGACACCACGATTTCCAGCCTGTCACAACAGGAGTGGAGGACGTGAAGGCCCTTGCACCAGTGGCGTCGGCAACCAAGGACCTCAGCGGGCAAAAATATGCCACTTTGTCTGCAGTTATCCCGTTCCTGTATGGAACCCAAAATGGTACTCAAAGACTGCATAGCGACAGATGACGTCGCATCACTGTTCACAAAAAAGATGCTTAAAGCCATGACAACAAGATTTGTTGACTACAGCGAGCAAAAGGAGTATGTCATGGCCACAGCTTGCGACCCAAGATTTAAGAACATTTTTTGCAGAGAAGCTGCCCAAGAGATGGTCCTTATGGAGCTTGCCCAGAGTGAGCTGGAGAGGTCAGCACCAGCACCACCAGCACCTTGCGATCGCCCAGGTCCCTCAGCACCTGTGCCGTCAGCAACCGAGCGCACCACTGGTATGTGGGACCAGATTGAAAAGCTGGCCATGTCTGGACAGAAGCAGCTTCATGCGTCCAGTGGGATCGAAGAGTTCCGGCAGTACCTTCGCGAACCAACCTGCGGCAGGAACGACGATCCGCTGGCATATTGGCAAACAAGTGGGAAGAAGTACCCCAGCGTTGGCACCCTGGCCATGAAATGCTTGGGCATTCCTGCCATGGAAGTTCCCAGTGAGAAGCTGTTCTCTACAGCTGGGAATATCGTCTCAGCTCAGCGAGAGAGGCTGGCCCCAGAGCACGTGCCGCAGCTCCTCCTTCTCCATGAGAACTTGTGAGCAGCGGCACAAATAAACATGCATGACTACCGGATATTTGCCCTCTTATTCCATGGCTGTATATGGTGCAGTGACCGCCCTGGTGTGGGCTCTCAGTCATTGCTCCCACATGGCTGAGTGCATTCAAGTAAATTCAAGCATATTTAAGGAAATTTGGCAATGTTCGACATTCGATTCGACATTCGAGTTTTTTTCCTAATTCGATACAATATTCGGTTCGAGAGCTACTATTCGGCATTTGCACATCCCTAAAAATAACTAAACCCTGCGAATTTCGGAGAGATTGGTAAACGAGCGCTTAAATTTTCACTTGCCAGCCGGGCATTTCCCTTTCAACACAGGCAGAGTTCACTGCTCCAGGCTCAAGCTGAGTGGAAAGCTATTTGTGCAACAGCTTTAATGGGGTGAAAAGAGGACTGTGTCAACAAATACTGCATCAGTGGTGGCACATGTGAGGCGCCAAGAGTTGGTGCACCACGCAGTAAACGTACAACTGTTCTCAGCGATTGCTAAATGCCACACAGTGTGAAAGAACTCACATCGCTAGAGAACATCAGCGAAGTCCCTTTTTGTAGGTTCTTGTTTGCTGCTTTGCTCATTTTTGGTTTAACCTTTTCTTCGTTGTCATATGAAATTGTCTTTCATTACGTACTCGTTTTAACGCATTGCTTTGCACGTCTTGTATCAGTCATTTTTATAAGTCCCGGTAAGCTTTTTCTTCATTGATCAACCAGATGCATGTGTTAGTACAAGACTGCAAACACAGCCCACACCTGTAAAACTGTCTGCATTTCGTTTTAGATTTACTGGGGGGGAAAATAGTTCAGTGCTAGATGTTTAAAAACCATGGTTTGAGCAGAGGCATCATTCGCCTCAGCAAAACTAATGCTTACCGTAATTACCCGATTCTAACGCGCACCTTTTTTCCGGAAAAAATAGGTCGAAAAATCGCATGCGCGTTAGAATCGGATACGAAACCGAAACTGCCGAAACAACGGAAATTTCGTCCCGCCCATCGCCATCGCCATCTCAAGATGGCGCCAAAGCTTTTAGCAACGATTTTTCGGACGTAGGAAGCATAGGCGCCCAGGCTTTTCTATCGGCGTTCACACAAATCGTCAGATCGTTCCACTTGCGCACTTGATAACAGCAATGGCAGCAGCGGTTCTCACGCGTTCAAAACGAGTGGTCGGCTGAAGCGTGCGCCTCTGGAGAAGATCGCAGGATGGGCGTGCGAGGCGTGGGCCACGATCCCATCGATCATGGTTGAACGCTCGTTATGAAGTGTGGCATCGCGAACGCGCTTGACGGCACCAAGGACGAGATGTTGTGGTCAGCGGAGAGCGACGAGGAGTGAGATGAGTGAGATTACTTCGAGAAATAAATCGCCCGTTTCTCTCGCATTCGTTTTTCTTGCTCACAAAGTTCCGTGCGCGTTACAATCGGAAGTGCAAGTTTTTTCGATTTTTTTGCCAGGAAAATCGGGTGCGCGTTAGAATCGGGTAATTACGGTAAGTATACCCGATAGTCTTATTGGTCAATTTTTATGACTAATGCTTGTTTTACTTGCAAGTGAAACTTTAGCACAATCAAGTTAAAAGTATACTTTTAACAAGGCAAAGGAAGCTGTTATTACTGACAACATTAAACAGTGGAACACACTCTTGGTTTTAGCGATACGACCAGTGGGTCCACGTGCCAAGTTATGCCACAAGTTGGCCTGCAAGCCAGTATATGCACGACGCAGTCTACACGAAGTCTCACTGTGGAACCTCTATACAGGAAGACTGTATCCCGAAAATATAAACATGCGGGAACTTTTTAGAGCAAACAGAACCTTTCCTCTAAGCTGACCAAGGCCTGGATGAAACCGCATTCTCAGAGGCGTACTGGCACAACCAACCACATTTTCGAGTCCCGCACAGCTGCACTCTGGACCTAAACGGTGACGCCAGAGAGGCAGACCGAGCCCTGCTGCCAACTCCCTTTCCCAGGGCATCTCTCAGGAGGACTGGATGGCAGCGGGGTCGTCACAGGCGGGGTCATCGCAGCAGCAGACGCCCCCGTCACCGCCGCCACAGCAGCAGCAGGAAGAATCCGAGTCTGGGGTGACCAAGACCTGCGTGGAGCTGACCTGCGTGGAGGAGCCCACCAGCGGCCACCCCATGGTGGATGCACCGGCGTGCTTTGTCGTCACCTCCAGCGGTGACGTGGTCGCCGTCGGGGACCTGCCGCTCCCACAACTTGGGGGGCCCACCAAGTTGGACGGCTGAGTCTGCCACACGCTCCAAGCCTGCGTTGCCTGCTGTTAACTTGCCTCTGTGAAAGTCCAATGCCGGTGTCTTTCTATTCATGACTGGCTGTGTTACTTGCAACTTGGCCACTTCTCTCTTTCCCCACGGCACCTGGTGGGTGCATTTGTTGCTGCAAAAATGACACACTGTTGGGGACATGTTAGCAAGAGTGACGTTCGGGAGCATAATGCTGCGAACTTCCTAAAAACAGTTTTTTGGTGGGATCGCCAGTGAGATGTTAGGTAGGCTTTTCTAATTTGTGAAGCGTGGGAATGCTCCTATCAGTAGTTGACCCGGGGCTCAGACCTTCGGGTGTAAAAAAACTAGGTTTTCTTCTACGGGGTAGGTTAAAAAAACGGATAGCGGTTCCATTGGTTACAACTTTCTTCAGCATTACCCCAGCTCAACAAGTGTTTATTTCTAGTCCCATTTTCTTTGAAGGTGCGTATCTCAGGTTTATTGCCAGAGGCACATATGGTTTGAGGATTAGAGGGGGTTGTGTTCACAAGTCAGGGCATATTGTATACTTCTGTCTTTGTTACGATAGTATCGCATCGCATTCCATAGCTAGCATAGCGTGGTTCAAGTGCGCAGTTCCTAAAAGTGTAGTGTGGGTTGAGTGCACCCACAATTCCGTGTTCTGTGCGTTATCCACACGCACAAATTTCCAACCTGCTAGACCTTACTGAGGCTCTTAAGAGTCAAAAGAAGCACCCTTTTCGCAGACACATATTTCCCTTCATTCAATGTCTGTTGAGTTTATCACTGCCATCCTTTTGTTTGTACCTGGTAATTTTGGCACCGAATGTCAACTTGCCCTCACATACACATTCCAACCTGTCATCTAGCCCTGCAGGCAGGAAAAACGGTGTGTTTACGTTGCGTATGACACTAACCGCAACTTTTGCGGTTATTTTTTGCCCATATTTATTGTTAGTCACTAGTTAGTACAGTTTTAACCTTTTATTTATTTATTTACTATTTATTTATTTATTAGGTTTTAAGGAAATGGTTGGCTAGTCAGTGAAGCCCTCTACAAACTGTTGCGTCTTCTCACATGGTAAATACAATGCAGTACGCTAACATTAGCACCGCACAATTTTGAACAATGCCTGCAGTGTGTCTATCTGCGAAGTACCCGATGAGGCACAGCAGTTACTTACTGCAATATATAGCTGACACATGCACTCTGCTTATCTATGTTATTCAAAGAATTAGAGGAGCACTATCACCCTATCAGGGACACCAAGGGTCTACCGAGACTTGCTTAATGAGACAGCAGCCTCGATTCCCCCCGCCCCCCACCTCCAATGTAAACTTGAAAGGCCCAAGAACTCAATTTAAATTCTATTGTTGAGAAGTTTGCAGAGAGCCAGAGTATAATTACGACTGCCTCCCCCCCCCCCAGTGTTTTTTTATTTTTTTGAAGAATGAGGTCTATACACTGAACATTATCGGCATTTGGAGGCTTTCGTTTGAATGATTTCAGGCATTCGAATGATACAAAACCAATAATGTGATGTCATAGTTTTTTCATCACAGACAAGGTCAGCGACTGGTCACCCACGCACACTTGAATGGGGGCAGTGCAAAACTGGTGATTTGTAATTTGTTTGAAAGTGGCACCGTTTCCATACTAACGGAGGAAAGTTTAAAGGGGAACTTTAACCAGCCTCATCAATTCTACACGTAACACTTACTTGCTGAACAAATGTTGTGCCTCGAGGTGTGATTCAACACAACTTTTTTCATAAACAACTGTAGGCAAGCCAGCCACTCACAAAACTAGCTTAACCTGCAGCTTTTTTAGGGGTTTCTACTTTTAGCGATTACTTTTCCGCTGCTACGCACCGATTTTTAGCGAGACGAAGGCCAGACACTTAAGTGTCACAGAGTGTACAACTGACCGCCCATCTCCTGGCTCAAACTACGCAAAAACTAGACACACACATAGGCTATAGCATCCCTTCCAGCTTTGTTAGCACATGTATTCAAGCCTTGTTTGGTGCACCCAAGTAGTTGATGTATTGCTACAGATTCCCAGGTGTCATTTGTGTTATTTCACCACTTTCAGGCAGTTCACAAAGTTCTGGTGCCTGTGGTTTAGTGTGCCTTACAGATTCATCCACATTTAAGCAATAACACTCAACCCACACCAGCTGAGAAGTTAGTCATGTGTTGCATTTGCTTAATTTAATGTGTTTTACTGTGTGCGTTCTTTAGTGTGCATTTTCTTTCTAGGCAAATGGAAAAGGATGTGCTTGTGTGTAAGATATTGACATGCTATATTTGTAATTGCATAGTGCAGGTTTTTTTCATCCCTTTATTTATTTATTTATTTGCTTATTTATATATGTAATTATTTATTTATTACCTTCCATTTGTCAGTATAGTGCATTGCTTTCCTTTGTTGCAGTAATTTTTTTTGCAGCTCTGGTGCATTGAATGGGATAGCTCTGAGTTGAAATTTATGTTCAAACAACTTAAAGATGACAAGGCATAGCTTATTTGTTAGCAAATGTTTATTATGAACAGGTGGAGGACACAACTCTGTGAGGGTTTCTATAGTTCTTGTCGAAACAGTGTTACAAAGTGCAGTATAGTTTATTGGCAGATATTTGCAAATGCTTTAGAGTGAAATGACTTTTGTTCCTTGAAACTGCGGGACCATGCGTAATTTTCAAGCTAATGCACAGATGTTGCATGCATTGCAAAATAAGTGATCTTAAAGCTTGTTTTAAAAGATTGGTGTTTGTTTTCATGGCTGTGTTTGTGGAGTTTGAAAGTTGTCGAATGCAATGAGCTACCACAGCTCTTCGTCTAGCAGAAACGAAGTGCTTTATCTGTTGCGTTATGTTTGTATGACTTCCTCCTGACCCAGTTTAGTCAAATGACCTAGTTTATTAGAAGAGGCAATATTTATAAGCAATTTAGAGTTTACGTAAGCCAAATAAACTTATATGAACTACAAATTTCTGTACACCTGGTCTTCTGGACACTGCGGCACTTAACACAGGCCACACTGCAATACTATTTACAATACACTTGCAAGCTGGAGGTCTGGATGCAAAATAAGCACCAAAGGGAGTGGAACTTCGTTATAACACTGGCACAAGAGGCTGCGGAAAAGTTAACAGTACAAGCTCGAGGAGTGGCTATGATTGTGTTCCAAGGCATGTGGCTGATGTGTAGGTGCCGTAAGCCCTCGTTTTAACAAGGACAGCAAAACAGTGCGAGAATTCCATAAATACATGAATGCCAACACAGCATCGGTGGGAGTGCACGGCAATGCTCCGGAAACTTTAAAAAAGCTTTTCGTTGAAACAAGGACCACTTTGAGACCATTTTACTCTGGCATAAAAGGAAAAAACAGGTTGGGCAAGTTTGTTGGGTATACGTGCATATATTACAAGAATCCAAGCTGATGGATATTTCCACGCAGCTCTTTATTGTTTTCCAACCCTTCGAGGCGCAAAGAACAAATCCTATTCTACTCAGGGTGGCGTTCTATGAATTGAAGAAAATTACTCTTACTCTCTTGTCCTGGACTGAGGACCCGGCCCACTAACCATCTCGATTTCATTGCTACTCCTCTTGAGTGCAGTTTTCCTATAACGCATATCCGAATATTGGGAAGATATATCTGTGGTAAATGTACCGAAATATCCCTCCAGGTCTGAACAAACGTTACTTTATCTTTACCGTAGACGTGACTGGTTTTGCTCAATAAACCTCCATAGTGGTTAGAAGCCTGGTATAAAACCAGCCTATGCGCACAGTGGGTTATTTGGAACTCAGCCTACGGTTTTTTGCAGCCCATCCCACTGAACACAAAACGTCTTAGAGATGTCTACCATGATCTTGCAAGGTCTTATACATCTTGAACTATAAAAGTTACCTATAAGACGTCTATTTTCATATCTCTCAAAGCTCCATGAGATGTTGATAAATCATCTGTGCTAAGATGGATAGAAGACATACCAACCTCAATGTGTACAAGATGTTTGTCCTAGCTGGATGATGTTGTAAGCTTCTTAAGACACCTACAAAGCATCTATCATGAGATGTCTACAGTACGTTTTGTGTAGACAGCTGGAAGATATCACTAATAGATGTGTCAGATGTTCAGCTATTGAACACGTCTACATGACGTTGATTGCAAGACAGCTGAGAGATGGCGTTTTAAAAAGGTGTTGAAGACGTTTTCAGTAATGCGATATCGTCTAGCTGCACTGCAGTCATTGCCGTGCACACGTCTTTTCTAGCTTAAAATCGAAGACACCTACTAATAATGTCGTCTGGCTATCTACGCCAGACGTGCCATAGTCACCTCATGATATACGTTTTGTAGGTGTCCTAAGAAGCTTGCAAAGACGATTATCAAGGAAAAACTTTCTTTGCGTTTAGCACGTTGAGCTAGGGTCGTTGAGCTATGGTCGTCGGGAGGATTTTTTTTCTTAAGGGGGAAAACCTGTTGCATTGCGAGGGGAGGGCAGAGGACGGGTGGAAGTAGGTAACTTATCTTGTGGGGCAATTGAAGGTGCAATTTCCCCTTTTGCACCCCCCTGTTTACGCACATAACTACGTATAAATGATAATGGCTGCAATAGAGCTAGAAGGCTCTGCTTACAGAACGTGACCGCCTACATTGAGTTTGGTATGAGATAGTGCAAATTATCGTGAGAACTAATTTCTTACGGTGTCTACTGGACGTGTCTCACGGAAGTTGAGGGAACATGATATAATCGAGAAGACCTTGCAATAGGGCTTTATTCGCAGGCCCCAATAACGTTTTCCGAATCCAGTCCAATCAACCTAGGGAAGAGGACTCATCGTGGGTTCGCTGACAAATGGGAGACGAAGTGGCAGGTGAAGAAGAAAGGAAAATGCCAGGTCTCTAGCAGACGACAAGACAAGGGCCGGCAAAAATGGACCCAGTATAGCTACTCAACGCGTGGTAACATGCATGATTTCATAAGACGAAAAAAAATTTACCCAGACCTCACTGTAGCGCGAGAAATGCAGTACGCGCGCAGCGAAAAAAGCACGTGCCAAAGCGGCGGTTACCCCCGCGCACTCCCGCGGAGGGTAAGGTCCCTAAAATTACTAAGGTAGCGCCAACTGCTCCCTCCTTCTCCGCTGCCCTCCTCTTTTTTTCTTTCCCTCACCCGCGGCGGTGCCGCCTCGCAACGCTTCGGGCCGCTCGCTGCAGTTTTTCGTGCAGTTTGCTCTTGTTTTCGAGCCGCAATCGCTCTTCGGTAGCATTTGTACGATTTCTAGAGCCCCGTTTTACCAACAAGCACTGAGTGAGGTTGTTTTGTTCTATATTTTTGTCAACGAGGGGATATTTGTGCGGGGTGGATGCCCCTCACGCGTATAGGCCTCCTGCGCTGCCCAGGGGGCGCTGCGCAAACGGCTTCCGGGCTGTACTTCCGGGTAGTACAAAGCTGCGCGGGTCCCATAGGATCCCGTGTTGACAGAAGCAAAATGAGCTCGACGCTCCCGATTATTTTGCGACGTGGTCACCAGCTCATCCTCGACGCGTCCGATCTATTTCAGCGACCAACTTGGCATTACTGGAAAAAGCTTTGCAGCGCTAAACACGTTTACAGCGCCGACGAAAGTGCCGGGACCGTGACGGCGTCTGCTACTCGCAGGTTCACCGATCGATGGTCGTACGAAGTGAAATTTTAAGTGAAATTTCTAGTTTAAACTAATACTCTAGGTGACAAAGACTTCTCAAAAACAGCCGATCAAAAAAGAAGAGTGACGCAATCGGCGATGATCGCGCTTTAAAAAGCCAGCGAGTCCGGCGGACCGCAGGCTCGCCTGCTGCCGTGCGCCGCTCTTTTGCGTACCTGCACACTATGCGTGCACTTTCATTAAACAGTGCTCGTTTGCGTCGCCGTTACGAATACATGGTGTGCAGCTTAGCTTGCCGTTTTGTTGTGTGTCTCAGTGACAAAATGCCGCGACCGTCAGAAGCGTCACTGAAATCTGTTTTGCGATTCCGAAATTAGTGGCCGCAAAACAAAGTGGTCGGGCGAACTAAGAGGCCGCTCGCTTTCCTTGTTTGCTCTCACTTTACTTAATTACGCTCTTGCAGCATACATTCCCAGTTCGCACTTAATAGCCTATAATGATCAGCAACGGCCGAGTTCCATGCAGCCGACACGGCGGAGGGCTGGACGGCAAATCGGGTGGGAGGAGGAGGAGGCTTTGAATGCAAAAGAAAAAATTCAGCGAATTTCTAATAATATTTAACAATAATCTGGCGAAGTGTGAAGATGGGGGGGGGGGGGGGGGCAGTTCAACTGGAGGACGCCAATTCTCTGTTCTTGTCTTGCTGTCTAACTCCATTTGAAGTCAAAACTGGCGTGTCGGTGTTCAGACGACCTCGACGAGCCCTGCGCTAGAAAACCAACACTAGTGATTATCGTATGTAAATATTCGGGGCCCCGTGCCGTGTATGCGGCTGTGTTATGTGATGTTATAGAAGTACACATCTCTGCAGGCAGCGGGCGTGTGATTTGGTGCATGTTTTGCGTCCTTTAATAGCGCGCAATTTGTTTATCTGGCGCTATATATTGCCCCCCCCCCCCCTACTCGCTAGTATATACATGTACCCTGCCGTTCGTAAATCGTGCGGCGTAAAACGTTACGCAAGAATCATTTAGTTTGCGAAAATACGAAACAAAATTTCCACTCGTTTCAAACGCGGTGCCAGGCCAGAAGTGTCAGGTGAGTCGGCTGCGCTATTCTTGCGTTCGCTTGCATGCTCCCGCTGAAGCAACATTTTGCAGTTACCTCAGGATATAGGATGAGCAGCGCTCCGTGTTTATGCTACTCGTGAACTTTCCTTTGTCGACCGCACGCAAGAAGAAAAAACTGTAACTGTCGTCAAACAGTTAAACCACCCGACCTGGCGATACTGTCCCACGCCGCGACAGCTCTCTCAAAAGAAAGCAGACAAATCGGCTTCTTTTAGCGGATATTATTTTGTTTAGCCTCTGCAACTACTTTGAGGGCTATTTCATACAGTATGCAGTCATTTAAACACGCCACAAAGCGCCACAACCATCTTTCACACATGGAGGGCGGCGATGGTCGAGCGTGGACATTTCAAATTGCTCTGTTACGGTAGTTCCGTTCTTGCATTCGCGTGACTGCAGTCGTGCAATCACTGCACAGAGGTCTTGCGCACGTACGGTTCGCGGCAGTATACAGAGCGCTTCATTCGCAAATGCCGTCGTTCGAGCGCTGCGCTGGCGTCCTTGCATTCGCCTTTCTTGCGATGGTTGTGAATCATTAGCGGCGTTCACTCTGCGCGCGCCCGCTTTTAAAAACTAACGAGCTACATCCTACCTTAATTCCGCGCAGTTTAGAGTGCTTTGCCGTTTTTGTAGAAATGTTTCTTTCACCTTCATGTCGTTATAGGCTGTTGTGAATAGATTAAACACATGCTGTTGTGCGTGTGTGCACGTACAACGACGTGAAAAGTCCCTGCTTCCCCGACTTCGCAGCCGGATACACTAAACTGCACTTGCGGCCGTACGTTCATAGGCGAACTGAGTGAAAAACGCAGGCTTGTAATTCTGGGAATAGGCGCCAGAGAAGACGGCGATCAATCGATCGGGTAAGCTGGAATTACAGATTTGTGGCCTCTTATTTCTCATACGAACCAGAGATCGAGTCCCTCTAGGTACAAATAAGGTTAATAATTACTACAGTTAATTAATCATGCAATGCGTTTTTTACCGGGTGCGGTCGTTTACAACCGTTATTAATGGAGGCGCCTGGACAGAACTGTTTTGTGCAGGGATATATTCTGGCATATTTGTACATTGCACTAACACAGGAATACACCCGAAAGAAATTCGAAAGAGAACCAATGTCACGATGATTATCAAGAGAAAACAATAAGGTATATCACAAAAATGAATTGGTGCCATTTTATTGGAACAAACGTCCTTAGTGACGTCGTGCAGGTGGCTTGTGCTGCTGACGTGGCTTCCTGTGAGAAAAAATGCTGGGAGTGGCATTTGGGTTTAGTTTTTGTTTAACGCCAAGCTTCTCCAGTATCGGTTGCTCAAATTGATCCGTGAAATAATCCTATTGAGAAGGGAAAAAAAATGTCAACACCGAGTTTGAGATGCGCCACAAACACTCCGCAAATATAGGCAATAGTACATTGCAGAAGAGAGTTAGTGACCGTTCTACCGTAGCATGGTCAAATTCGTGCGCGCATCTGCCCAGTGCCGCGTCCACGCTCAACTCGCTTACACTAAACCCGTTTAACAAGCGCTTTGATGGACAAAAATAGGCCCGCTGAAAATAATATAGTCGCCCAGTGTGTTTTGATTCAAATCGCAATGACTGGATACGTTGCGCGGTTGACTACTAAGACGAAGTAAGCGCGCACACTGCAAATGCACGGCATCACGTGTAATGCAAGCGTAAGATGTAATTAACGGTCCTCTGTGCATACACGGAAGAAAGGGCGTACAGCCGTTGCGGTGCGAATATGCATTTCAAGTGCCCATTCAAATGTGCGATAACAGAAATTGCGAACCAAACGTACGTCAACGGCGCGCTCACTAGATTAGCTGGCCTTAAATTGTTTTACCTAGCCGCAATTTTTAAGTGCGAATGCACTTTATAAGCGACCCCAAACCATCCACCGCCGGCGGCGGCGGCGTCGGCGGCGTCCGCAGTGCTCCTCTATATTTAAAAAAGAAACAGCATCCGGCGGCAGGTTTCGATCCGAGGACTTTGCGGCCGCAGCGCAACGCTCTACCGACCAAGCTACGGACGCGACGGTGATATCAGTGTTAGACGCGCCTTATATCTTTAACGCATTCAAACTACGTCGTCAGCGGCGTGCGTTGGCGACTCAGCGGCGTTATAGCGGCTTGATAACTGCGTGGTGTACACGTGATACTACAAACCCGATGGAAGAGATGGAAGAGAAGGCGGCGAGGCGGTGGGCTGCGGGGGCCGAGCGCAAGCGCCGCAAGCGGGCCGACAACCGCGCATTCGCACTTTCACATTCTCCCCCTCGGGGAAATGCGGGGGAATTTTTTTTAGATGCTACGCATCTCTTGCTCTGAGGCATGTCCCGTCGGCGTCGGCGGCGTCCGCACGCCACCTGCGCATGCGCGACTCTCCTCCGCTCTTCTCTCCCACAGCTGTGCGCAACCATCTCACTCCGTCTCATTATCATAAACAACAGCTGCGTGCGCGCACTTCGCTCGCTCCGCTCCGCTCCCGTCGCGCAAGTGCGCGCATGCGCGACTCTCCTCCGCTGTCTCCTCTCCTTCAGGCGCTGTGAATATACAGCGGGTAGCGCGCTGCGGCGGTTCAGTCAGCGCTCGCTCTCGTTCCGACTTGAAATGGAAAGAAAAAATGGAAG
>NW_027526203.1:234730628-234785454 GCF_048455015.1 Haemaphysalis longicornis | reverse complement strand
CTTAACTCTTTCGCTACCGCCGGAAAATTGACTAGTTTTAGGGGTCCAAGAAAACATTTTTTTCCTGCTAAAAAATTGGTTAGGCACTAATTGCAGGAGCACAAAATGCAGATTATTTAACGGCATTTGCAATAATCCCAGTTTTTTAAAGGTTTTTACATATCATAGTTGTAAAAAAATATCAAAACCAAAATTTTTGTCTAGTTGTCGAAAAAAAAAATGATAAAAAAGGAGTTGTGTATATCAAACCACCGGTAGTAGAAAAAAATTAGAATATACATTTTGTAGGAAAACATTTCAAAAACACGCCCTAGAAAAAATGTCGACTTGCACGGTACAGTTTGTCAGATATAAAAAAAAAATGTTCGCATGCACGGTGCTCGTGTCATGCGGTGAAGCCCAACCTCCAATTCAAAATGTGCAATTTCGGGTGGTTTCCTGCAATAAATCTGGCGGTTTGTCATTATCAGAGGCACCAATTTGCCCCCAGATAACGTAAAAACATCTTGTCAATGGCTGACTTTGCATTTAAAGCGAGAAAAATATTTGGGACAAGCACGCGATGCGGAAAAAAACATGCGTGAAGTTGAAAACGGAACGCCGTGGTTGACGCTTGTTGTCGTTCACGGTCAGTTATCTCTCAAAACATAAAACTGAGCTTTATCATCTTCTTACTCGCAATTGTAGCCTTGCTTGCAAAAATGAGGTACGATGAGCTAGAATCGTGCCCTGCGATCTTTGGCCGAGTAGCAGTTGCGCGCTGAAAAAGATCAGCACAACGAGCCTCCTCTATTGCAGCGCTACCTAACATTTTTCAAATGAAACAGTACAAAAAATTTCCCCCACCTCCCCGAAGGGAATCGTGAGGAAGTGCGAATGCATTTCTTGCGCCGAGAGTACACGGCGTAGTAATTCTGACATCGCCTTGAGAGGCGCCCAGCCAGCGAACGGTCTAAACTGGAGCAGAGCGAGCAGGAGACTGTAGCGAGAGAGCGCGCGCGAGCCGACCCACGGAGGTCTGGCGGTTTATCGCTGCATATAAAGGGGGGTACGCCGCGCTGAGCGCGCCGAGCCAGGTGGCTGAGAGAGAAGGCGGGCGCGCGAGAGAGAGGGGTGCGCGCGCAGCTGCAGCCAGCGAGGAGAGAGGAGGAGCGAGCGAAGGGGGAGGGGGACGCGCGCAGCGGCGCACGGCAGCTGCCGGGAGAGGAGGTGGTGCGTGACGTGACGGCGCGGGTGAGGAGAGGGATGCGCGCGGCGCACACCGCCGCGCCGCGAGGGAGCGGTGAGGGCGTGGCGTCACGTGGTGAGTGACGTCACTGCGCCGTTGCTACCGACGCTCCTCTCCGCTCTGCGCCGTTGCTAGGGAGAGCAGGGCTGCGGACGCCGCCGCCGCCGGCGGTGGATGGTTTGGGGTCGCTTATAAAGTGCATCGCACTTAAAACTTATCAGAAACTCCGTCCGAATAGACAGTTCAACTAAGCAGCAACATTAGACACCCGGATATACCCTAGCATGGAAACGAAACTGGAAAGCGAATAGCTGGCAGTGTAAGGCCGGTTTGAAGCGCTGTGCTCGGCGGAACAGATATCTGGCGACTGGGTGTGACCTTTTGACTTGCATCTGAAGTTCTTATCGCAGAAATGGGGTTAGGGTTGGGGGAAAATCAGGAGCGCCGTGCTTTGTTCGAGGATCAGTCGCGGACGCTTCAGGCGCCATGGCAGGTAGCCTTGAAGTTGGGTAACTGCGTAGTAGCGCTAAATATGAATTTCGCGATGCAGAAACGAAACCGAAACTGTTTTAAACTGTTTGCAAATGGTCCTGGGGTAAGTAGAACTACCACAGTACTTAGAACAACGTGCGCAAAGGCAATAAAACTGCCTAAACTCATAAAGTAGCTTTGCAACCAGGCACTGCTTAACATTTTCAGCCGATTTCTGGGATTATTACTGTCAGAGCGCGAACCTGACGATTGAAAATCGTTTGCTAGTTCCCCATTCACGCCCTGATAGCAAAAAACAAGCGATGGTGCAGAGTAATTACGAGTTGCACGCATTCTTCGTTGGTAGCCGTGACGCGCGATGACCACGCCCTTTTTCCACACCCAGGTGATTCAAAAGCGTGTCAAAAATCACGTTTCCGTTGCAAAAATGAAAACAAAACTGATTTTGAAAGGCCATTTTCTGATCTAACTCCGAACAGCTTTACTCGAGAAACGCCTGGAACGCTATGAAAAGGCGCTCCCAAAAGTATCGATCAAATTGATCGATTTTGATAGGCGCGGTAGCGAAAGAGTTAAAGCGAAGATTTGTAAGCCTCACTTACACCGTAGGTCGTAACACCAAAATGTACTGCGGGAAAGCCAACTTTGCACAATGGGTTTCCACAAAGGACCATGATGATGATGATGATGAAACGCGAAGCGCCTCAAGAAAAAAAAACGCTTCCCGTGGTTGGAATCGAATCTGTGTCCCTCGCGCTACGCAGCCGACGTCCATCCGATTGCGCCAATCCGACAATGTCAGAGCAGTCTGGATTTTTAGATGCAGAGCATCTGATTCACTCGCCTTGTCCCTCCGGCGTCGTCGTAGTCGTCGTCGTCGGCGGCGTTGTCCACCCCTCCCCCATTCTCCTCGCCGCGCCAGCTGCACTCTCCGCCGCTTACCCCCTCTCCTCTCCGATAGCGAACACTCTCTCGCGAGGGTACGGTGGCCCTAGCTAGGGTGGCTAGGGTGGCCTAGCAACCCTAGCCACCCTAGCTTAGTGGCCTAGCATAGTGGCCTAGCCTAGTGGCCTAGCCACCCTAGCCTAGGCCACCCTAGCCTAGTGGCCAGGGTGGCCTAGCCACCCTAGCGAGGGGCATTGGATTGGATTCGATTGGATTGGCTTGGATTGGATTGGATTAAAGTGGATTGTGTTGGATTGTGTTGCGTCATAGCCGCGGCACGTTGCGTCATAGCCGCGGCAGACGCGCTGGGGCCGGCGCATGTGCAGTACTCTCTCTTCCGCGGTTTCCTCTCCTTCGGGCGCGCTGCGCATATAACCGGTGTTCCGTTCTCCGGCGAAGCAACATCCACGCTTGGCTCAAACACCTAGAGTCCACGCCGCTTTACAAGTACGCCAACGTCGTCATCGACTGGGACCGGCTTACGCAGTCCTCTCAACGTTATGCGCGCTATAAAACGCGGTCCCTTCGCCGCTCCGCCTATGCGTCGCATCTACACAGGGGTTCCCGCGAGGGAAGGTGGGAGTTTTTGACTTTGACTCAGATTGCAGGGCAGAAATCTTTTAACCATCTTTCTTTTCAGAAAAGGCTTCGATTTATTTTTTCCACATCGTTGTCTCCTCGATTCTTTGAGTTTCTGTTTGATTGTCTTGCTCGTTTCCCCTGCGCTTCCAAGTTTCATATACCTATACTGGCTCTTTTTATTCACTGCGTATTTAAGCCTTTCATGCAACGATATCGTAACTCTTTTACCATTATCTCTGGTCATAATTATTTCTAAGCCGTTCTTCAAAACATAGTTCTACACCTAGCGCCGTCTGGTGGTTAGCACTGAACACTGCCACAGTTTTCTAACGAGCTGGCTGTTCGGCCTCTGTGGCCTAGCGGGTACCGTCGCGGCTTTTAAGGCTAACATCCTGGTTGCGCTCAAAAAGCAAAAGCCTCACGACCCGCCACAAACGGACCGAACTGGGGAAGTTCAGAGTACGGCCTAACCTCGGGTCGACGCTTGGCCAACGTCACGACGCGTTAAACCGTCGATTGCTGGCATTTACATAAAGTTATTCCTATCCTATCCTGTCCTATCCTTTGTTGAAATCACCTTAACACATTTTAACGCTTTGAATAATTAGGTACTTAGATAAACCAACGCCGCCTGTATAAACATTGCCTAACACGTCGCCCGCTTTTCAATGGGAGCGGTAGGGACACTTAGTTCAGGCACTCATCCGCTATGTGGCGCGCGCCGGCGGACGTCCCTAATTTTAGGGACCTTAGACGTCCCGCTTTACGTCACTGCACGCGAGTCGCGAACAATGCACTCACTTCTACGACGTGTGTCTGTCAGCTTGCGTGTTGGGTTTCAAGAGCCGTTTCACTCGCATCTAGCTTAGCCGCGACGAGGCGCTAGTTCTGGGGCGCACTGGGAACTCTATGCGCACTGGGGATCTCGTTCAACGTGTCGCTCGCCTCATACCTGTTGCATTTTCCGTAAGATGACTGATGTAGGCGGAACTGGAATAGTGTAATAACATAATAATTCTCGGGTAGACAAATAGCAAACAAACAATATTTTCGGATGGCACAGCGAGTATTTTAATGATGTATTTCTCCCTGGAGGATTAGGGGAGACAAAAATGCGTGCACATTTTCTGTTCAGGCGCTCACTTTTACCACTACTTTCAAGAAGTATCACATGCTTGTAAGTTTCAGGAGATTATAGAAAACAAAAGGATAAGCAGTTGAGGCTCCAGCCACGCTATAGGCGCTTCTACAGTACAGTCCCCAATTTTAAACTGTGTACCGATGCAGATTGCGAAAAGCGTGGACAAAACAAGGCCCAAACGCAACGGGGACAGAGGGGGATGCGCCACGCAGAAAATTTCGGGGCCCGTGATCCCAGTACGTAAGCGCGAAAAGCGGGATCCTGCGGCACCACAAGTGGTTTTGCGTCTGGAGTGGCGCAGGCGGTTTTATCAGTGACAGACCAACAGACCAAAACAGAAGCCATAGTGATAACAAGAAGGCGTAGGAGCGCCGTATGGGGAACGCTGGACCAACTGTCAACTATTTTGCATAGTTTCCGAGAAGCGGCGCTAGCTGGTGGACATGAAAGCACGCAGGAAGGCTACGGAGTGGGAAGGGTAGGTAGGAGAGAGCAGCAGGAGGGTGGCATGTTTGGTCATTTTTAGCTCAGGCGTTAAGCAATGATTATACAGGCGGCGTTGGATAAACGATTGAATGCTATAAAAAAATTCAATACAAATTTTTGTAGGGCGCACAAGAATACATGACAAATTCACAAGTTTAGTAGACATTCTGCAGACAGACAAGGCTCAAAAGGGACCGAGGAGAGCTGCGGAAAATTGCGGCAGCAAGCGCACATATATGGTGACGACACAGGCTGCACCCTCGTGGTGCGATTTACTGCGATATCCGTCGAGAGAGCGTACCCATCGAGGCGCGCGACGCTTGAATTACTTACGTGCGTCATGAATGAGCCATTTGAATTACACGTTGTTTTCTTCACTAATTAAATTCCACGGGACCAGAAGCTCGAAATTTTCAATTGATTGCCCACAATTTCGTAACTAAAAAATATCCGCTGTTTGCAGTCAGCACGAAATTGATTAACTGATCTTAACTATTTTGTTACTGAGAACTCCGCTATTAACGAATAAACGTTTATTCCCTCTTGACAAAAATGAAACATTGCCCACTTGTTTCAAGTGACTTAAATCCTGATACTAGCTAACACCATGAAGAGTGCGACCCACGTTCTCCCGCTCCTCATTCAAACCTAATCACAACAGGAGGGACAGATTATTTTAAATTTGGAGTCTCTGTGCGCACGCAGTAAGGCCTAATGCGATTGCTTGTCAGAAGCGTGCGCACGGGTGTGTGAGCAATTTGGCGTTGTTTACAATGCCCATAGGGACCGGGCAGCTGGACGGGTGGCGCCACCACTCGGCGCTGCCCTCGTCAGTGGAATGAGCCGGTGCATTGGACTACACAGCCTCCTGTTGTTTTTGTCGTGTTTGCTTCGGTGCTTTGAATGTTTTGGTGGTTTTGTGAGCGGACATGTGAGACGAAACGAAGTCTGGACAGATGTGTTGGGTTCTTAGATGCAGTAACGACTACGTTAAACTTGTCTGACGCTTCTAAAGTTGGGTATCGGCTGCAATGCCATGAGCGCTTTTTGCAGCGATTTGCGCTTGGCTACACCCGTTCTGAGTACGAATAAAACTACTATTATTAGTATTAATTTCTTCTTAAATGCACTAACGGCTACGCAAACTCATTGGATGCTTATAAGGTTGGGAATGGGCTACATTGACATGAGCGCTTTTTGCAGCGCTCTGCGCCCATGGCTCCGCACGATCTTAGTAGGAATAAAACTATTAGGAATATTACTATTCATTTCTACCACTTTAAATTACCTTCACTGGTTTCAATGACTACGGTTTCCGTGCCAGCCTTAGCGCTGGGATACCTCAATACGTGTGCTTTGAAGAGAAGGGCACTTGCGTACGATGTGGATTACCGTGTAGCCGTAGAAACGTTGCGGTAGTTCACTTTCTGAAACCATGAGCTCTGTGCCTTCGGTAAAGCCGAAGTGGAACTCACAAGTCTGTGGTGGTAATTTTATCAAGTGCCAAAGTTATGCACCCACCCAACAGCACAAGCCACAAATCATCCCTCCTCCTCTTCCCGTTTTACCACCTGCGTGGAATAAAGGCTGGCACCGATAGTTAAAAAATGTGGCAGTGTTAACGTCAGCCAGTGTTTTTTAATGCTTAAGTATTCTTTACAGAGTACCTAAAAATCGTGTAATTAATGCCTTGTGAAGACACCAAAAACGTGCGATTAGTTGCCTCAAATAAGGGTGCATCAGCCCGAGTCCTCCAGCACAGACACATTTCCGACACGCTGGAAAAAGTTTAGATTTGGAGAGGTGTCGGGCGCTTCGACGCACGAACTGGCGGGGGCCCTGGGGCGAGCAGCGCACAAATGAAATGCACGTGTCGCGCGGCGCCTTGAGACGCCGCGCATTTCGAACGCCTGCGCGCACCGGATCTCTTAACCACCACCACATGCGATGGCCACCGACGGAGACAACTGGCTTTTCCTTCTTCCCCGGCCGTCAGCGTCAGGAGGAAGGGAAGATGAAGACAGAGAGACGCGGTCCGAGCGCACGAGAGCTCGGCCCGTCGTCTTTGAGCTCCGCCTGAGTACTGTTTTTTTAATCGCCCGCCGGGCTGTAAATAAATGTGCAGTTTTGTATCGGAGGCTGAGTTTGTCGGTTGAGGATACCCGGGGTGAGATCCTCAGCGCTACTGCGGCTTGGAGGAGAAGCCCCGGGGAAAAGAACATCAAGAAGATAACTGGCGCAGTCGACAGGATCTTCAACAGCGACGACTCAGCCGGCCGGCGGGCGAGACGGGCCCTCGACGGACGGAGCAGGCGGAGAAATCGCGGTCTGCTGAACGAGATCGGCGGGAGCAGCGAGCTCGCCAGCCAGTTGGAGAAGCGGCTCGACCGGCGCTCAACGGACTTCTCAACGGAGAGCAGCAGCCTGCTGAACGGGAACGGCTGGAGCAGTGAGTGAGCTGCCACGGCAGAAGGCGGTGACTTCTAGTACCGCGTGCGGACGCCTCATCGGAGGGAGCCGGATCACCCCTGCAACCCGAGAAGGAGAACGCGGCCGGCGCCGCGTGGATACGGATAGCCACCTCGACGGATCCAGCCCATCACCACAAGCACCGAACTATGCAGGTCAGTGCCTCACTTGATCCTGGGTGCGTGGCTCACCATGACCTGTAGGGGGTGCTACATGAGCAGCCCTGAGATAATGGGGGGCGGTTAGATATGGTGCGATAGAGCTGTGTGTGAGGGCTGACGAGGCAGCAAGCGTCAGGATTAGGTCAGCCATGTCGTTCGCTGAGCAGAAGGCGCTACTGCAGGCGAAATTGAAGATTGCTGAGGCGGAGTTAGCAGCGGAACGTCTAAGGAGTGAGCGTTTGAGAAGCGCTAACAACGCCACCGCCTCATCGACCGGGCAGCAAGCACAAGGGTGCAGTGAGATGGATGGGAGATTAGATTGCATGAGCATGCTGGAAGGGGTGCTCGTAGATATGCCCTCCCAGGAAGCGCTTGTGCTTGATTGGTTCGCTTGCGCCGAGGCCAGGCTAGACTCCTACTGTGTGCCGCCAAAATGGCGAGCAGGGGTAATTCTTCCCTACTTGAGCGTGAGGGCTAGACGGTGCCTAGCTGGACTCTCAGGGGAGCAGCGGAAGAGCTACGCAGTTCTTAAAGCAGCAGTACTGAAGGGGCTGAGGCTGGCTTCAATTGCGCGTGAGCCTGTCGTCGCATCGTGCGGAGGCGCAGAACATTCCGGGAGCATGGCCGAGCGGCCAAGAGCTTTGCAGGATGCAGCAGCCCGGGAATCACGGGAGGAATCGGATGCAGTTGATGTCGCGCACACTGCATCTTTTGTTTCTGGAGATCCCCAAATGTCATGTTGCGAAAATATGATCGCCATGGGGAGCTCCTACGAATTGGAGGAGGAAAGTGTAACTCAGTGTACGGCTGCTTATGTAATGCAGCCCCAGGCAGTTACAGGTAGGACTGCAGGCGTAGCTGAACCGACAGTCAGTGTCAGGGGTAATGTGACCGCTAAGCTGCCTTCTCCTGATTACGCTGACCAGCAGTGCGTAGTGGAGCACGGCGCTCCGAGCGCAGAAGCGGCCGAACCAGAGGGTTCGCCTAGAAAGGGGAGGAAGCGTCAGCCAGCTTCACCGCAGTGCAGCGTGGCTGCAACGCAGGCCGACGAGCCAGCAGCGGTCCCATCTCGAGCGAGAAAGCGAGGAGGAGAGGGGTTCCCGATACTGTTGCGTCACTCAGCTTCACCTGAGTGCAGCTTGGCTGCGGCGTATGCTGACGAGCCGGCAGTGGTCCCTTCCCGAGCGAGGAAGCGAGGAGGAGAGGGGCCCCTAATACTGTTGGGCGACGAGGTGCGCCGCATGGCAAGGGGGTTTTCGGATGACGACGGCCGGTGCGTACCACCTGCTAAAGGCCGCTCGCTCTGAATGAGCTAGATGAGGTTGTGGCTAATTTGTCATGGTGACCTGCAGCCAGGGTCATGAGGCACTGGCCGTGCTGATTGTTGTGTCGTCAACCTGAAGGAACGATGGTGCACGTGCCAAAAGTGTGTGTGGTGTGTGTTTCGTGTGTGAAACATTCCTGAAGTTATGTTTCACAGTGGTGGTGGAGGTGTCGGGCGCTTCGACGCACGAACTGGCGGGGGCCCTGGGGCGAGCAGCGCACAAATGAAATGCACGTGTCGCGCGGCGCCTTGAGACGCCGCGCATTTCGAACGCCTGCGCGCACCGGATCTCTTAACCACCACCACATGCGATGGCCACCGACGGAGACAACTGGCTTTTCCTTCTTCCCCGGCCGTCAGCGTCAGGAGGAAGGGAAGATGAAGACAGAGAGACGCGGTCCGAGCGCACGAGAGCTCGGCCCGTCGTCTTTGAGCTCCGCCTGAGTACTGTTTTTTAATCGCCCGTCGGGCTGTAAATAAATGTGCAGTTTTGTATCGGAGGCTGAGTTTGTCGGTTGAGGATACCCGGGGTGAGATCCTCAGCGCTACTGCGGCTTGGAGGAGAAGCCCCGGAGAAAAGAACATCAAGAAGATAACTAGAGGGGTGTATGGAAGTTCAAAATTAAACATAAAAATCATCTAGCCCCTCGTCTAATGATTACGAAGGTTGAACGCAAAGCTTTCTTCGTGCAAAATGAATAGGAAATGGTCAAAGAGGCTGCGATCAAAAGACCAAACTTCGTGCTGGTCAAATTCGAAGCTCAACTAGTCAAAGTTTAAATCCAGAAGGCAACCACGGAAACCCATACGAGGAAGCTTTGCGATAAACCATCATCGTTAGACAGAGGAGTGCATGATTTTTCAAGCGTAGGTGGCAGCTTGTAACCGCAGCATTCAGTTGTGAAGCTGTGCACAGGCTTCAGGCACTCTCCTGTCTTGCGCCCTTCAGCCACGCACGAATTGGTTTTTGAAAAACCATTTACCAACTAGCCAGCAACCATTGCAATTCTTATAAATCAATGCTTCTCCACGACAAGCAATAACGTTCTACTATCATGCGGTATTTATTCTATCAACGATTCGCGGTGACTGTAGTAAGAACATTTCAGTGAAATTAAACACGTTTCAGCCGTATGTAATAAAGTTACGGAAGCGTCGTATATCACAATTTCTGTTTTGAGGTAAATCTTAGAAGACACCCTCCAACTTTGTCTTTCGCTTGTGCACGACGTCGACGCCGTTTTGTCATCAGCTGCCAAAGGCCAGCGCCGCAGCATTCCTGGATCGGTTGCACACACCGGCTTTGTGGGAGCATTTAGCTGCAATATACTCATCGATACGCGAAATTGCATGCAGGCATGAAAAAATTACATGAAGGAACGGACTTTCACTTCCAGCTTGACTTCCAGCTTGGCGCATTGAGCGTCGTCTGCTATTCGTAAATACTGAGTATGGGCGTAAATCACACACATGGCATGCCTCGTAAAGGTCACATCAACGCTCAAGATTTACCGATCTGAAAAAAGTCCTTCTGGTTATGCACGCTTTGCAAGCCGCACCGCAGAAAAACGACAGCAAGCCATGCACAATATCGCTGCGCTGACCGCCACCTGCATTCCACTGACGAGCGTTTCGCCACGGGCGGCGCTGTTCGTTGAAGCGACGGTGGTGCCATACAACGGCCGCCCGGTCCCTATACAAGAGTCATTTTATATTCCGACATGGCGGCTGCTTTCTCGGTTTTATTCCGCACCTTTTCTCGCTCCCTTCTCGCCCCTCCCGCCTGCCGCAAATAATGAATTCTCCTTCATTGTCTCGATCGCCTCCTTTGTTCTCCCAAACAGCCACTGTGTGCCCCGTCATTATCGAGGACACACCTTTACTCCGTGCCCATCGTACATGACACCATTATAATAAATTACCCGGGACTAACAATCCATTAGCGCCGATGTCTACAACACCAAATACAGTAGCCGACCGTTTTTTCGGACTCCGAAAATTCGGTCTTGCTGGATATAACGGACTTTCTCGAGGAAGCGCCAGTTGTCCCATAGGAGTAATGTATATAAAAAACCATAGGCGTGCGCAGAGTTCTCGATTAGGGGGGGCAAAGTCTTACCGCTGCGCCCCCCCTCCCCCCCCCCCCCCCCCCCCGGCCTTCCAGCAACTCCCGACCTCCTCCCACTGAAGGCCTAGCGGTCCGAACGCAGTGCAAAGAGGTATGGTTATAAAATTTTTATTTCAATGCGATGGAATTGCAAATTTCTGAGCAGAAATTTTTACTTTAATGTGTTACATTGGCAAAATATGGGCTAATTTGGCGCCCCCCTTCAGATGATTAGGGGGGGGCGGCCGCCCCCCCAGCACCCCCTGTGCGCGCGCCTATGTGAAAAACCAATATTTCGAACAAAATAAAGCCAAATTTTCTATTTTCCGCACAGAAGTTTCCGCGACAGAACCCACGGTGCGACTCCAGGACGACGCCCTTTTGAATGCTAAGCCATTTGGCTAGCTTCGGATCGGATGAGGATTGGCTTGACTCCCGCCGGGGTAACAAACTTTGATCTTGGAAACTGTAATTTTGCATGTAGTCGCAAATTTGGCGTGTAGTCGCAAAATCCATAATTTTGCATGTAATTTCGCAACCATCAACGCAAGACACAATTGCCAACGCGTTGGTGTTGTTGTCCAACGTTTACGAAGAAAACATGGCGCTTGCAGAGATGCAAGCGGACGTTCTCACACGAAGGAGGAGTTTAAGGCAAGCAACCATTCGCGAGTTCTTCTGTCCCATTTAAATGAAATGAAGTTCGTTTTTGCGACTCGCGGATTTTTCGGGCTGCTCTTTTATTCGGACTCAGGGACGTACCCAGAGGGGGGGCCCGGGGGGCCCGGCCCCCCCCCCCCCGAAATTTTTTGGGCCATACCCCCCTTTCCCGCTCCACCTCTCATCGTCCCTCGCACACATTCTAAAGCGACGCCATACAAATCCTGGGCTTGATAGCTATTTGAGGCGCTTTTTTTTCGGAATGAGCCAAATCCACCTAAGGGGAATTTGAGGGGGAAAAACGAAAGTTTGGAACCGGACCTAAATGCAGTGCTGTCAAAACTATTAGATGACATGTTTCACATGGCAGCTAGGGGAAATCTATAGCGACCAGTAATTAATAATTATGCGGAGAATTTGAGCAATATTAGGATAAGTTCAGATTTGGCTCGTACTCATTTGAAACAGGCAAGTTGGTGCGGCATTCTTATGAAAACTTTAGAATCGACTTTGAAGAACGGTACGATACAGTTTCAAGCAAAAAAGGCAATAAACATGCAACAGAGCTTAAAAAACAGCTCTTTTCGAATGGCTCCGTAGGGTACTTTTTTGGACACGCCTGAAAACACTCATGAAGCTCTTCATTGCCTTGCCATAAATTTCCAAAACGCTTTACAAGAAGCCTGCTCAAATCATCTTCCATGGCTTGCCATGGCTTGTAAGATGCAGCTAATTTGTTAGGTACGTAAATGGGAAATATGGAAGTAATAACAATAATAATAACCAGATTTACCGCGTAAGGACGAGGGAGACGAGATAAAATGATAGTATCACACCTCTCAATTTCATTTCGTTCACTTCCGCTTCCGTTCACGTTATCGTAGTCGTGTGTCGGCAGATCATTTTCCGATCTCCTCATTGCTGTCTGACCTCATGATAAGCCAGCTCTCAAAAGCAAAAAAAAAATTGACGCAAAAACGCACAAAACAGCCCGAAACGTCCCACCAACGCGAAATGCCATTGGGCAAATGAATTTGGCTCATTTTGATCCATGCCACAGCAGGGTCTGGCTCATTTTCCACACGAAGTAAGATCTGTACACGTTTGCAGCGAATTATCTCAACTATTTATTTGCCACATTTTTTAGGGGAAAGTTGCCGGGATTTTCTTGGCAGTGCAGTTTTATCTGACTTAGTTTTGGTTTGTGGATTAGGTTCATTTCGAAAAAAAAAAGATGAATCGTTTGGTGGTCAACGTGGGATTAAAAAAACAGCCGAGGTATGTTTGCTCCGTTTACGCGGAAGCCAGTACTGCTGTACACTGGCTTCGTGCTCTGCTGCCGGCCTGCCACTTGCAATTCGCTGCACCCCCTTTACCCTGTTCGTCTGCAATTGGTGCTTCGGTTCTGACAGCAGTAACTTATCGCTTGTTTCGCCAGGGTGGCGGTTTCAGCGGCTCGGGTCGCATATGTTTTGGTGGGGAAGAAAATGTTTGTCTTTGAACATTCAACAAATCCCTCCATCCTAGCGCGCCGTGGTGCCGGCCGATACTATCGCCCATGCCTGGTGTTTGTGGCTCAACGAATTCCTACCCTGAGCCGAACTCGTAGCGCGTTTTTCACTAGTTTTCGTGGAAATGCTGCTTTTGTGTTTGTCGGTAAGAAGGGTAAGAAGTCTTCTTGCCGCAGAGAAACCCGCTGTAGGGTTTCTCTACGCAATGCCTTCCAACGTCCGGCTCGCGCACGTCTGCAGCGTCTGCCGAACAAGCCAAGGCGACACAAGGGCTTGGAACCGGATGGCGACGAGCGGAGTGGCGCGAGGGGATGCTTGACCCCACCGTCCGGCGCCTCTAACATTACGCCCGCTTAGGGAAAGCTACCGTGGGAGTACAAAAGCCTTGTTCCACAGTCGGCGCGTCCGTCTGGACAAGAAGGATCGCTCAAAAAGGAAGCGCAACAACGTTACCAAGCCCGGCGACGGCAGGGTGACAAAGTGAAGGCGCGCATCGCAGTTGTACGGCGGCAAGAGACACCGGCGGCATTCCTTTCGAAAACTAAAGGCAGTGACAGCGGCACTGTTGATTGACAGCCATTGTGGTTAATGGCTGCTATGCACAACGGCGGTGTAGTGATGCCAGCGCCGGTGGACCCCGTCGGGGCGATGACCCTCCTCCCTTCTCGCAGCTTTGCCGTGTCCCCCAAGCCGTCGGCGGAGTGGCAGCCCTTTGGGACGGCCGTGCCGGCGACCTTCTGATGATGATGATGATGATGATTTCTATTGGTTTCCCCTTTGTATCGGGGTGATGACATGTCATCTGACCAAAAAGGACTAATATACCCATGTTTTACACTTTTGGTTCAATACTAGCGCTGCTTAGGGCAGGCACAAAAAGCTTATTAGGCACAAAATACTTTTTTTTTTCCTGTTACAGGTGGTAACTGCCCTAGGCAATATTCTCCTCTCTGCTTTTCGTCCACCAGCATTCTAATCTTCTTTTCGTCCCCTCGACAGCCTTGAAGTTAACTTCCTCTGTGATACCCTTAAATCCTAGGGCTTCTGAAAGCCCAATATTCCCTTCATGTAGATTTGGATGGATACCCTCACATTCTAACACGATGTGCCGCATAGTTTCTGTTTCTTTTCCGCAGACCACGCATACCCCATCATTTTGTGAATACTTCCCCACAAAACTCTTAGTTCGCAGGCAACCTGCTCTAGCCTCAAAAAGCAAAGCACTGCCCTGGGAATTATCGTAGAAATTTTCCTTTCTGATGTTCACCTTCTCAGCCCTGTACATCTCTAACGACGTTTTAGCTTCCATTTTTTCCCTCCATTTATTCGTTTCAATCTGCCTTGCCTCTTTTTTGGTTACCTTGGCTGTTTTGGATTCCCCACTGTTCTTTCCGTATTTCATCGTTAGCCTTCTAGTCTTTCTTAACCACTGCGTGTCCACGCTTTTCAAGTATAGGTACCTAAAAACCTTAGCTGCCCACCTTCGTTGATCCATTGCCCTCAACCTCATCTCAAAGCATATTTTACTCTGAGCTTCTCTAACTTCAAACGACGCCCAGCCCATATCCCCCTGAACTGCTTCGTTAGTTGTTTTTCCATGCGCGCCTAAGGCCAAACGTCCTACCGTTCTCTGGTTTACTTCAAGGCCTGATAGAACGTCTGATTTTAAGCAGAGTACAGCATTCGCAAACGTGAGACCCGGAACCATTACTCCTTTCCACATTCCTCTTACTACTTCATATTTGTTATACCCCCACAGAGCTCTATGCTTCATTATAGCTGCGTTTCGCTTTCCCTTAACCTTAAGTTGCTCCTCGTGAGTACTTAAGTAGTTATTCCCTTCGTTTATCCACACTCCCAAATATTTATATTCCTTCACTTTAGGTAATTCGCCTTGCTGGATAGACACTACGTCGGTGGTAGCGTCATTGAAAACCATTATTCCTGATTTTTCTGCACTGAAATTTAATCCGAGGTCAGTGGCTTCCTGGCCGCAAATATTTATTAGCCGCTGCATATCGGTTTGGTTATCAGCTAAAAGAACAATGTCGTCTGCGTATAACATTCCCGGAATATGCTGTTGTACCACTTCGCCTTGCAGCATATGGGTTAGGCTAAACCCTACTTGACTTTCTTCCAGTTTCTTTTCTAACCCTGCCATGTAAAGCATGAACAGTATTGGGCTCAAAGGGCATCCCTGTTTCAGTCCCCGATGGATGTTGACCTGCTGGGCGCATTTCTGTCCTTCCCAAGTAAGGTGCACTCTATTGTCTTTATAGATTGCTATAAGGAACTGTACTAACTCGTCATCTAATCCCTGGAGTTTCAGCATTCTCCACAGCCGTTCTCTGTTTACGTTGTCATACGTTGTCATTCTACGTGGCTTTTGGGAAGACTGGTTTCCCCCAGACTTTCTGGGGCGGCGGACAGGGGGGAGCGGGGGTCAAAATCCTAATTGGTACGTGTGTTGCTGTGTGGAGGCTGCTTCGCTCGCGACTGCATGCGCAATTTTGCTGAGTTTGTCCGGAGCTGCGGCCAAGAGCGGTCGCATGAAGACTTGCTCTCGTGGCAGTTTCTGGGCGCCAGAGCCCCACGAATTTCTCGCCAACCGCGCGGCGGTTCGGCACCCGTTTTGGCCCCCGGGCCCCCATCAGGGATCATGCCGCGATACCCTTTTTGTGCGCTGCGGCACCTTTTATTTGTAATCCAGTTTTCATTATCATGTGTTATCTTATGTTCATGCTTCGTCGTGTCCTGTAAATAAGTGTAAATAGACTTTTTCTTCATCGGGTCCTTCACGACGACACCACCCACCTCAACAACGAACCAAACTTTACTGGCGGGTTTACGGACCCCGAGCTGCATTCCTATGAACAGACCTCGAGAACACAGGGCTTCAGCGGGGAAGGGCATGGAGTCTAAGTGGCCAATGGTCAACATGAGAGAGACGGGGTGCCGTGGGTGAACGGTGAAAATGAACCCGGGCCGGACATCTCGACGGACCCCAACCAGACTTTTGGCCGAGAGAAATTTCGGCTTGAAAATTGGACTGCGAACTGTGTCTTTGTATTAGAGAGGTTATGAAACCCCGGGTACATATGATAGCTTAGTCTCGCGATGTCGGAATATCGTCAAGGTGTTGGCAGAGAGCAACGAGTTTACTTCACCAACGGGCCGAACGAGAGGACAGAGGAACTCATTCCCGCCTTGCAGGACAAGCCACGCAGCGACGTCGAGGAAGCGACCAGGCGCATCCCTGGATATAACAAGGTTCTTTACAAAACTGCCAGAGGTAAGCGCTGACGCGCTGGCGCTTGCCACCGTTTTTTTTATATACATTTCCTGCAGTCCAGTGCGTCTCGATACTGCAATTTCCGAGGCCTGAATCATTGGTGCTTTGAATGGCAGACCGTTAAACGTCGAACTCGGAGGCTGTTTAGGGTAATAACACACGGAATTAGGCGTATGACATCTCCGATTTACCTAGCATTTTGGTTCCTTCCTTCATAACTAGTAGCTACAGGTTTTGTTTGGAGAAAAATATGGAAGCGCAAGAGGGTTGCCACGGAGATCTGAACTCTCGAGTGCCTATGCACTTCCGTTTCTGCCGACTTCGATTGCGTATAACGTGTGGGATGCTCCGGAAATGTATAGTTACTGTAAAGTACGCGTATTTATTCCCGTAAATATTGTAATTACTGCAGTTCTTTTTTGTTAATTTTGCAAACTTCGCGCAGGGATCTTTAACGTGCGCAGAAATCTCGAACATACGAGTGTTTTTGCTTTTCGCCTCCATCACAAGGGCGGATACAGTTAATTTCATTTCTCTATGCAGGTTTACGCGGATTTATGGTAAACGCTGCGCGTTTATCGTGTTTGTACTAGTAACGGCGGGTACCCTCGCCCTCTCCCGTAATTTGCATAGAAAACTTACCTTGGGTTGGGCCCCCCCCCCCCCCCCCCCCCCGAAAAAAAAATCCTGGGTACGTGCCTGTTCGGACTATTTTTGGTTCCTCTCCAGGTTCTAAAAATCGCTCGGCTACTGTATTATCAGGCTAGGTGCGGTCTAAATTGCTTAGAAGTATATCATATGCATCCCATATGGGGTGGAATGAAAGTTACATGAAAAAAGAAAACAGCTAGGTAAGCAGTCATATATTACGAAAAAAAAAAAAAAGTGGCTCCAATCCACGCTGTGAAGGTGGTTGGAAAGCAAAGTTTTAAACGACACCCACAACAATAGCCCATGCGACGTCACTTGAATCAGAGACGTGGCTCTACAAAGAATGGAACGAGAGCTTCTGCCAGCCGTTACTTGGAATTAGCGGGGGCGGAGTCCCGAACGCAGCAGCATGCAGCGTCGGCCACGGCCGGGCTAGAGTGATGGACGCCGCCGCCGTAGCCCGGCCGTGCGTCTGCAGAAGCAAAACAGACAGGAGCGTCTTTCGAAGGGTGAGACCGCGGAACCTAGCCATCCTGATGTGCTAGCTCGGGGCTACACCAGCGTGCGACACAAGCGTAGACACCGAAACAATGCGGCATGTGAGCTTAGTAATTCCCATTTATACCGATCTAAACTAGTTAGTTTAGTAAGTTCGAGAATTGCGAGAAAGCTGAGGGAACTTTGATAATCGCTATTTATCAGAACCAGTTGCTCCTTCCGCCTTTTGTAATACCTCTTAAAACACAACCGAATTGGTATTCATCAATTTGGGAAACTGAGTCCCATTCGTGGCAAGCAGTGTGCAAAAGGTAGCGTTTCTCTAGCGGCCAAATGTCTGAGGTGCTGTCGAACAAGTTGATCAAGCCGTGCGAAGGAAGCGCGCAATGCCGTACCGTACCACTGTAAAGCCGTACCGCCGACACACCCGCCGGCGAGCAGACACCTCCGCGCGGGGAACACGATGATGATGATGATGATGATGATTGCTATTGGTTTCCCCTTTGTAGCGGGGTGATGACATGTCATCTTACCAAAAAGCCCATATACCCATGTTTTACACTCTTGGTTTAATACTAGCGCTACTTAGGGCAGGCACAAAAAGCATATTAGGCACAATATACTTTTTTTTAAATGCAGAGCATTTCAGTAACTCACGATGTCACCCGCGTTGACGTCCGTCGTTGTCCTCACCCCTCCCCCTACACTATATAAAAAAAAATACTATCCGGCGCCTGGTTTCGATCCCTCGACCCTGCGGGCGGAACGCAATGTACATGGTGCTCTACCCACTGCGCCACAAAGCCGACACAGAATGGGAGGCTACGAACGCGCCTTATATCCTTGACTCATTCAAACTACGTCAAGAAGCTGCTGATACAAGGCATTCACTACCACCAACTCCCAAACACTAAAAGGTAACGCAATACACCCACCCCCTATGCGACGCATTTACTCGAGTCCCCCTCGCGGGGAGATGGGCCCAATTTTTTTAGATGCGACGCTGAGAGCATCTCTTGTCGGCGGCCCTGTCCTTCCTGCGTGCGTCCGTCGTCGTCGTCGGCGTCCGCACTCTCCTCCGCTCACCCCCTCTCCTCTTCGATAGCGAACACTCTCTCGCGAGGGGCATTTGATTCATTGGCTTGGCTTGGCTTGGCTTGGATTGGATTGGATTGGATTAAAGTGGATTGTGTTGCGTCATAGCCGCAGCAGACACACTGGCGCCGTCGCGTGCCCAGTTGAGAGCGAACCCTCTCTCTCAACATCTGCGGGTGTGCGGCCCAGCGCGCTCTCACTCCGCCGGTGGGCGGCGTTGCGCGCGGTGCTGTGCATGTGCAGTACTCTCTCCCTCCGCGGTCTCCTCTCCTTCGGGCGCGCTGCGCATATAACCGGTGTGCCGCTCTCCGGTGGCCTTTCGGTCGACGGTTGCTCTCCGTTGCGCTTGAACCCCCCTCAGCGTCGCATCACACCAGGGTTCCCGCGAGGGGAGGTGGGCGTAATTTTTTTTCCTGTTACAGGTAGTAACTGTCCTAGGCAATATTCCCCTCTCTGCTTTTCGTCCACCAGCATTCTAATCTTCTTTTCGTCCCCTCGACAGCGTTGAAGTTAACTTCCTCTGTGATACCCTTAAATCCTAGGGCTTCTGGAAGCCCAATATTCCCTTCATGTAGATTTGGATAGATACCCTCACATTCTAACACTATGTGCCACATAGTTTCTGTTTCTTTTCCGCAGACCACGCATACCCCATCATTTTGTGAATACTTCCCCACAAAACTCTTAGTTCACAGGCAACCTGCTCCAGCCTCAAAAAGCAAAGCACTGCCCTGGGAATTATCATAGAAATTTTCCTTTCTGATGTTAAATTCGCCGCGCCATCTACAGTGTGCTCCGTGAGTGAAACCCTCCGCCCCCCCACGCCGCCTCCTCCGCCGCGTTGGGAGTTTATTGTCCCTCACGCCGCGAAAGAACCGTTGGCTGGTAGAGGTAGGAAGCTTTGCTTAAAAAGTCCATAGAAACGAGATTAGTTTTATATGTTGTAAAAGTAATGTTGAAAATGAGCGAGAAAACACGTCATTTCATATATGGATACGAATACGAGACTTTTGCGCCTAACTGGTTTAAATTTCTTCAACCACGGGTCCCTTTTGATACAGGCACAAGCCTCTGTGGCTGAAAAAAGAGAAAGTACTGGAAAACTTTACATAAAACACCAATTTTAGAAACTACAGCTTGTTTTGTTTTTTGTTTTTTTGGAAGGGGGTTGAAGTAATTTTTAGTGAAACCCAGAAGATTTTTGGTGCCAGCTTAATTTTTTCTTCGTTGCCTCTTTTTGACATAAAATGATCAATAGCACATAAAAGTATTGAGAGGCTCCGGCGAGAAGGCTTTGTTGAAGGCGACAAGGCCCTTTATTTGGCAAGCAGCAGCCCGAAACCGAGGAGGGACTTCGAACGACGATGATGATGATCGAGCGTTGCGCGCCCAGGCGATGATGTGCTGATGATGAACGGGCGAGGTAAGAGGACGAAGACGATGCCTTGATGGCAAATAAATGGGGGGAAATCGATGAGGGAAGCTCGGCGCTCAGAGTTAGTCACTTGCGCTTACAGTTGTGGGATTCTACATTTCACACACTAGTGATTTCCCACCCCGCAGCCATCCGCACTCAGCAAACATGCCTTGCGAGCGCCGGCTGCGGACGGGTCCGTTGTTTGCGGAGACAGACAAAGGCAGGAGGCGGCGAGGGCAAAACATCAATGGCAGCATTTATTGCAATGTGCAAATCAAATATACTGCATACAGACTAATTGTAGGCCATAACGGTAACACTGGGAGCGAGACATTAAACAACGCTAGAGATCGATATGGTTCGACTCACCGATGGCATACCGGAGCAGCGGAGCGCGTTTGCAGTCTCCCAGCTCGCCCGGACGCGTCCTTTGTGGCGCGTTCCCCAGGTCAGGACCAGCGCGCCGAAACGTCCGCGCGCTACCGGATCCCCAAGACAAGAGAGCGTCCCCTCGTCATGCTACGTCCCACCAGACTTCGCCTTACGGTGGCGCTAGTATCGAGGAAGAACTGGTTCTCGGGTAAGGCAGAGGGGAAAAGGGTCAACGCTTCCACCAGGGCGAAAACAAACCGTCCGGTCGCTGGCGCCCTCCCGTATGGTTCCCGTCGCGTGAGCGAGGCGCGTGTGCACGCCGGCCGCAACGGAAGCTAGCCAGAAAAGGGGTTCGCGTGAAAGTCGCGATCCCCACATCCCTCCCTCCTAAATTCCTTGCGTACGCCGGTGAGAGCTGACTACAGGACTAGAGGCGACGAATAGTTCGTTCGTCGATTAAATCGTTAGTCACTGCATCGTGTTGCCTACGCCGGCTTCCACTCGCCCAATGCCACCGCTGGTAGTGTACCAGCAGGCCCGGTCGTCGCCCGCTGATGTCTGCAGGCGGGTAGCTCCGGGAAGAATCGCACCAGCCAACCCAAGCAAGCGTTGCTCAAGTGCCGGCACATCCGTGATGGCCCGTGGCCGTTGAGCGACCAGACTGCCGACTCTCTCAGCCAGGTTGGTGACGGCATGCCGCACCGCACCCCTTCAGCAGGCTCGGCAGCTCGCCCGGAACAGTAGACAGCAGCATAAACACGCTCCGTCATGTGGTCCAAGCCGGGGTGGCTTAGCTGCACAAAGAAACTCCCCGCACCTTCAGTGTACGGCAGAAAAAATAGCTCTCCGATCGCACCGCCTTTGTGGCGCGATCCTAACGACAACTGCCGAGTTGTCAGCATTGCCATCGCTCTGTTAATGTCAACAAAGCCCAATAAATAGTCCAAACCCTACAATGTATAGGGCAGGAAAATACAGGCTGCAGTAGCCCTTTGATCCCATCGATCATGTGGTTCGATGTCGAATATCACAACTGCCAAGGCTTCGGCATAATTACCAGCTTGTTAGCGTCAACAAAGCACGCCAAATTGTCCTAACCCTGCAGCGTGCAGGGTAGGGAAAATACGAACTCGATTGCATCGATAACGTGACACAATCCGATGGTTCAGCTGCTAAGTTTCTCAGCAATGCAACCGCTCTGGAAATGTCCACAGAGCTAGAACCTGTTCTAGTCCTATACGGCACAGGGCACAAAGAACACACACGGTCGCATCGACCGCCCGGCGCGATGCTTAACCACACAAATGCGAAAGCAGTATTTGCTCGCATCAGTAACACTTCATTCATACACATGAACGCGGAAACAGTATTTGCTCCCAACGACAGCCCAATGTTCACATACATGAACACCGCTTGCGTAAAAATGCTGAAATACGTTTCAACACACTGGCGCTTAGTTTACGTGAACAGAGCTTGGTCTCTCGAGCCGAACAAGAGGGCTCCTGCGACGTTACAATCAGCGGGCGCAAAGTTTGCCTCGCGTAATTCTCCCCGTCAGTGGAAGAGGGATGAGGCCCCCCTTCAGTCCCGTCGCCCGCGTGGCGCGACAACAAAAAGAACTACGCTGCGGAAAGCAGTTTTTCAAGCAGCGAGGAGTCAAAGCAAGTCTTTCCTAAGGCGGGAGAGATTCCTTTCTCTCGCGCGAGGCGATCAACAAAAGAGGGGGAGCGCTCCATGCGCCCTCGCATTGTTCCCAAGGTCGTGCCTTCTCCGGGAGGACCGGCTGTGAAAGCCTTCGGGTCACTCACTTCGGCAAACGACCCGCATCCAAAAACACAACAAAATAAAACAGACCAAACGAAAGAAACCCTGAACGTGCCCGTACGTGCAACCGTGAGGAGACATCTGCTTTTTAGGGTCCTACACGCTCGCTGCAACACAAGCAGCTTATGAGCGAGCGGCGCCTACCGCATTGCGCGGTATCGGAGCGCCCATGCCAGGCTGCAATACCAGCTAGCCTTTTGCGGCACACGTGGCCAGGCCACACGGCTCCCAGAGCCTCGACTCCCGGAGTCGACAAAACGAAAGAAAACTCGGACCCAAATTGCAGCTTCCGTACACACTCACTTCGGGCTGACACAACGGCGCGGGCTCCCGGCCTCGCATGGATGCAAACTCGGAAACCCTCGTTTCCATAAACAACAACGTCCCGACAAAAAGTCGGAGACCACGTGTTAACTGGCAGCGATGTCCTGCCATACACACGATTGCTGCAAACTCGGCGCTTAACAAATTAAAAACGCAGCAGCAATAAATAATTCGCCTCACTCTCAGGAAAGTTCGCCTCTGCTAATAACTCGCTCCAATCAGTTAGGCCTGAAGTCTGTTGTCTGTGCTCGGATCGTCCGACGCCAGAACAAAGGATGCTGCCGTGCCTCCTGCTCGTCTCCGCAAACAAGGCCTCACGTTGGGGCGCCAGATGTGGGATTCTACATTTCACACACTAGTGATTTCCCACCCCGCAGCCATCCGCACTCAGCAAACATGCCTTGCGAGCGCCGGCTGCGGACGGGTCCGTTGTTTTCGGAGACAGACAAAGGCAGGAGGCGGCGAGGGCAAAACATCAATGGCAGCATTTATTGCAATGTGCAAATCAAATATACTGCATACAGACTAATTGTAGGCCATAACGGTAACACTGGGAGCGAGACATTAAACAACGCTAGAGATCGATATGGTTCGACTCACCGATGGCATACCGGAGCAGCGGAGCGCGTTTGCAGTCTCCCAGCTCGCCCGGACGCGTCCTTTGTGGCGCGTTCCCCAGGTCAGGACCAGCGCGCCGAAACGTCCGCGCGCTACCGGATCCCCAAGACAAGAGAGCGTCCCCTCGTCATGCTACGTCCCACCAGACTTCGCCTTACGGTGGCGCTAGTATCGAGGAAGAACTGGTTCTCGGGTAAGGCAGAGGGGAAAAGGGTCAACGCTTCCACCAGGGCGAAAACAAACCGTCCGGTCGCTGGCGCCCTCCCGTATGGTTCCCGTCGCGTGAGCGAGGCGCGTGTGCACGCCGGCCGCAACGGGAAGCTAGCCAGAAAAGGGGTTCGCGTGAAAGTCGCGATCCCCACACAGTATACAAAAAACGACTCTACTAACAGCTGTCTTATGCTGGCATTGTCATTTAAATTCCCCAATAGCCGTCAGGGGTCAACCTTTGACAGGTCACCCGGGACAGAAGCTTTTCGAACCCGCCGCGGTGGCTCATCAGTGGCTAAGGCGTTGTGCTGCTGAGCACGAGGGGGCGGGTTCGATTCCCGGCCGCGGCGGCTGCTTTTCTGATGGAGGCGAAAAGCAAAAACGCCCGTGTGTACGAGATTTCGGCGCACGTTAAAGATCCCCAGGTGGTCAAAATTAATCCGGAGCCCTCCAGTACGGCGCGCCTCATCGCCTGCGTTGCGTCGGCGCGTTAAACCCTACAATCAATCAAGAGCTTTTCGACTTCTGCATTTCAATAAATTAGTACTTTCCTAAAAACGCTGCCTTGTTTGTCCCGGGCTAACTTGTTTGTCCCTGCCTTGTTTGTCCCGGGCTGGTGATGTT
Organism: Haemaphysalis longicornis; assembly: GCF_048455015.1. NCBI lineage: Eukaryota > Metazoa > Arthropoda > Arachnida > Ixodida > Ixodidae > Haemaphysalis > Haemaphysalis longicornis. The sequence goes on along the minus strand of NW_027526203.1, from coordinate 234,761,423 downwards.
TGTTCCACCATAGTGTAGGACCCAATGAAGCGAGATAAAAATTTCTTACACAATCCGGGGGTGCGGACAGGTGTCCAGAGTAGAACTTCGTCCCCTGGCGCAAACGATACATCTCGGTGAGTGGAGTCATAGTTAGACTTGCGGACCTTTTGGCTGGCCTCAGTATTTTCGCGAGCCAGTCGTCGGCAGTGTGCAACCCTGGACAGAAATTGTTCAGCAACGTTGGTTGAAGAATCAGCGGGTGCCGAAAAGAAAGACAGGTCCAGGATAGAGGACGGCTGACGGCCGAAGACAAGGTAAAACGGTGAAAATCCAGTTGTGCTCTGTACCGCGGTGTTATATGCGAAGGTTACAAACTGGAGAATGCTGTCCCAGTTTTTGTGATCGGGGCGAATATACATCGAAATCATGTCGGAAAGTGTGCGGTGAAACCGCTCCGTCAAGCCGTTGGTCTGTGGATGGTAACTCGATGTGGTTTTGTGGACAGTGTCGGTGGCACGAAGAACCGTTCTGCAAAGACTGCTGCCAGAAAGGATCGGCCACGATCGCTGATAACAACACGAGCAGGGCCGTGGCGCAAAAAAATGGCGTGTAAGAAAAATTCGGCCACTTCTAAAGCGCAGCCGGTTCGGAGAGGTGTGGTTTCTGCATATCTGGTCAAATGGTCAACAGCGGTAACAATCCACCGATGGCCAGCGGGAGTCTCAGGCAATGGTCCGTATAGGTCGATGCCAACGACCTCAAACGGTGCCGCAGGGCGCGGCAAAGGTTGTAGTTTGCCGGCAGGTGGTGACGTACGCCGTTTGCGGTGTTGGCAAGGTATGCAAGAAGCAACATATCTTGCGACGCTGGTGGAAGGTCCAGGCCAGAAGAAATGGCTCTTGATGCGATGGTAGGTTTGGTGGTATCCTAGATGTCCTGCTGTGGCGTCGTCATGAAAACTTTCAGAATGGTATCCCGGAGAGATTGCGGGACGACCGGAACCCATTTATCGCCAGACGGATGGTAGTTGTAACGATAGAGGGCTCCACCCAAAAGCTTGAATTTGTTCAGCTGACGGCGGCAGCGGCTGTTTGGCGGTTGTACCAGTCCGGCCAGTTGGTCCATCAAGGTGCGGCAGTATTGGTCTTCACGTTGGCGCGCCACTAAGTCCGAGGAGGATCGAAGTTGGGCGGCGTCTAATGGTGCCATGGGTAAGGCTGCCGAAGCAGTAGGGGAAGGACCGTCGTCGCCTGGCAACGCCGCAGGACAACGTGAGAGGGCGTCAGCTTCCACATGTTTTTTCCCGGACTTGTAAATTACAGTAAAATCATACTCCTGCAACTTGAGGACCCAGCGCCCGAGTCGTCCTGAGAGATTTTTAAGTGACGATAGCCAACACAAAGCGTGGTGATCGGTAACGATGGTAAAGGGACGTCCGTACAAGTACGGCCGAAATTTGTGGACTGCCCAAACAACCGCAAGACACTCCTGTTCAGTTATCGAATAGTTACGCTCAGCGGTTGTCAAAGCTCTGCTTGCGTAAGAAACAACTTTTTCCAGCGATGAGGCACTGCGTTGTAAGAGCACCGCACCTATTCCTTTCCCACTGGCGTCTGTGTGCAGGATAGTCGAAGCGGTGTCGTCAAAGTGGCAGAGAACGGGATCTGAAGTGAGGGCTTGCTTGAGTGTTTGAACCGCTGCCTCGCAGTCGTCCGACCAGTGGAATGAAGAACCGGCGGCCAATAGATTGTGAAGAGGAGATGCAATCATGGCAAAGTTTCGAATAAAACGGCGAAAATAGGAGGCCAATCCAAGAAAACTGCGTAAATCTTTCAGGCAGGCTGGTCGCGGGAAGTTGAGGACCGCATGGACTTTATCAGGATCAGGCCGAATTCCATCCTTGCTGACAATATGTCCGAGCACTTTAATTGATTTGCTTGCGAATCGACACTTTTTTGCATTAAGCTGAAGCCCGGCGTTGGAAAGGCATGTTAACACTTGGTCGAGGCGTCTTAAATGCTCTTCAAAAGACACAGAAAAAACAACAATATCGTCAAGGAAACGTAGGCACGTTTTCCATTTCAGACCACGAAGGACGGTATCAATCATTCTTTCAAAGGTTGCGGGAGTGTTGCATAAGCCAAACGGCATCACATTGAATTCATAGAGGCCGTCAGGCGTGGCGAATGCTGTTTTTTCTTTATCTGCTTCGTTCATGGGAATTTGCCAGTATCCAGATCGGAGAACTAAACTCGAAAAGTATTCTGCACCTTGTAATGTGTCCAGGGCATCATCGATACGTGGCATGGGATAAACATCTTTTTTGGTGATTTTGTTAAGGGCCCTGTAATCGACACAGATTCTCACGGAACCGTCCTTTTTCTTAACCAGAACAACGGGCGAAGACCAGGAGCTCGATGATGGACGAACAATGTCCCGCTCGAGCATGTCATCGACATTGTCTTGTATCACTTTACGCTCAGCAGAAGAAACGCGGTACGGGCGACGACGAATAATGCAGGACCCATCCGTTTCGATTCGGTGAGTCGCTGCTGCTGTCTGGCCCAGAACTGGAGAATGCGAGTCAAATGCTGCCTTGTGTTTATCCAGGACACCTCGTAGAGCTTTCCGCTGACCTGGCGTCAATTCTGCGCTTATAGTACTATCCAAGGAGACCGACGCTGAAGTTTCGAATTGGCAGGTAGGCACATTAGAAGAAATGGGGCATATACAGCGGACGTCAAAACCCTCTTCGTGGGGGACCGAAGCGATAGTGGCTCCTTGTGGCAGCAGGATCGCTTCCAGGGTAGTGTTCTGTACGGCTAGATTGGCGGCGCCATGCGAAAACCGTACTAAGCATGGATGCATCACCACCCCTTTAGACGCAAAATTTCCACTCGGCACAATGAACACGTCTCCATCAATGATGTCCCTTGACGTAGTGGAAATAACACATTGCTGGCCAGGCGGCAGAACAAAATCAGTAGCTGTCACTAACCGAGACTCTGACGCTTCCGCAAGCGTGGAAAGGTCGGTGTCGGTCATGTTAACGGAAGGCTGCCGACATGAAATAACAGCAGAAGCAGAAGATAGAAAGTCCCATCCCAGAATTAGTTGATGCGCACAGGGTTATAACACAGCAAACTGGATATGATGGCGGATGCCGTCGATGAACACGCGTGCTGTACAATATCCGCTGGGTTTTATCGTGACACCGTTAGCACCACGCAGCACCGGACCACTATACGGTGTTGTGACCTTACGCAACCGAGAGCACAAGTCAGAATGAATAACGGAAATGCTAGCACCGGTGTCCACTAAAGCTTCTACACAAATGCCTTCTACGAAAACAGTTAATGTACTGGATGGGCGCAATGGAGGACTTGTTAAATTTTCCAATGACGCAGTTTTACCTCCAAAAACTGCTCCTTTCAGTTGTCCTGGTTGCGGTCGAAGGCTTGAGTAGCGGGGCGAAGAGGAGAAGAGGAGCGACGGAAAGGTGACGGCGAACGGCGTCTCGGCTGACGGGAGTTGGGCGGGAAATCGCGGGTGTCCGGGGAGGGGGAGGCACGGCGGGAAGAAGCATAAGGCTGCTGACGGTGGTCGAAAGGCTGGTGACGGTAGTCGTAGGGCGGGCTGTCATCACGGCGTCGATATGTGGCGTAAGCTCGTCTTTCATCTTGCTGACGTCTCCGGCAGAACCGAGAGATATGGCCCCGGATGCCACAATAGAAGCAAGTGGGCGTCGACGGGCGCCAAGGGGAGTAATAGGGATTGGGAGCGGTCGCTCTTGACAGGGGAGCCATCAGCGCTTGAGAGGGTTGAGGAGGCTCCGAATATAAAACCGGGGCACAAGCGTGTGGGACAGGGTGGAGCATAGAAACCTGGGCTGTGGGCAGGGTGACCTGAATGTCTGCTTTGGGTTGGGAAGCACACGTAACTGAAGCGAGCTCTTCTTTAATCATGCCTCGCAAGCCGGGAGGGAAACTCTGGTTTTGGCTGCCTGAAAAGGTCCCCTCAGGCTGCCCTTGAAGCTCTTCCCTTATGATGGAGCGAATTATGGAGCGCAGGTCGCTGTCCGTAGGTGCAGGCGAGTCCCACGTAGCAGATGGCAAGCGCTGAGCCTGGAGAGTGTCTAAACGCTGGCAAATCGATATAACGTCATTGACACTTGTGGGATTTTGCAGGGCGAGGGCATGAAAAGCAAAGTTGGAAATGCCCTTGAAGATGTGACGCACCCGCCCGTCCTCTGTCATGCTGGCGTTGACGCGTCTGCAAAGGGCCAGGACGTCCTCTATATATGATGTGTAGGTTTCGCCGGGTTGTTGAACGCGTACATCCAGCTTCTTTTTGGCGCCCTCTGAGCGCGTTGCCGACGTCCCAAAAATCTTGCGTATTTCGGTAGTAAATTCAGACCAAGTAGTGAGCCTCGCTTCGTTGTTTAGAAACCATGTTTTCGCCACTTTATGTAAGGACCACCCAACGTTGACTAGTTTGAAAGAGTCGTCCCACCTATTGAAAGCGCTGACACGGTTGTAAGTGTCCAACCAGTCCTCCACGTCATCGCCGCGGAGGCCAGTGAAGTCCGGTGGGTCACGCGGTCTGCTGCTGATCGTCCAGTATGGCGTGGGTGGGCCGCCAGGGTTACTGCCAGCAGCTGGGTTGGTCCTCTCCGCCTGCATGTCGGAATCCGGCCGAAATATCCGGCGACCCGACCGGAGCTCCAAAGGAAACGTTTTAGACGACATCGCGGGGTTGAACTGCACGTTGTGGGGATCGCGACTTTCACGCGAACCCCTTTCTGGCTAGCTTCCCATCGCGGCCGGCGTGCACACGCGCCTCGCTCACGCGACGGGAACCATACGGGAGGGCGCCAGCGACCGGACGGTTTGTTGTCGCCTTGATGGAGGCGTTGACCCTTTTCCCCTCTGCCTTACCCGAGAACCAGTTCTTCCTCGATACTAGCGCCACCAAAAGGCGAGGTGTGGTGGGTTGTCGGATGACGTGAGGACGGGCTCTTGTCTTCGGGATCCGGTAGCGCGCGGACGTTTCGGCGCGCTGGTCCTGACCTGGGGAACGCGCCACAATGGGACGCGTCCGGGCGAGCTGGGAGACTGCAACCGCGCTCCGCTTCTCCGGTATGCCATCGGTGAGTCGAACCATCTCGATCTCTAGCGTTGTTTAATGCATCGCTCCCAGTGTTACCGTTATGGCCTACGATTAGTCTGTATGCAGCATATTTGATCTGCACTTTGCAATAAATCCTGTCATTGATGTTTTTCCCTCGCCGCCTCCTGCCTTTGTCTGTCTCCGCAAAGCAGACAGACAAAGCAGACAGACCCGTCCGCAGCCGGCGCTCGCAAGGCATGTTTGCTGAGCGCGGATGGCTGCGGGGTGGGAACTAACTAGTGTGTGAAATATAGAATCCCCACAACCTCCACCACTTGAGAGGCTCCGGCGAGAAGGCTTTGTTGAAGGCGAGAAGGCCCTTTATTCGGCAAGCAGCAGCCCGAAACCGAGGAGGGACTTCGAACGACGATGATGATGATCGAGCGTTGCGCGCCCAGGAGATGATGTGCTGATGATGAACGGGCGAGGTAAGAGGACGAAGACGATGCCTTGATGGCAAATAAATGGGGGGAAATCAATGAGGGAAGCTCGGCGCTCAGAGTTAGTCACTTTCGCTTACAGTATACAAAAACCGACTCTACTAACAGCTGTCTTATGGTGGCATTGTCATTTAAATTCCCCAATAGCCGTCAGGGGTCAACCTTTGACAGGTCACCCGGGACAGAAGCTTTTCGAACCCGCCTCGGTGGCTCATCAGTGGCTAAGGCGTTGTGCTGCTGAGCACGAGGGGGCGGGTTCGATTCCCGGCCGCGGCGGCTGCTTTTCTGATGGAGGCGAAAAGCAAAAACGCGATTTCGGCGCACGTTAAAGATTCCCAGGTGGTTAAAATTAATCCGGAGCCCTCCAGTACGGCGCGCCTCATCGCCTGCGTTGTGTCGGCGCGTTAAACCCTACAATCAATCAAGAGCTTTTCGACTTCTGCATTTCAACAAATTAGTACTTTCCTAAAAACGCTGCCTTGTTTGTCCCGGGCTAACTATTGGGAGCGTTTATTTTAATGCGCATAGAAATCGCAATTTGTACTACACTGAAAATCAAGATTTAAAGAAGACGAGCGAGTTGTTGGGGCGATTCGCGTTATATGTTCCATTACATCGCGACTTATCAGTTACGTTGTATTACACATTGAGGTATACGTTATTCCGCAGATTGCGTTGCATGAAATTTGAATTGGCCGTATAGAATAATAAATACGCAACAATGCAACAATCGCACACATTTATTATCGCACAAATAGTTCTACGCAACACTTGAACCACGGCCGGCCGTAGGCTACCAGCCGAACGTCAAAGGTCCCAACATAAATATTAACCTTGACATACTACTGCCGGAAGCTCGACAGTCAACCTGCCGCCACAGTCAGCGGCCCCTGGGCACTCGCCGGTATTGCCCAACAGCTTCAGCCGACCGCACGCCACGTCGTCCAGGGGACGTCGTGGAAACCAAGGCTTCCTCCGGCTGAGCCTGCGGGCCGACTTGTTCCCACGAGTGCTGCTCCTGCGCGGGGACCACTCGTACCAGAGCGGGCACCCCGTGGCCAGCCTCTCCAGCCAGGAGCCCGAGCTGAAGGCCCTGGAAGAAGTCGACCCGACCGGGAACGTCGGTGGCCGCGGCTGCATCCTGCACAGCATGCATTAAAGACAGGGTTGAGAAAAGATGCCTTGACGATAGGAAACGTAAATGACGATGCCTTCCATGGGAACTGCACATGCCCTCGAGAGGGATGGGCAAAGGCTAAGTAGGCTGCTAGCATGCGCTTCACTGGGAGTTTCTGACTGAAAAAGCGAGTCGACAAAAAGAGAAGGCAGGAAAAAGGATTGTTCAACAGACAATATCAATCCGCATCGACCAATCGTTCCTCAATATATACTACAAAGAATACATCAAAAATATACTATGTGGACTATATGTGAACCCGCATTACCCACAAATACTATGTGGACCCGCATCACCCAATAATTAGGTAAGGATACTACAGCCCCCAAGTTGAACTTGAGAAATTACGTAAAAATTCTCACAAAATAATGAACGCAAATATACATAAGGAGCCATTAAATTCCCTGATTGCTTCCAACACCCCATACTCCTGTACGATAAGCTGGTGAACAAGCATTTAATCACAAAAAGGAGAGAAATAAGAAGGCATTGGGTGAATCATAGCAACCAGAAATTTCCGAATAATTATAAAGCGCTAAGCAAATTATATATCTGCGTGACATGTAGACAGCAGATAACTTCACGACCGACAAAAAACAACCGCGTCACGGAAAGCTACCGGAGACGGGGACGTGCTAGTGCCAGCGAATCCTGAAAGATGGGCAAACGCCTGCCCCTTTATAGTCGTGACACATGGACTTGATAAATCAACCAAGTGAAAAGAGGCAACCACATGCAGAGTCGATATTTAGAGCCAACTATGCACCACGGTAACTCGGGAGTTATATAGCTTCTGACGGCATCGTGCTAATTATCTCAGCGTCTATATAGACGCTGAGATAGATGCCGTCGGTATACGATTCCCAGCTTGCGCGCCCATTGCTTCTATAAATGCACGAAATAAAAACCAGTCTGTCGAGATTGCGGCTCAAGTTATACGTTTCCAGGTGATGTAAATTAACCCATTGTCCCGGCGTGCCTTATAATCAGGTTCAGAATGGAAAATTCCAGTTTTAACAAGGAAAAGCTAAAAAAGATAAGAAAGCCTATTAAACACAATGTTGAAGTTAAACAAGAAATGTTGGACACTTCTAGCAAGTCACAAAAGCTGGGAAACTACGAAAAGAAGAGCTTACGAGTACACGGAGGACGTCATGTCGGTGAAGCGCTGGGTGTTGGCGTGGGGAGACGAACGTCGACGAAGAGTACCACGGTGCCGCGCTGCCCAGTGAGTCCGGACGTCCATGTGCGCGGTGGGCTTGTGGGCCCCACTCCTGGACGGACGCCCGGGGCGCGCAGGCAGGCCGCCAGCTCGGAAGGCCGTCTACCACGGCCAGCCAGGAGCATGGAGGAAAGAATACTTTCCCCCATGGCCGGGAGGGAGAGGAGCCAGAAGCCTTCGGGAAGCTCGGACACCGAATTTCGTGCCAGCCAGATGCGAGGACTTACGATGCTGCATGGTCGGCTGTTCCCCTTGACTGACTTCTCGATGTCGTGCTCCTCCGCTTGTCGCTCTTTTCCATTCCGTGGCGGAACACCATTGGTCTCCTTAATTATTAAACGGTGGTGAGCTAGGAAGCGCAGTTTCGAACGCGTCGTGTCCCCATTGGCGTGCCTATAGCTGTTCGTCAGAGGAACACGCAATGTCGCGGTTGTGGTGCTGGAATCATCGTTTGAACTCGCCAGCTCTCGCGTGACCTCTCCATTTCTTGTTGTTGTTGTTGTTGTTCCTTTAAATTATTGGCGCATACCCAACCAGGGGATCGGCCAAACATTAGTCGTTAAACCGAAAGAGATAACTGCCTATAGGTAGATTAGTCGAGGAAAATTTTAAAAAATTGGAAGCTTTTTTTGTGTGTTTGAGGAATCGACTTTGGAAATTAGTCAATATTAAAATAAAACAAAAAAGGGAAATAAATAAATAAATAAATAAAGAAGAAGAAGAAGAAGAAGAAGAAGAAGAAGAAGAACAACAACAACAACAACAACAACAACAACAACAACAACAAGAACAAGAAGAAGAAGAAGAAGACGACGACGATGACGGAGGAGGAGGCAGAAGAATGTTAGAAAAATACTCAGAAACGAAGGCTTTTGGAGGGCTTTGGTGAAGTTTGGTGAGGTGCCAGAATAAGAATCGAATTACGTTGTGAATCTTTTGGAATTTTCTCTGAAGCGCAGAAGAGCAGAACAAACATCCCGGCGGCAGTATCCCGTTTCTGAAGCCCCAAATGATAATAGAGCCGGCACTGATAATGCCAATCCCAGGCTATGAAGCTGCACCTCAAGGAGCTGACGTCTGAGGCTTGAAAATCGTCGATAGGACAAAAGGAAATGGTCGACAGACTCTTCTTCATTACAGTAACTGCACATAGCAGACTGCGCCAGATGACACCTGTGGAGGTCAACTAATATATATATATTCAACTGGGGCACACGACATCGAAGGCTCGTTACAATCACCTCCAGGTCGCGTGAAGGGCACCAATTCGGTTTCCAGGAGAATTTTAGATGACAAAAATCTCTCAACGACAATAAGACTGATTCGTGCTGCCCTTGCAGCTTCAACAATCTACGGAACCTTGCGGCGGCTAATAAAGGCGTTGTCTCAATGACATCGACAGGCAACGACATCGACAACAGGCCCGGAGAGTGCTACCCTTGCCAGTGAATCTGCGGTTTCATAAAAGGTGGTTCCCGCATACCCAGGGACCCAAACAAGGTCAACTTCAGTAATGTGAGGTGGCAGAAGTGATCGAAACGTCTGTAGAAGAGGCGAGTCTGTAGGAGAAGAAAGGGCTAAGCCTACGGAAAGGGAATCTAATTATGAGTGGAGATGATATCGATATGTCAAGCTTTCGTAGTGCCAAGACTATTGCCCAGGATTCCGCATAGAATATAGGGATAAAATCCACTAGACGAACCGAAAAGGACCAATTTAGGGAAGGGGAAACTATACCTATTCCGGATTTTTCATCTCGTTGAGAAGCATCTGTATATATGATATATACTTGCTGAATCGAGGCCAAATGATCATGTAGGATACCATTGAGCAGTCGGGCAGGTAGCATTTTAGCATTTTGGGGAAAGATGTTCCGGAAGTTGACCGTTAACGTATTACCCCTATCGAGAGATGGACGTACGTTATTGACCGCCACCCCTAATGGAGACAGCAAGCTTTGTGCTAGTGTAACTTGCGGCCGATAGGACCTGGGACACTGGACCGCCAGAAACACAGCTGGCTCAGCCACAAAGATAAATTGTGCCCTATTAACCCCCGCGCCATAGGCTCTCAGAACAGTATCCACAGTGAGTATTCGAAATCGGTGTAACAGAGGGGAACTCGAACTTCCAAATAAAGTAACGCATTAGCTGCATTTTTAGGTAGCCCTAAACAGCAGCGAAGGGCCTGGCGTTCCAGAAGAACTAGGCTATGGAGCTTATACGTTGCAGACCCCGAGAATAGAACACACCCGAACTCTAAAATAGGGGGCACGTACATACGGTATACCATCAGAAGAGAATCACGGCACATTCCCCTCTTTCTATGGCTGAGGCGCCTCAACATGCCAACAGCACGTGCTCCTTTAGTAGCTATACGCTCTATTGTGAACTCCAGTATATATAGTTGACTGGTGTATACTACCCCAAGGTATTTTAAAGAATCAACCTGGGGTATGATGTGCTGACGGTAACTGAGAGAGATACTGTCCAACCAGGAATCTAAAGTATTCAGATACGACTGCATTAGTAGATACAGTTCGTGTATGTCAGAAGCTGACGCGAAAAACGCGATATCGTCGGTATAGACGTAAGTATGGGCATCCGAAACCACAGGGACCGAGCTTAAAAGGATATTAAAAATATGATGATGATGGTTGGGAGTTTTATGGCGCAAGGCCGACTAAGGGCAAAGAGCGCCAATGAAAATATAAAAAAGAACCGGCGAAAGGACAGCTCCCTGTGGTACACCTCTTTTCTTGTTGTTTTCGTGTTCGTCGTATTAAGCCTCCCAAGAGCTGCACCTACTCGCGGCGCGACGTTCCATTTTTAATTAGGTTAGTGCACGCGGGCACTGACGATGATGATGATGATGTTCAGTGGCTTCCCCTTTGTAACGGGGTGGTGTTGCACAAGTGACCTTAGTTGCGACCCTGATGTACATTCACCCCTTCTTCAAAAAAAAAGTTACCCTTTATGGTACTACTTCAGTGCGCTAGTCTCACTTTGTTCGGGCGCTTTCCTGGCTTCTTCTGTGCACTTTTCCATTGAGATTATAACCGTATTTTCCTCACCCCCACTGCTTTGCAATTCCGGGTTAAGGCCCTAAGCTTCCGGAAGCTGCATGCCTCCTTCACTGAGGAACGGCCGGATACCCTTGAAACGGGTTAAAGCACCGAAAAGTGTCAAAAAGCAAAAATAGGGCCGGATTAAGGGGGGGGGGGGGGGGCTACGGGGGCTGCAGCCCCGGGCCCCCAGCTGTCAGGGGCCCGCTCGATCATATGTAAAAAAATATATATCTTGAGTGTGCCCACTGCCCGCATCGAAAGTTGAAGGTAGGAGCTTCAACCTCACCTTCACACCGAAGCTAACTCGTGACAGATGGGGGGGCATCACGTTATGGTCGACAACCTTCGAGTCCATTTCAATTTAATTTTGGTTATTCCTACTCCTCTTCCTTGTTTTCCAGAGGTTTATGAGGAGACGTTTTGGACCAAAAGTCGTGGGTACACAGCTTGACGGGGCCTATAAGAAGCCACTGTTACGAATCGGCCTGCGCCGCCGTACTTTCCCGCATCACTCCTCGGCTGTGCGGCGAAGCCACTGCGTGCGCCTTTCAGCCGTCAGGCGCCAGCATGTTCATTCAAGTTTCGACAAGCCGGGCCAGACGCCTCGCTTTCAACGCGCTTCAAACTTCGACGGTTGCCGGCCCGGCGGGGCACGTTTCAACGTAATTCAAACTCCGGCGGTTGCCAGCGGCACGTCGAGACTTGTTCAAGGACACAGAGGCCCCGCGATCTCAGCGGAGTCCTCCTCTCTCCCCTCTCTCGGACTCAACGTGCGCCGAGGCTACCAACTGTCACGAACTCTGGAAAGAGCGTTGTGTGTGTCTGTGACGTTCGTGGCGTGTTGCCGCTTGTTGGCGTTTTGACCGTTACGGCTTTTGGGTATAAATAGAAGCCGCCCAAGCGCTGTAACTCATTCCTGTTTGAGCAGCGAATCCATGCTGTCGCTCTGCACGAGTCCTGTATTGTAACCTCGCCCGTCGGGGCATTGTTTTTTTTTTTTTTTTTTTTTGGCTTCGGCTCACCTCTCGCTATGAAGTAAACAGTTACGTTAGCCTACGGCTTTTGGACTTCTTCACGGCTGCAACAGCGGCTGGCCGCTCGCATCATACACGCTACCACTCGTATGTCGGAGGCCACGGAGCTCGGATCGGGTGCCCCCGCCCGGTCGCAACACCACGTAATAAAGGTCCCGAGCTCGGCTCCCTTCTTTTTCGGCACAGGTCGTTTCGGTAGTCTTTTCGGTACACGGACATCTAAGTACGCGGACGTTTCGGCGCGCGCACGTTTCGGTATAAGAAAGGGTCAGGCATGGAATAATGAAATAATTTCCGAAGAACATTGTAAATTTTTTAAGCATGTGGGACGTTGTATGTAATTATTGACAAGCACTGCCCTACGGGCTCATACACAGTTTCCGCCAGAAATTTCAATGTATAGCGCTTGACAAGGAAGTTCATTGCGATGACGACCCGTTCGATAAAGCTAGTGGATTAGTTGAATCGCATAAGCGTGATTGATATCGACTCGATATTTCTCGTTAAATGGTCAGCGTATATATGGTTATTTAAATGTTCAATGGTTGTGTAGGCCACTCGCGGGGTCGTTCGGCCTCAGCCCGTGCCTCTAGCCCCGGATACATGGACTCGACGAGAAAGGGTCGAGTCGACTGGCGGGTTCAGCTACCTCGACCCCTCCCGCGTTTATATGAAGAATGGAGGTGAGGGGAGCGGCAGGGTTCCCAGAAAAGGAGCTACCGTATTTTCACGATTCTAATGCGCGCCCTCTTTTGCTAAAAGGCAGTCTTAATATTTGTGTGCGCGTTACAATCGGGCTCAAAAACCTAAATAGGCTTTAAAGCGGCCAGAAGCATGGCCATGCGGAACGGACGGAGTCCCCGCAAAATCCAACTCAATCCAATAAAAACAAATCCGTCAAGAATGAGTGAATTTCGGCGCACTAATTCTTCAATGGCATGTCGCGTACCTTGGTCAGCTGTTGCACATTTTTTTTTTTTGTGCTGCTGCAATTAGCCCGTAACGCCTAGAATTATGAAGTTCAGGGCACTTGAAATCGCAAACAGCTTCAGTGTTTCCCGCTATGAGTTTATTTCCAGCAGGAGCTGGATAAGCAATTTTATGAAGTACAATCATTTTTGGCTTCCACAGCTGCATACGCCAAATAAATGCTCCCTCTTCAAGGTACGTGGTGTCATGACTTTTCCATCTGCGCAGTACCGCCAGTGTCAAATTATTTCTTTTTTCGAATTTTCCTGCGCGAACTTGCCCGCGCGCTACGGCTGTGGGCGTGCTATAGAGCTGCGCAAATACGGTATCCTGCCGACCCGCGGCCCGCCGACTCAGCCCGACGAACGAGCCAACCTGCTGTAGCCTCTGCAGGCTGTCTGAGCAACAGGCGTTGCGGAAGCTACATGTCCGCGCGACTCCATTCGTAGCGTAATTCTCTAGGCGCTACTCCGTGTGGACGCAGAGGCCGCCGGGCCGCGTATTCCCAAACCATATCCCGTAGGGGCCCAAGCCGACCACACCCCCTAAGCAGCGGCGCAGCCAATGAGGTTAAAAAAATTGCAATTTTTTAACCTCCTTTGACACAGCACCGTGACGTCACTACCTATATGTGCGCGACTTCATGCGAGGTGGATTTTTTCTTTTTCCCCCTCCCCTCATTTCTGCTGCTTTGCGGGCGGCCGATGTTTCGCTCCGTGGGCAAGGCTGGCCTGCGGCGCTGGGGAAGCTGACGCACATGTGGTAGAAGTTAACCTTTTGTACCTGAGCTTCTGATCTCTCCGCGCTCTTCTTGCGCGCCTGCAAGTTGACGCTGACCTCCGATCGTGTTCCTAGATAAGCGCTCGGCTCGGTGCTCGAAGTGCGCGCGCGCGGATGGATGCGTTCACGTACATGTGGCAATTATACAAGTTCCGGAAAGCAAACACTCTCATAAAAATGGAGACAAAAATTTGTTTTGATCATTTGTGATCGCGGTGCTTCGCGGCGGCTGATGGTTTCGCTCCTAGCGCAAGCCTGGCGTACGCGCTGGGAAGATAAAACTCGCTCTCCGCGCTCTCTTGTGCGCCGTCAGTCGCTCGTCTCCCATGCTGTTCCTAGTTAAGCTAGCGCTCGGCGCGTTGCTCAAAGTGCGCGCGCGGATGGATGCTTTTGCACGTACATATGTAGTTATTGTTTAAGTTCCGGAAAGCAAGCACTCCTAATAAAGTGAAGGCGAAAATGTTTTTTTTTTTGGTCTTGGGTGGTCCTTTGGACTCCGTACCGAAGCGCAGAACGTTTGCTCTCATTCAGCCGAAAGCACACGCGTACGTCGGTCGCTCGTCTGCTACGAACATCAGCGAGCGTGTGATTCGCCATACTCGTCTGTGCCTCGCACTCGCGCAGAACTGCCCATCACAAGGTCCGTTCTCATAATTGTGTGCGCCACGCGCGTCCCCCGCGCATTCACGTGATGGTCGCGAAGCTTATAACTTCTGCTTCATGGATAAGCGCGAGCAGCCGCTCGAGGTCGTCAGAGATGACCTCGCGTCAACAAATCATGAGTCTGTGTTCCGCGCGAACCTGCCTGACGAAGTAGCAGTCAACGCCTTCATGGACACGTAGAGCGGGTGCACCAACACAACCTGGATTGTCCAAAAGGTCCAGAAACGGGGCGAAAGGTATGTTTTTCGATACGAAGAGTTGAAGTCCGCGAGGCGTCGTTTTGCAACTTGTGTTGTACTATTTATATTTTTATTCTTGCTATTTCTTATTTATGCATTTGTATACTTTTTTGCGTGTGTGTGGCTTACAGTTGAGGTGCGAGCTGTGACACAATGCGCGCGAATTAAATCCAGACATTACAGAAATCTATATATGTGGTAGCTAAAAATGCGCCTCTGGAAACAGACACAAACTGCTCATCTATACCCATCACCGGATCTCGAAAAGTGACAATTTTGTGCCGCTATTTGGACTCCCAGATCACTATTGCAAAAATAGTGCGCCAAGGAGATAACTTTTTTTACTTAGTTTTATCTCTGCTGCGACTACCGTGACTTCAAGCTCACGCGCAACTACTCATTAGTCCCAGCGAAAAGAATATACGTATCTGAGTGAGTGTAACACTTTATTAAATGAGAGGCCATGGGGCCCTGGGGCCCGGGGGAGCAAGGATGAGGGAAAAAGGGGAAGGTCACAACTCGCACAATGAACACAGTTGCAGTCTTGGGGTCCTAATCGCAAAATGAACACATTAA
Organism: Haemaphysalis longicornis; assembly: GCF_048455015.1. Taxonomy (NCBI): domain Eukaryota; kingdom Metazoa; phylum Arthropoda; class Arachnida; order Ixodida; family Ixodidae; genus Haemaphysalis; species Haemaphysalis longicornis. The sequence continues at coordinate 234,746,105 of NW_027526203.1, read as the reverse complement.
AGTCAGTCAGTGGCAGCAAAAGACACAGTTCACACTTAAATGTACAGTTCACACTGTAGAAAATGCGGTTCACACTGAAAACTGTGCACGCTGCAGACAGTTCACATGGGAGACCGAACGGGTAAGTCGGCCAGGCTGCTACACCAATTTGTAGAGTCCGTTTTCAAGGGCGTTCTCAGTAATTGCTTCTAGACTAACAGTGTAGAATCTCTTTGAATGGGTCGCAGCCGCATCGTCATCGACCGCCATAGGCCTGGTGTGGCCAGCCATTGTCTTGAAGGGACAGAGGTCAATCTCCCTGTGATCTGGCATCATCGGCATGTCTAGGGGCGCACGAGCGCACGCATTGCTTCTTCGTCTTCCCTACCCCCCGACGTTCCATTAAAGACAGACCTTGATGGTCACTTCTCTCCCCCCTTGACGCTCGAGTCTCGTCCTTGGGGGTCGACGGATCCCACAACTTGGTGCCGAAACCACCCGGGACTCGTGTCTGCCAGGCCGACACCGACAAGCAGGACCGATAGCTTTTCTTCGACGGCTTCTGCTTGACTGACCGGCGGACCTACCTCCAAGGACCAAGGATGATTTCAATCGAGCGCAAGCTGCGGCGACGATCTGCCCTTCGCGACAAGCTTTCCGCCGTCTTGACGGAGATAGAAGACGGCCTCCGAAGTGGCACCCTGACCACGACGATGGGCGCAGCGGTATCCTTGGAGAGGATCGAGGCCATGTATCGACCCATCCTGAAGCTGGACGAGGACATTTTGGGGGTCATCATGGACGAAATGGTCACCGAAGAGACTTCCAACACGACTTCCTACAACGACAAGGTGGTGAAGATAAGAGCGGAGCTTCAACACAGATCTCGAGGCGAACAGGCTGGTGAGTCTCTCGTTTCGCCTTCTTTAACGAGACCGCCGCCTAGCGAAACCGCAACCACCAAAACGAAGCTACCGACCATAGAACTGACGAAGTTTGATGGAGACCGTCATAATTGGACCAGATTCTGGAGTCAATTTGAGCACGCCATACACAAGAATTCGGAACTGCGAGCGACTGAAAAGTTTCATTATTTGACCAGCCTGCTTACCGGATCGGCCGCTTCCGCAGTGACTGCGCTCCCCGTTACAGAACAGTGCTATAACGACGCAATAGAAATACTCCTGAAGCGGTTCGGCGATCAGACTAGGATTGTTCAAGACCACCTGCGGGCACTGATTGACATCAGAGCAGTTTCGTCTTCGAGTGACGTCGCACAACTTCGAAAGCTTTACGACGAGGTTCAAGTACACTGTAGGAGCTTGAACGCCCTTGGAACAAGCGCGGACACCTATTGCTCTATGTTACGTGAGCTGCTTCTACGAGCACTCCCTCGAGATGCATGATCGTGAGGTACCACCAGTGGTCAAGAACTTCGTGTACTGCTTCAAGGTCAACTGGCATAGAGCGAGAGCAACAACCGATCGACCACAAGAAAAAGTTTGACGAACTGATGGACTTCTTTGGAAACGAAGTTGAGTGCCTGGAAGCAGTTATTCAGGACACGTCGGATTTAACGAAGTTGAAGAAGGACGACAAGCCAGGGGAACAGCTGCGAACGGGAATTTTCGAACATGAACATACTGCAGCGTTCCTGCATGCCGCAGCTCCCGGCATACGAAAGTGCTTGTTTTGTTCCGCCGCACATGACGCAGCGTCTTGCGAAGCTGAAGACGTAACCATGGAACATAAGAAGAGCTTTCTTACCAGATACGGACGTTGTTTTCCTTGTTTGACCCGAGGACACATCGCCCGAAAGTGCAGAAAGAGAATTGCCTGCCTGCGCTGTAAACGACGACATGTCTCCTCGATGTGCAACGCAGATCCGGACAGCCATGAAAAGGGACAACTTATATCGGCCCCCCTACAGCTCCTCTCAGGAAAAACAGGTAGCGCGATCCTCCTCCAGACGCTGAGCATCCAGGCTTCCGGCACCTGTAGCGCCGAAAGGTGCAGGATTCTGTTAGACGGGGGAAGCCAGCGGAGTTTCATCACTACCGCAGCCTCTAGGAAGTTAGGATGCGAATTTCTTGGAAAGGATGTGCTGACTGTAGGAGTCTTCGGAGGGAAAGAAACTAATGAAACTCTAAGAAGAGTTCGAGTTCACCATGCTTGACCCTACAGGTGAAAAAGCACTCAGTGTCGAAGCACTGGAGGTTTCGTCGATCTGCAACCAGAAAATTCCTGTTCCCGAACAGAACATCATAAATGTCGCACTCTATCGACACGACAGCTGTACTGTGCGGATCAGGAAAGGACAACGGCATATCGATTTTGATTGGTTCCGACTTCTACTGGGACATAGTGACAGGGAACATAAAAACAGTTGGGCCCAGCATGAAAGCTGTAGAAACACGACTCGGCTGGACAGTTCAAGGACGTGTTCAGACTACGCCGATAACAGTCCACTGTAAGAACGTCGTGGTTCTACACGCGAGCCTGCCTGGTGTACCTTTCGCTTTCGAACGATTTGGAGAATCGGGGGCCACAATCAGTAAAGATCCAGTACGCGCTTCAACGAGGGTTCAAGTCTCAGAAGACGCACGACACGAACACGTTCTTCCTCGGAAGCAGGACATCGACCTATCCGACAACTTCGATGCAGAAGAGCGAACATGTGACCAGTTGGTTAAGACCCCGGATAAGGGGCAGTGTTGCTCAAGAAGCGAGAACCTGACTGACGCCCTAAAAAAAGGAATAGGAGACCAGTCGCTGCTACAGCTCCCATCGTGGTGGGAAGAACCTACGTGGATGTGTTCGCATCGGGAGCTCCAGAAACCAGAGAGTCCTCTCGGGCTGCCACAGAAAACAGCGGAGGAGGCTAGTGCACAATACTTCATCCTTCAGTTATTGATTTCGAATTCCGTGAACGTTACCAGATCGAAACAGGCTACCCTCTCAACGTCTCTGCCCTTTAGAAGCAGGCTGGCTCTACGTCCTTGGCGGCCGGGAAGATGTAGAATCTCTTTGAATGGGTCGCAGCCGCATCGTCATCGACCGCCATAGGCCTGGTGTGGCCAGTCATTGTCTTGAAGGGACAGAGGTCAATCTCCCTGTGCTCTGGCATCATCAGCATGTCATAGGGGCGCACGAGCGCACGCATTGCTTCTTCGTCTTCCATACCCCCCGACGTTCCATTAAAGACAGACCTTGATGGTCACTTCTCTCCCCCCTTGACGCTCGAGTCTCGTCCTTGGGGGTCGACGGATCCCACAAACAGGAACATGTTAGTCACGGACCCGACTAACATGTTCCTGTTCAGTCGGAGGGGCGGGACCTAGAGTTAAAAGCTGGAGGTGATTACGGTCGAATAATGGACAGAGCCAAATTAAGTGGTAACGATTTGGTGTGCCTTCCCGATTACAGGGGGGGGGGGGCATCAGCGCCATTCGGATCCTGCTGTAGCTGTCTATTTATAAATAACGTATCTTATGCAGCAAAATCTGTGTGTGCATGAAGCTCAAATTGTTAAAAATAACTAATCGACATTGGCAACAGTGTGAGTGGTAGCACGCATGATTACTGATATCAAACTGCGCCCTGATGGCTTCAGTGAAGAGACTGTGGTCAATAGCCCTGTACAGAAGACTTATATCAAACTCCTCGTGGAATTCAGTAGCTGTACAATCCAACTATTACTTAGCCCTTGGTTGGTATATATTTTCGATATTGTTTCCCTAAATTGTTATGACAAGCTGTGCAAATTATGCAGCATTCATGACCGAGTGTAAAACGTGTACGTTTCAGCTGGTGTCTTTCTTATCAACGTATCACCCTTGCATGAACGATTCACACCTTCCATTGCTGTTAATAAAATGTCAATGTTTTCCTTAGTGGCACTGTTCCTGATAAAGAATTAATGCAATGAAGTAAATGTTAACGAAATTCAATGTAATAGTGCTTATGAAGGTGCCAAAATGTAGCAGCTCATGCAGCTGTAATATTTCGCAAGGGTAGGACAGTTTGTAAATGTAGTCATGGGTAATTGGCTGCCTTTCTTGTAATCCTTACCTGCAGCACCGAATCGTGTTTTGAGGTGTGTATATAGTGAAAGAGCACCCAACTCAATTAGATACCCTTCTGTGTGTTGTAGAATGAGCTTTCAATGAGGGTGTTTGCTTTCCGGAACGTATATAATTGCCACATGAGGGTGAAAGCGTCCATCCACGCGCGCGCACTTCGAGCACCGAGCCGAGCGCTTATCTAGGAGCACGATGAAAGGTCAGCGTCAACTTGCAGACGCGCAAGAAGAGCGCGGAGAGATCAGGGACCCTCGTACAGTCGCCGGTATTTGTCGCGCAGGGACTTCCATTTTCTCTGCACGGTTTCTGCGGCACAAACACACGAAAACAATGACGACTTGTTACAATAACTATGCGCACAGGCTGCAGCGCAGGTGACAAGTGCCTTACCTCCGTCCGCAACGTGCACCAGGCGCCACGGCTGCTGCCACTTCATCCCACAACGTCTGTTTGCGGGGTTTGTTCTTGTTATCTTTGTGTTTAGCGTGCCATAGAGCGGGGCGGGCTGCGACTGCAGTTATTAAAGGGACACTGAAGTGATATGTAAACATTGCGGGATTACTAGCGCAAATTGTAGTCCGGAGTCCCCAGGCCATGTTTCGACCACTCTAGGCGCGTTTACGCGATTTTATTTAGTAGAAAAACTAATTCGAAAATGCTGTCCTCCTCTCTTTGCGCTCGCCCATTTTCTGTGGCGTTTTCGTGTGACGTCAGGAGGGGATGAGCTGGCAATTGGCTGGCTACGCTACTGCACGGCTCCCCGGCCTTCAGACAGAGTCAGTCGGCCCAGCGTTTCGTCCGCCGGCGGGTCGTCGCAATCAAGGAGGTTAAAAAAAATTGCTTGGTCGCAATTCGTTCGCTTAGTTGAAACGAAGCCAGGACACGTTTGTGAATGGAAGAATGTGCCTTTCTTTACTTGGTTTGTTTGTACACTGTATCTAGCTCCAAGTCAAGGTCGCTTCACACAGGCGCTGCACAAGCGCACATGCGACGCTTCGCTGACTGGTACGCCAGTAGGAAAATATAAGGCCTCTTGAAGGCGGGAGAAGAGTCAGCGAAGTTAATATAGGTACTAAATAAATAAAATCAACTGATATTTTTACCGTACAGCGTAAAACTAGGGCGCGGGAAGCACTTTTTTGCGCTGGGCGAACAAGAACAGCGGTCAGCAGCACGACTACGCATCTGCGAACGCTTTTCCGTCTACGAAATGCAATTGCTAGACGTGAGCTACTGTGGAAACTCGGGCGACGCTTACTGCACGAGCGCAGTACAACAAATAGTCACCTAAGCTGCTTGAAATGCCAAAACTAAATAAAAGTGTAAACCGGTTGTGCAATATATACCCTATATTAGGAAGGCCTGCGGATCAAGCGTCGCACGATAAGTACCAATGTGCACGTCGCCAGAAGTGTGTTAGAGTGCTGTGATGCCTTCTCAGGTCGTGTGGCGATGGTGCAACTCGACCTTGAGAAGGCTTTTGACCGGGTGTCCCATGACATACTCTTCAGAATCTTAGAATACACGAATGTTGGGTCTGTTATCTTGAATGGTATAAAGATGGCGTATGCCGGATGCAAGGCGAGCATAATCGTTAACAAAAATTTAAGTGAAAGTATAAATGTTGGTTGTTCGGTCAGGCAAGGTTGTCCGTTATCGCCTCTTCTTTTTGCGCTGTATCTCGAGCCTTTCTGTTTAAAAATAATCAAGCATGAACGAATACGGGGGTTTGCATTACAGAACACTGAAGTAAAACTGCTCGCATACGCAGATGATATAGCGGTTTTCTGTCGCGATCAAAAGAGCATAAGCGAAGCAGTTAAGGTGGTTAAGTCCTTTTGTGAAAAATCTGGGGCTGCAATTAACTGGGATAAATGTTCAGGATTGTGGCACGGGAACTGGTGCTCAACCCCCGCCGTTTTTGAATGTATACAATGGACCACGGCACCAACAAAATATCTAGGGGTGCCTCTGGATCATTATAGGGACAGCCGAGACTACTGGACTAACGAAACCGAAAAGTTGAGAGACAAAACCAGAAACTGGCAAGGGCGCAATTTTTCTATGTTTGCCCGTGCCACTATCTGCAACTTTTTTTTGTTAGCCAAAGTTTGGTACGTGCTGCAAGTGTTGTGTATGCCACGTGCTAATGTCCAAAAAATCCACAGAGTATTTGCGGTCTTTATTTGGTCTTCCAGCTGGGAAAGAACCAGTCGCTCTAACATTTTTCGCCCAGTCAAAAAGGGGGGTCTTGGTCTTTGTCATTTATTTTTACGACAAGTTGTCGCAAGGTTTTGTTTTGTGCGGGATCAAAAAGACGCCTTCTTGCGCACTGTAATTCAAGTGCGGTTGAAAAATGTGCTGCCTGACTTTGTTGTGTCTTCAAGTGATATTGTGTGCAGGGGGGTGAAAGGTTATTTGCGTGAAGTGGCTCTGTCTGTTCAATTTTTGAAGGTACGATTTTCTTTCGACTACCTGTGTAGTGTTTCCAGGAAGCGCCTGTACAAAGATTTAGTTGATGTTTGTTTACCTGTGCCACTGTATAGGACGTTATACGGTGAGGGCACAGGGCTTGATGTTTTAAGGAGGGTTAAAAGTATGCCTGTGAAGCCTGCAATGAAGTCGTTTTTCTTTAAACTACACAGTGAAACCCTTCCCGTAGATACTTGGTTAGCAGAAAGAGGTATCTTTGTGCCGTGGACAACCGACTGCAGACTGTGCAAAAAGCCGGAAACTATTAATCACGTCTTCATCGACTGTTGGGACCCAGTGTTCCACTGGGACGTCCTCCAACGTACGTTAAAGAAAGATTTGCCCATAACGCCGCGTGGAATTCGGTTCTTACCTGTAAAAAATGAGGGCGGTGTGCCGTACGATTTGATCATGCTCCTCAGCCTTCATAGTATATGGAAGACGAGAATGGCGGTGAGGAATGCGGATATAAATGCCCGGCCTGTCAGGGAAAATTTCATTGAAAGCGTACAGTATATACGGGAAGTGTTTCGTGCTGAGGATGATCCCCCTGAGTGGTTGCCTGTGCTTGACGATTTAGTGTGTCTTAGAAAGTTTTAAAGCCAAGTAGTCAGCCAAGTAGGGTTGACAGATCATTACATGACATGATGTGTGATGTGCTGTACAAATGTCAAAGCAGGCAATAAATTAAAAAAAAAAAAAAGGCTTCGTGGCCGAGTGGGCTGAGGCGATATGTAGTTCACCGCAAATGTTTTGCAAGTCACGAGTTCGAATCCCCGCGGGTATGTGCTTTTTTTTTTTTTGTAAGTTCACTTTTTTGTTTTCCGCCGATGTTTTCTATATTGAGTTCACCTTTTTTGGGCCGCAACGTTCATGTCTACACGAACTAGTTCACAAAACACGCGCAGGCTGGCACTGGCGCGCTAGCGAGTTCTCGTTGGCGTGCTGTTGCCATAAGCACCGACTGCTTGCAGGCAGTGGGCACATGCCAGAATGAACAGACCCTTGGCCTGGTGCGAACACGCTTTTTACGATACAGGCATGAGGGAGGCAAGCTCCAAATATGGGGGAAAAGCGCATGACATTTGGGCGTCTGCGGGTACGCGGAGGGCGTTCATGCACTGCGTAGGTCTCGGCTAGTGAATGCTACGACTACAAGCCGTCCTGGGAGGCTTATCTTGTGCATTTTACAGCCGCCAACATGGCAGAAGCGCGGTACGATGGTTACTGAGATATTGAGAATGCCCATCCAACAACGCCATTGGTTATGTTTTACAGAACCGAAACCGAAACCGAAACTTGTTTGATTGCTAACCTTGGGCATCGTCCAATCACGGCGCCCCTCCTCTCGACGTCACAGCCTTAGTTGGTGCGGCCGCCGCAAACCGCGCATGGTAGTTTTTCTTCTTTCGCGCTTTGTAAAATAATTACCGATTTGTCAACCGGATAAACGATGAAAAGTGTGCTAATTTGAGCCAGTCTACGCAGTGCAAGCAAAAACGGGAGCTTGACAAATTCACTTCAGTGTCCCCCGGCGTCGATGTTCGGCATGCCGGCCACCATTAAAACAGCGAGTACTGGCACCAGCGCCGCTTCCGCCGCTCGCGCCGATATCTGGCGAGCGTAGATATCGGCGTCGCCCGAGCGTCAGCCCGCGTCGCCATGCATTTTGGAGCGCGCGCTGACGCTCGTCGACGCCGAACGACGCTGACGCTCGCGCGACGCCGAAAATACGCTGCATGTGGTTGGGCCTTCAGGTACAAAAGGTTAACTTTTACGACGTGTGCGTCAGCTTCCCCAGCGCCGCAGGCCAGCCCCGCCCACGGAGCGAAACCAACGGCCGCCCGCAAAGCAGCCGAAACGAGGGGAGGGAAAAAAAAGAAAAAATACAACTCGCAAGAAGTCGTGCACATACAGGAAGTGACGTCACGGTGCTGCGTCCAAGGAAGTTAAAAAATTGCAATTTTTTTAACCTCATTGGCTGCGCCGCTGCTTAAGGGGTGTGGTCGGCCTGGGCCCCTACGGGATATGGTTTGGGAATACGCCGCCGGGCCAGCCCGACCCTACACTCTTAAAAAAAAGGTCGGGGCATTCACTAATGGAATACTAAGAAGTTAGTTGTCCCAGTATACATTAGGTACTTAGTAACTGGAGGTAGTAAATTTAGCACTAGTCATGGTTACAAACTGAAGCAGGCAGTAAGCACCACTACCTCCACTAGTAAAGTCCTAGCGATAGCACTCGTTTGAGCTACAGGCTTCGATGGGAATCAGCTTGAATAAAACGGACACAAAAGGAAGAGGGAGATACACGACACACTGCTTTACACGACACACCGTTTTATTCAAGCTGATTCCCATCGAAGATGTACCAACTATCACAGACCAGAGTCATTCTGAGCTACAGGCGTTTTCTAACTCGCCATGCATAACCTAGTCATAAGCACGACCTTAATCTAGTGCATACTGCTTCCTACACTCAGTTAATTTACTAACCATGCAGTTGCTAGTGGCAGTCCCTACGTACAAAACCGCGGGGTAGTAAGGTTCATAAGGAGTTAGTAAATACGGCCGTTACTACCTTTTTACGACCTTATTTATAAAGAGTGTAGCGGCTCCCTTCGAGCTGGGGAATCAGCAGGCCAAGGCGGTGTGAGGAGCTCAGGCGTGGACGCCAAACAAAGCAACCACAACGTCTGTTTCCTTTCGGGATGACGAAAGCTGTGTCCACTTAAAGGGGTACTGACACAAAATTTTGAAGGCGAGATAACTTCGGAGGTAGATTGGTGTGAACACATATACATCATCTACAAAATATCAGTGGCGAATACAGCTTAGAACATATTTAAAATCAATTTTAAAGTGTGAGAAATGCAACCGAGCAGCCAGCAGAGAACCACGCGCAATCGACATCCCGCGGATATTTTGTAAATAAACAACATCCAAACACGTCACGAGTTTGTGTTTGCAGCTTCCTCACTGCCGGCGTTTTTCGCCGGCTCGCCCGGCTCGCCGCTCCAATCGGAGGGCCGGAGGGCGGAGCTGCTGCTGTCGAGAACTAACGACCTGATCGTTGGCGGCGGAGGCGCTGTGATTTCGTCCGCTCATCTGGCAGCTGGCCGCCACCGAAGTTCTACAGCGATTCCAGGTACTCTGTTTCTATTACTTTTATTTACATTGGACGCGAAAACGCGCCGGAGACACGAAAAACCCACTGAGCGAGCCGCACGGTCGCTGTGCAGGCGGCGGCCACGGCCGCGAAGTGGCCCAGGCCGGCGCAGGTAGCTCGAGCCTCGAGTGATAGCTTGTTACCGCTGCACGAAGTTGTACCCAAGCCCCAACCATGGCAGAAGGAGTTAATGATGCGATGGCGGGTTGCATTAAAAATTGTCATCGGCACAGCTTACGGGAGCGGCAATCGAATATCCGCCGCAGTGCTAAGCCGAACACATCTGTAGGCGGACCTGTAGGCAGACCGGCCGGCTGCTCCCAGCGCGCGTCTTGCCACCCACTGTCTCGAGCGTCGCGCGTCGTTCTTTAGCCGCGGTTAGAGGTGTGCGCCGAGACATCGGCGCGCCGCCGCCGACTTATAAAATTATTCTTAGGGACCTTACGCCGACTGTTCTCGCGGCGCCGCCGCCGCCGACGCAAATTGATCGGCGCGCCGCCGCCGCCGCCGCCGACGTATTTCTTCGGCGTGATCGGCGCGCTATTTAAGTATATAGAATAAAGATGACTTTTAAAAATTGATCCAGCTTCGTTCAGAATCATTCAGATTTCAGAACCTCAAAGCTGTTGAAGACTATGTGACACAAAGGGGTACATCTAAACTTGAATTTCGACTGCGATGTTACAAAGCCGATTGAATGTGACACGCGCTATAACGACGCTTTGACGCCCTTATCATGACGCCATTCTAGTGCGCCACAGCACTGGACTAACGAAATCAATGCGGAGTGTGACGCTCTTTTAAGTGAACATTGCACGCAAGTGAACGACGCATTACAATTTTGGAAGGCGCTCAGAAAGGTCTACCGTAGCTCTCATGCTTGGCTAAAAAATTCTTTGTATCCCGGCCACGAGCAACCCGAGCGAGCGAGTGTTCTCAGTGGCTGGTCTTGTCCTTCGATCTCGAAGAGCCAGTTTGCACCCTCTCACAGTAGATAAACTCTTGTTCATTCATGACAACTATAGTCTTTGCAAATCTTGCCTCTGAACGGAATTGTTCTATCCAATCATTGTGTTGTTCCCAGTTTGTTCGTTTCCTAAATGCACTTGCTGCTGCTTTGGAACACCGATAGCTGCACGGAAGTATATAAGACAGCAAAGGTTAAAAAATAACGTTGTTTTTTTTTCTGCAATAATTGTGCATTCGAGCAAGGCCTGCGTTTATACTAATCCACTCTTGGCTCATTCAACCTGGTGATGATGAGTAAATTGAGCAAAATCTGTTTTCTACCGCATCATAACATGTTTTAGTTGAATAAAATGTTCACCTGCTGCAAACACAAAACAAGTCTTTTGATTCATTTTCTTCCTGGAAAAACGCCGTTCTGAGAAAAGGGTGACTAATATATAGAATTACAGACTATAATATACAAATTGATTTCACTTATTGTCCAGTCTGGAATTTGCGTTACTTGTAACATCTGGTGATTGGTTGACAGCTTAAAAGCTGAAAGAAGCAAAATATATACTCATATACGAGCACCGTTTTGTTTTTGTGTGTTTTTTGTTTACGTAAAGCATTCGGAACAAGTGGAAGCAAGGTTAACATATCTAGAGAGTGACACGTGTGTTGGTGTTGGCTTGGCTGAATGGAAAAATATCTCGTGTAAACCGAGAATAGCACAAAGAAAACAATTGCGACTATGCGATGCAAGAAATAAGTAAACCTATGCGTATTCGTGGGCGAAGAAACACACAAACACAATTAACGTACGCGCCTTCAGATATGTGCCCAATATTTTTTTCAAATATGTCGGCTGCAACAAGGTATTTACAAAAACGCGTTTTACTTATCTCACTTTCAGCACGTCTGTATTGGGTCCTCTCAGCCATTATTATGAAAATCCCAGCATTGCAATCAGTTTAGCAAAGACGGATGTAGCGAAAAAGTTTTTTTTTTTTTTTTTTAATTTCTGGTTCCCGTTTTCACGCCGCCGCCAACAAAAAGTGCGCCGCCGCCGATGATTACCCGGCGCCACGCCGACGACGCCGCCGCCGGTCAAAACCGACACGGCGCACACCTCTAGCCGCGGTAGCATTTGCACTCGCAGCGCCTGCGTCACGTCCACGGTCGCTTTTAAAGACGATAGTCTTTCTTGGGCTACTTAAACCCAGAAATTTTGGTCTGTCTGTATGTCTGTATGTCTGTCTGTCCGTCTGTCTGTCTGTGACTCGATTCAGCCACCCGGCCAAAGCAAAACAATGCCTGCGCAATAGTCTTATATAGTCACAGCTAAATCTACCCGTCTATGTCCGGTGTAATGTTCATACTTCTCAACATTGTTGAAGAAGAACAAGACATTACGCAAATATGAGACAACAATACAGAAGTGATATTTGCAGTGTTCCTTTATAAAAAAAATCAAACATGTTTGACTTTTGCGAAATTAAATACTTCATCAACTGCAGAAAAAGAATTCACTCCGCCGTCGCCTGCTGTTGCCCGCGCCACTATAGCTTCTGACGCCATTTTAAGAAATCAACCGGCAACAGTTACGCAAGGTTCCACTAGATAGGTTCCACGTTCTGCTTGCAACGCACGTGGAGTAGGGAAACGCGGTTCTATAAACGTTGAAGTAGGGCGCCTCGATTAACGAGCGTCTTCGCCGTACGGCAGCTTCGCATCGAGACACCCGGCTTGGAGCAGTGGAACGCGGGAAATTTAAAATGATTTAAGCAAACCTTTGGCGTCTTTACCTTGGGAGGAGCGCGACGCAAGAGGAACAACATAAGAGGTGAGCGGGAAAGCGAAGGGAGGCATTTACTTCGCAAAAGCCGATAAAGACTATCGTCTTTTGACGGCATTGGCAACGAAAGGAGCAGATACGCGGCCAATTTTTTAATTAAGCGGCTCCCGAGATCAGTACGTGGGGGCATTCGCAGAAACTGCCGGTGATGCGGATTCGCCAGTGCTACGGCAGCTCTGCTCTGTGATATATCCCTCCGACGGTCACGTGGTCAGCTTTGTTCACACAAAATACATCGGTTCGCGGCACCCGCTGAAACCGAAACTGCGACTGGCCGCAATGAAAATGCCTCTAATTAAACAACCGTCACACGCTGAAGCAAATGAGGTTTCTACAGGTGATAAGTAGGTCACTAGCTACTTATCGCAACGAAAAAAACAAGATGCAAATTTTTGTGTCAGTGCCCCTTTAAAAACGCATCCCGCGTGCGGCCCCTTCGATGCTGTCTTGAAAACGGACCTCCGCCGCGACTCAAAGACGGTAAGCCGTTTGTCCCCGTGGGCGCTTTTCGCTTTGGAATGAGCCGGAGGATGGCGCGGACCAAAGCTTGGCGGCCCGCAGGTCTGGTCCCGCTTGGGTTTGGGAGCGGCAGCAGGAGGAGAGGAACCCCCGAAGGAGCGCGGGAAAACAGTGGACGCGGCAGACGTGTTGAGGACTCGAAAACGGGAGGTCCACCCATACTCACCTCCGTCGTAGACCCCGAATCTAGACGAGAAGCTTCAGCGTGTTTCCACTGCCAGTTACGACCGAACAACGACTGATTGATTGATTGTGGGGTTTAACGCGCCAACGCAACGCAGGCGATGAGGCACGCCGTAGTGGAGGGCTCCGGATTAATTTTGACCACCTGGGGATCTTTATCGTGCGCCGAAATCTCGTACACACGGGCGTTTTTGCTTTTCGCCTCCATCAGAAAAGCGGCCGCCGCGGCCGGGAATCGAACCCGCGACCTCGTGCTCAGCAGCGCAACGCCTTAGCCACTGAACCACCGCGGCGGGTCGAACAACGACTCGACCGATCGACAACGAACTACTGACTGCTGGAACCGTTGCGCGGCACCGACGGGAGCAGCAGCGTGGGGGTGAGCAGAAACATTATATCCCTATGAAACTGTTGTCTGATGCCATCTCTCGTGCTCACCTGTCGCTCTCCAACCCAAAGGGGACCTGTTAATGTGTAACGACTTGCCGACTAGCAAGACCATCACAGCTGCGCAACAGGAGTTCATCGCCGCTGAAAGTTCGACGGCCATGCGCAAACCCACGCCCGAAGCTCCCCAGCCCAAAAAGCGACATTTTTCTACTTATCGTCTTTGTGCTAATCGTGCTTCGATAGGAAGGTTGCGTTGCGCGACACGACTGAGCCGCTCCCACCCCCCAACCTTCTTCAAAGGCGGCGCGTGTTTTAACCGTCGCGTGATTTCTCGTCTGCGCGGGTAACCTACAGGATTTTGGCCCGTAAGCCGTGACGGCTAACTGTTTGGCAGATGTCTGTGAGTGACAGCTGCCTGCGCGGACTTTGAGGCCTCCCATATATGCAGGCGGAGAACTTTACAATAAAACTAAAACCTTACAGGCTTAATAAAATATGCTTCTTGTAAGAAAATACTCTTCTGTACCATGGCATGTGCAGGCCGACATGGCGCTTCGATTAATTGTGAATCTGTGATGGGCCGGCAATCAAACAATACCAACTTTTATGCCTGATAAAATCCGTTATAAATAATACTAGACATCAATCCAAGAAATTAGTTTCCGAAAGCGTAAAATTATGTATAATTTATCACTGATCAGAGAGAATAACATGGGCTTCGAAAATTTTCGCATATTAATGCGGAATCATTATCATCATCATCATCATCATTAGGGCCCCAAGGACGCAGTAGCCCCGGGCCCCAAAGTTTCCTAATCCGGCACTGGGCAAAAGTGGTGCTAAAGTCACGTTTGTGAATGCGGGGGTTAGTGGATAAGTTCGTGGGCAAGCAGCAGGCGCACATCACAGTTTTTCGCTGTGAAATAAGTCCTTTAAGGGCGAGTTCACCATTGTTTTCCTTTCCGCTTCATTCATGCGAGCCTTAACTCGACACCTGCATGCAACGAAAACCTGCATGCAACGAAAACCTGCATGTAACGAAAAATTGCGAATTTGGTCAACTTCGTTATATCCAGCCCTTTGATGGTCGAATTTTTTGGTCAAATGCGACCCCCCCGGGTAGATTTTTTTATTGCTCATTTAAATTCTTCGGATGAATCTATTGCGAGAAAAAAATATCGTAATTTTTTTAGGGTGACCATAAAGTGACAAAAAAATCGTTTGTGTTGTTACATACAAGTGTTTTATTCATGAGTAACACGAGAAAAATTCTAAATAGAAATGAGAGAGTAACAAGCCGGCACCTTTTGAGTGAATCGAAATCAGATAGACATCAGCTTCGCGGGCGCAAAAAGCGGAAGCGCCCGGAGGACGATACCGAAACCAGCCGCTGCGCCCGCGCGCGCGCGCGGCCGGATGCGCGAGCGATAGACGGCGCACCACTCCTAAAAAATACAACAAAGGAGAAAAGAGCCTCATCAGTTTCGCAGGCGCCCTTGGTCTGTGGCAGGCGCAAGAAGCGAGAGGCGCCCGGTGGGCGTAAGGGGCCTTAGGTGGGCGTAGAGCCACTAAATGAGCTTTATTTAGTGACGCTAGGTGGGCGTTACCCAGCGCGCCCCCTTGTTACCGAATGCGAAAGCGATAGCCGGCCCGCCGCTGAAGTAAATCATACAAAATAAAAAGAAGAGCCATCGGCACAAGAAAATAATTTTACGTATTTCCGCAGTGTAGCAGCACATGCCAAGCAAGAGAAGTTGGCGAAAAAGGCGCGCTTTTTAAACATATAAGCGATGACGTACATGTACATTATTGACCATTTTGAAGGTGTTTGCAGAGGACGAGAGGACGTACATGTACGTCCGGGACCCTGAAAGGGTT
>NW_027526203.1:234651388-234730605 GCF_048455015.1 Haemaphysalis longicornis | reverse complement strand
GTACTTTTGGCATCTACCCTGAAGAACCAACGTTTAAATTTTTTAGGGTAAAAACCGGGTATGGTGGTGGGGGTGAGTTTTAAAGGTGGTGGTTGAGTAAGACACAAACTGTTGTGAGTTGTTATGGGCTAAGGTGGGGTGAGGCCAAAACGTTCATATTGATAATGAAAGAAGAAAAATTGAGGTATCTGCCAACTTCTGTTGAAACCAGTCGTTATTTTTCTGTCATCTGATTTTGCCCGAATGATATAAAAAATACTGCAGCGCAAGGAAGCAAGTAATAGAGAAGCCAAAGGGGCACCAAAACTAGCTCTAGGGCCTTAAACTACCCACAGTGTGTAACAGGCAGCCGGAATTTATGCCTGGGATCTTGCACACCAACTTGGCAAGATGCCTGATGCCAGGTGTTGATGTTTAGTAGCCACAAAAAGAAAAGTCTGACACACTTTGACCCCGGATTTGTTGTTGGTCAGTGGTGATTGTGCATGACCATCAGGGTAGACAGTCCCTTCCAATCTTATCAACAGGAGGGACAGGTAGGCGGAGAGCTCGGTTTGATTTCGTCTACTGGATGTGTGTACGAATGGTAGTGTTGAATTGTGCATTTGTCACTGTGTGGGGCAGGAGTTGAGGGGGTAGCACGTAGGCGTTGGGGTCTTCCTCCGCGGTGCTGCTGCGTGGCTGTTGAACGTGGACGAAACTGCTTACACATGCCACGTTTCAACCTCTTTCAGAAAAGGACCAGAGCGAGAAGTTTGAGGGGGACAGCACGTGTGACGACACCAAGCCACTGGCACCACAGCAGGGAGCAGCTAGTCCGCTGGGATCATCGCATCAGGAATCTCACTGCAGTTCATCTTCGCCAGCTACTGGGAGCTCACAGCAGGCCCTCCTGCAGTCGTCACAACCAGCTGTCAACCAGGTGGTGCCCGCAGTGAGTTACTCCCATGTGCCTCTGGATCTTATTTGGCACTCTCATCAATCTTTTAATGGCCAAGGTGTGCTCATAATTACTGTCCACAAATTCTGAAGAAAATGTATCCGAGGGCCAAGCAACTTAAAACAGTTGATGCTGCAAAACCTCTAGTTTTGTCGCCTCAATTGCTCACAAAATCAGCACTAAGTGCATATGTGTGCTCGCTAGAGTTTTATGTCACGGCCAGTGTTTTGTTGCTCTGAAATGTCGAGGCTGGCCGCTTTTGATGCTCTTGACAAAGGGCATGCTGTGGGCCTTCCAGTCCACGCGTCTTGTCTAATGTGAACTTCTCCAAGATGCATTCCTGTGGAGGTTTATCAACGTGAGCTTTACCTCCCCATTCCCCCCCCCCCCTCAAACCAAAGAACTACCATTACAGTGGAACCACAATGATGCGTTTGGGATTTAGAGTGGTAAAGCAGGTAGCATGCAATACCAAAACAGGCAACGAGAGACACTATTAGCCTTTGTCCTCTCGTTTCACCCAGCTAGCTAGCTATCTCCCACCCCGCGGCTGCACGCTGTTTTGGTTTCAGCAGCAGCGGCCCATGGTTCGACCGAACAAAGGAAGCGACAAGTTCATTGACATTTATTACTGAATAATAAACATTCAAAGAGCTTGCAGACAAGCTGGTTGACAGCAGGGATCTATTTGCCCACCCGGGAAATTTAAGGGAATCGAGAGGCTTGACTCACCGCGACAACAGCCATCTCCGTGGTGCCTCAGCGCGCTCGCATTTGCCTCGCTGGACACCGATGGCGGCCATGGTTGCGTTCTTCTTGCCTGATCCTCGGAAGAAGGAGATCGCAGCTTGCATCCCGCGCGCTCTCGCCGGCCACAAGACGCGGAGAAGGGGCCGATCCCCCTCGTTGGCGTCACGCCAAGCAAGTTCTCATGAGGAGCAAGCAAACGCGGTGAAGCTGAACGCGTTTGTCCGCGCAAATGTTGCGTTCCCGCTACGTCCCCCGGTCTTACGATGACTCGCTTCTTATGACGGTTCACCGCAGTCCCAACAAACTCCCCATACAGTGGTGAGACGGCTGTGCATATTGTGCAGATTTGATAAAAATTTGTTTTCCTGTGCCAGGCTGCTCCAAAAGCTTGAAAATTGCGAAAATTGCACCAAACTGCTCCAAAACAGCTGCTCCCGTCAGTTTCAGTGGGGAAAAATGCTTTTAGAAGAACTGCGAGTTGGGCTTGTGGGTATAGGTTCATAATGGGAAACAGCGCAAAAACAAAACTTGGACAAGAAAGACAACGGGACGAAGCGCTACTAGCAACTCTAGTTGCTAGTTGCTAGTAGCGCTTCATCCCGTTGTCTTTCTTGTCCAAGTTTTGTTTTTGCACTGTTTCCCATTATGAAAAATGCTTACTGATGGCATAATTTTCCAGCACCCCCAAGGTGATGCTGTTTGTAAAGGTTTAATTTATTGATCGTTCAATTAAAACCTGCATAAAATTGTCCCCGATATAGTTTTTTCGAGTCATAATGTCGGGTTGCACGTTATATTCTGTGTGTTTTAAAGTTTTCCCATCGAAAACCATTGCAAAGTCCTGTTGAAAAAATACTTATGTGTACTGAGGCGTCAAACTACTTGTGCAAGTTGATGAAAAAAACGGCAATTTTTGGAGCGCCATATTTCCGGAACGACATTACTGGGCGCCGCCATCTTGGTGTGGCAAAGAAGTGAAAACATGGCCACCAGGCGAAGCAGTTGCTTGTGGTTCAGGCAGAGCGCGTTTCGCCTATTTCTGCCTTGGTTTTATCTATGGGGGTGGCTGGGTTTTCATTTAGTCGTTTGATCTGTTGCGGGAAGTTGCTCGACTCGAAAGACGAGTTCATCAAAAACAACATGGCGCCCGCGAATTCGCCGTGTTTCGGCCTTGAGTGTGAGTCCGGTGCATGCTTGAAGGGAAATTTTGGACTCATTGCGATGTTATAAAACGGTGAATTATTGCTACCTTTCACAGCGAGCTTGCTAGCGGCGGGAATGGGACGATCGACACTGCAGATGTGGCGGCGCAGGCTACATTGCCGCAAAATGTTCAAGCAGTGTCCGATAGCGGGTCGGGCTAGTATTGCACGCTAGAAATAATGGTTAATTTATCTGAAGTGAAACTTAATGCCAAAAGGGAGGTGGCTAAACATACCAACGTTACTCAAATTTCGATCTTAGTGAACGTGCACCTTGGGGATTGAAATTGGGGGTGGGGAACGACAACTAAAGTCACCTCGCTTTGCGGAACTTTTGCCGTGGCTCTACAGTTGGGCGTAAAGACGAGTCTGGGATTACAAAAATAACAATTTAGGCATTCACAGGATAATAAAAATGCCTTACGAGTGCTTAGTTTTTCAATTCGATATTTTCAACGGCACCCCACGCTATCTATGTATAGAACCTAAGAATTTAAAAATGGATTGTAAAAAAGTAGTGCAGTTTGTACCTTGTGATACTCTGGGAGAAAAAACTTTATTGAAAGGCTGTTTCAGTGCTATGTACATTCAAAACTGATTAAAAACTACACTTTTCCCCCGTGAGTTGCCAAAAATTTGATCTTTTAGGCTCTTAAGGTGACATAATAAATGTCATTCTTCTGCTCCAAGTCAAGGTTCTTCTGCTCCAAAATCGAGATTTCGCTGCTTCAAAAACTGCTCCCAAATCTGATTCAGCTGTCTCACCCCTGCCCATAGAAACAATGCATTTTTTTAAAAACACCGACGATACGACACTCGGGTGCATGCGGTCCGCTTCATACGACAGACCCTGGCTTGAATGAACCGGCGTTTTTCCCATCTTTTACACCGTTTCGCCGCCTCGTCCCGACCTTTCTTTGTTCTTAACCCCTGTTTGACGCTACTTGATGTGCAAAGGTCCACAGGCAAGCCAAGACGTTCACGTTCTTGTGATTGACTCCGAAGTCGTGCTGTGCTTGACGGTTTGAAGTTCCCTTGGCCTCCAAGAATACCTTCCGCTTGAAAGCTGTGGTGTAGTGTCACCGCTTGGTGGGCGCCATTGTGCCGCGAACATGGGTGCTTCCCGAGGTCACGGGGCGACATACGCAAGCAAGCAAGCACAGAACGCTGAGAGCTGGGTTCACAACATATGGTTCACAACTTTCAAACAGGCAAAATGGAGCCTGAAAACCATAGAGTTCTGAAAATCTATTGAAAACCTGCCAGCTGCAAGCCTGTGGCCGCGAGATGGTGTTGAGTGTCTAGTGGTGGCAGGACAGCTGCATCCTCGAATCTAAGTTGACCCCCGACTTTCATGAACGGCTTTTTAAAAAAAAGTATCGGCCTAGATTCAAGTAAATACAGTAGTCAATATCAGTCATTAGGCACTTATGAAAACATTGAGGGCTAACGTGGCTTTGCGTAAAGCCTGCAGTTGTTTCGTTGCCAATTTACACTTTTTGTAAATTAAGGGGAGCATGGGTCTTCAAGACGTTTTTTCTGGTTCCTTGGTAGAATTTGATAGAATCATGATAGAATCAAGAAGTCTATCACTAAGCTTCTTTTTGTTCTGAGTTTAACTCTTTCGTTACCGTGCCTATTCCAAATTGTTCAATTTGAACAATACCTTGAGAACCCCTTTTCATAGCATTCTAGGTGTTTCTGGAACAAGCAAAGCTATTTTGGGTTAGCTCAGAAAATCCCCTTTCAAAATCAGTTATGTTTTCATTTTTGCAACAAAAACGTGATTTGTGACATGCATATGCATCACTGGGGTGTGGAAAAGGGGCGTGGTCATCACGCATCACTGTTACCAAAGAAGAAGGCATGCTGCTCGTAATTACTCTGCCTCAGCATTTGGTTTTTGTTATCAAGGCATGAATGGTGTTTCAGAAGATGATTTTCAATGTCAGGTTTGCGCTCTGATGGGAATAATCGCTGAAATCAGCTGAAAATATCAAGCAGGGCCTGTTTGCAAAGTTATTTTATGATTTTAGGCAGTTGTATTGCCTTTGCGCACGTTGGTTTAGGTCGCATTGTAGTTCTTTACCGCAGGACCATTTGCAAACAGTTTACACAGTTTCAATTCTGCTTCTGCATTGCGAAATTCATATTTGGCACTACTATGCCGTTACCCAACTTCAAGCCTATCTTCCATGGCACTTTCAGCGCTCGCTACTGATCCTCAAAAAAAGCATGCCGCTCCTGATCTCGCCCTACACTAACCCGATTTCTGCGATAAGAACTTCCGATGCAAGTCCGATAACACCCAGTCGCCAGATATCAGTTCCGACAAGGAGAGCGCTCAAACCGGCCCTGCACACTGCCAGCTGCTTGCCGGCCAGTTTCGTTTCCATACGAGGGTATCTCCAGAGGTCTAGTGCTGCTCCTTAGTTGAACTGTCTGTTCGGACGGAGTCTCCAACAGGTTTGGAATTGTTTCTTTTTGAAAACGTCAGGCAGCGGTGCAATGCAAGAGGGTCATAATGCTAAACTCTTTCATTGCGCAACAGCTACTCAGTGAAAGCTTGCAGAGCACAATTTTAGCGCATCACACCTCATTCCTGCAAGCGGGGCTACAATAGCAAGTCAAAAGATGGTAACAAACCGCAAGTTTGTTTTGAGAAATAACTGAGAGTGAACGTCAACAAGCATCAACCATGGAGTTTCGTTTTCAACTCCATGTATTTGTGCCTGGCTTGTTTTTGTTGCAGTAAGTAGTAATCGTTTCATGAAACATAGGGTATGCTTGACAAACAGGGTCACGTAAGACAATGTCGCCTATGCCGATCGGCCAGTGGCGTGTGGAACAACTCTGAAGCACCGGACTGCTGTGCAGCTAAAGCAAGCATAGTGCGCGCAGTGCCAGCAGCAGTATGCACAGGTACTTCTATATACTTTCATAACTTCCATTGTTCACCCCACCATTCTTACTGCTGTAAAAATAATATGCATTACATTTAAGCGAAAATAGCTCGTTCTGCAAGCTTATAAGCCCTGCCTGACTTGTGTTTGCTTCTGCGGGCCTCAGCCAATCGCATAGCTGTGCATATTACGTCATAAATGAACTGGGGAGTCGCATGGCCATTCCATTTTTTGCTAATTATATACCGTATTTTCCGGTGTATAAGTCGCGGTTTTTTTCTAATTTTTTTGCGGGTGCGTCTTATAGAACGGTGCGACTTATATATAGAGAAAAACGAAACTGAGGTCGCGAAAGTTCAGAAAAAAAAAAAGCGCAGCAATAGGCTGTATAACCTTTTACCTTCAGAAAGGGGCACACTGGACACTACTAAGTTAGCTGCTTTTTCTCTTTCTTAGGGAAAAGGTGAGTAAAAGCGTTTGGAGGCATTTGCTGTCTGTCTGTTTCTTTGCTTGTGTGCACGTTCGTGAATGCATCCGCCATGATGATGCTGTAGGATGTACAACGCCTTTCAATGCAGTAAGTGGTTTTATTGTCCTTAAAAGATAAAACCTCCGTTGCATTTTGTCATTTTTGCTATGCCGAGGGCCATGCAATTTTTGGATGCGTGTCTTGCGCAAACGTGTGATGCCTTGCTTTTTTGATAAGGGTGAAGTGTTGCGGATGGGTCTCGATCGAATAAAGAGAAATGCAGGTGTTGTATTTTTATAGATAAGTTCTTCGAAAAAGTGAAAATGCCTTAGTAATTATTTTTTTACTTTACAATGATATATTATGAATAGCGAGTTTCGATTTCTGTTACCGTATTTTCCGGTGTATAAGTCGCGGTTTTTTTTCTGAAATTTTTATTGGTGCGTCTTATCCACCGGTGCGACCTATGTATGGAATAAATCCGGTTCGCGGCGGCTGCGCCTCGCCAGCGCACGTTGAGACACAGCTCTATGGTCTAAATGAGTCCAAAGCCCACCGCTACGGCGTTTCTCATAGCCCATTGTCACTTCAGGACGTTGAACCAAAGAATTTGCAGCTTTTTCAAGTCAAAAACAATGATAATGGCCTGCGACAACTGCGTGCCATCTTCCGCCATGCGCAGTAACTACAGTTCAGAATAAATTCAAAGTAACATCAAACCGGGTGGCAAAAACAAAATGCAGCTTATACATTATTACAGAGAGTTACACTGAAGGAGGTAAACATGCTTCTAATTTTTAAAATGACAGCTTGCTGATAAGTTTCGATTTTCGGGCCGCTTCCATGCGCGTCACTTCCGTCCGCCATGACACCTTTATTGCGCTGATTTACGACAGCGCGCAAGAGACGCGCGATGTTTTGAGAGGTGGCCAAATGGGTCTCCGACTCTTGGGACTCCATTTCTACAAAAACAGTTGTAGCCGGGTTGATAAAGGCCAAAGTAATCCCGTCTGCGAAGGGTGACGATGTTGGCGAAGAAGACATCAGTGAGTCGGAGGATGACAGCGCTGCGCCGGCGGAACACCCACTTGAAGTTGCTCAATTGTTTATTTGTTAGTGAGTCGGAGGAAGAAGACCTCGATGGTTTTGCCTAAATGCCGTCTGCAAGTACATGCCATCTGTGTGCATCAATAAACCATTTTTGAGAAGCTCTGTCTAGACTTTGGACAGTATATGCACGTGTCTAGCCATCCCTACCGGGGGATGTGTTCATAGGCGGCCGCCGCCGCAACCATGTACTTTCGCCGCACTTTCTAACGATTTGATTCGCTATGAGTTTACCTAATTAACAAGTGCGTCTTGTATACCGGTGCGTCTTATACACCGGTGCGACTTATATACGTTTTTTTTTTTTCGGAAAAACTGTCTTTTTGAGGGGGGTGCGACTTATAGACCGGAAAATACGGTACTTCCGCTTCCGTCACTTCCGCCTGCCATAGCGTCTTTATTGCTCTTGTTGTCCTTCGCACGTGTAGCCGTGTAGTGCGTCTATGCGTGCCTCGTTCGCCCAGCCATGTTGTCGCGTGCCAAGCAAATTCGGCGAAGTTACGACGCAAAATTCAAACTGCGTGCAGTTGAATTTGCAGTTGAGCATGGAAACCGCGCAGCAGGGAGGCAATTCGAAGTAAGTGAAAAACTGATCCGGGACTGGCGCAAAGCATCCCCTGCGCTCCGGACAATGAAGTCGACCAAGAAGGCGAACCGTTGCGCTGCTGAGCACGAGGTCGCGGGTTCGATTCCCGGCCACGGCGGCCGCTTTTCTGATGGAGGCGAAAAGCAAAAACGCCCGTGTGTACGAGATTTCGGCGCACGATAAAGATCCCCAGGTGGTCAAAATTAATCCGGAGCCCTCCACTACGGCGCGTTAAACCTCACAATCAATCAAATCAAGAAGGCGAACCGTGGCAAAAAGGCACGCTGGCCGGAACTCGAGCAACGTCTGCGCACGTGGGTACTGCTACAACGAGCCGAAGGAAGGGGGCTGAACACAGTGCAGCTGCGCCTGAAGGTGAAGACTATCGCTACCGAGACCAATGCTGTGGGCTTCAACGGCGGCCCGTCGTGGTGCTTCCGCCAGGGTTCGCACAGGTCCTTGAAAACCTTGAAAACCCTTGAAATTAGGAGTGTCAATTTCAAGGCCTGGAAAGTCCTGGAATTTTTACACGGTCCTTGCAAACCCTTGATTTTTCCTGAGAGAATCAATGGCCCTGTCTTTTCACAAGAATTTAAAGTGCTTGTCATGGATTTTAGGTGTTAACAAATGTGAAGAAACATTGTAACAATCAAGTTTCAGTGTATTGCGTGAAATTACAAGTTTGGTGGATTTTCATTATTACAAGGCAACATTGGGAGCAGGCACTTGTCAATCCAATCCATATCATGACACAATCCAGTGAAAGCCAGGTTCTGTTCTCTATCTTGCATCTTCCATCTAGTCTGTGGACGCTTGCTCAATGCATGTCTGCTGTGCCTCATACGCTCCATATACGTTTGCTTTTACGTGCAAATGGTGGACGTGTACATTAATTCATCCTGCCTTGAAGCAACACCTGCTCGATTTAGTTCCAGCTGATACTCTTGCTGACAAAGCAGGAGATGCAGGCAACATTAACTAAGTTTAGAAATCAAACAGCCTCAGCAAAACACAAAGAAAAAAAAAACTCTAAATACCAGCCATGAAATAAAAAAAAATAAAGCTGGGGGAGCATATACGAACCCGTTAGCACCTATCTAAATGTGCACTAATGTGCTTAAGTATTGTGCAATAAAAAACTTTTGCATTGTGTTAAAAAAGTTATAAATAATCCCAGATAAAACATTAGATGGGGACCTTGAAAATGTGTTTTCTGGTCCTTGAAAGTCCTTGAAAACCCTTGAATTTTTGCTTTTGAAGCCTGTACGAACCCTGTTCCGCTTTATGCGGCGAAATCAGCTGGTGATGAGAGCACGGACGACAGTCTGCCAGAAACTGCCTGACGACTTCCAGGCACAGCTCGACAACTTCAGCTCATTTGTGAGAGAGGAATTTGAGAAGAACAATATCAGCGCGAGCCACATCGTCAACATGGATGAAGTACCGTTGACATTCGACATTCCGCTTGGAAGAAGCGTCGCTGAAAAAGGCGAAAAAACTGTAACTGTCAGGACAACGGGCCATGAGAAGGCCCTCTTCACGGTTGTTCTCGCCTGTTGCGTGGACGGCACAAGGCTGCCTCCCATGCTAATTTTTAGGCTCAAAACGTTGCCGAAGGCAGTGTTTCCTCCTGGTGTGGTGGTTCAGGCGAACACAAAGGGATGGATGGATGAAGAAATTATGGGTGTGTGGCTTGACCGCTGTTTTACGTGTCGGCCGGACGGATTTTTTCACGCAAAGCCAGGAATGCTCGTGATGGACAGCATGCGGGCGCACATCACCGATGCCACCAAGAAAAAGATAAGTGCGAAGAACTGCATTCCAGTTATCATACCCGGCGGTATGACAAAAATGCTTCAGCCTCTCGACATTTCTGTAAACCGCAGTTTTAAGGCGGTCCTGCGGCGTTTGTAGGAGGCCTGGATGACCGAGGGCGAGCATAGCTTCACAAAAACGGGGCGCATGAGGCGCGCAGACTATGGAGAAGTGGCTGAATGGGTTAGCGAAGCGTGGAACTCGATTTCTCCAAGAACGATCATCGCAGGGTTTCGCAAGGCCGGGTTGATCTCGCACGCGGCTGGTACTGGTCGAGAGCTGGATACCACCAGCGAGTCGGAAGACGACAGTGATGCGCCAGCGGAATTTCAACCTGAAGTAGCTGCACTGTTTGTCAGCAATTCGGAGGAAGACGGTTTTGATGGGTTCGAGTAAACGGCGTCAGGTATGCTTCCATTACCTTTGAGTGAATAAAGTAGTTCTAAAAAATGTTGTCTACATGGTTGGAGGCACTTGCAAGCCGGTCTTGGTCTAACTTTGCCCAGTGCTAGCATGGGATGCAGGCATGGCGGCGGCAGCGTTTTTTTCGCGTTTTCTCGCAGCCGGATACTGAATCAGCTTAATAAATTAACGAGTGCGCCTAGTATACCGGTGCGTCTTATACACTGGTGCGACTTATATATGTTTTTTTTTTTTTTTTTTTTCGGTAAATCTGCCGTTTTGGGGGGGATGCGACTTATACAAAGGTGCGACCTATAGACCGGAAAATACGTTAGTTTATTTGAGCGCAGTTTACACTAAATGTGGTGTCTGTACGATTCTAACGAGGCAATCTTTGGAACAAACCAAACTTGTGTCTTGTCTGCATGGCCCCTTTGAACACATTGGAGATTGCATTTTATACACACGTTTGGCTCGCAGCTCAAGTTGAAGTGCCGAGATGTTTTCTTATGGCCGCCAATGTTCTAGTTCTAGCTTTCCCTTGCTGCTTTTATGCGCTCAGTGCAGCACATATGTGTGGAGGGGCTGTGTGCGATTCGCACTAGTATTGGTGTTGGCTTAACATGCGGTTCATGCAATCAACATTCTAATTGCGGGCATATTGTAGTGACTAGTTTTGCCTGCATATAAAGATCTACAAAAAGACAAAGCAATAATGTGCCACCGGACACTTTTTAATGTTTGGTGGAAGTTTCTATTAAAGGGACCCAGAAAAGCTTTGTGAGGGTGGCAATCAAATGCATTCAGGTGGTAAAACACATAACGGGGGATTTTCGAGCCAAGTGTGAGCCCCATACGTTGTACGGATGATTTGTAAACAATTTTTGAAGATAGCCTTTCTCAGCCGATGAGCGCGACGCCGCAGCGAGCCGATCGCGGCTGACGCAACGGGGGTCGCGGCTGACGCGACTGCGATCGCGGCTGATGCAACGGCGAGGTGCCCTTGATTCGCCCGATCGTCGGCCACCGGCAACGTCACTGCCATTGGCTTCCGGCTGCTCTTCCTCCTTCCTGTGCGATCCCGAGGCAACGGCGGGTCCACAGCGATTGACGCGTGCCTAGGCGCAGGAATGTAGCTAGCGCAGAACGGAAGTCGAGCGTCGCGATGTCACATGGCTATTCTCAGTGTTTCCAGCTGCTTTGAAAGAAGCAGAGAGGGAGGAGGAATCGATGGGCAAGGGTGGAGAGGTGCATTTAATTGCTTCTGGCGCAGCTAATACTGAATGTAGATCAATAATTCCAATGGCATTGCATCGCTATGTTGGTGCTACGCGACAATACAGGCCTTTTGTAACTTTTACAAAAGGCTTTTCTTGGTCCCTTTAATAAATATGGGCCTGTGGTGTTAGTTTACAAAGGGTGTATGGCTTATCTCCGTAGTGCTCACAATTCAATAATTATCATGAATATTTTAGTACTGGTACCATTATTGTTGTGTTTATAGCATTTTCATGAAACTGGCTTGCAGTTCTTTGTTGAGTTATTTCATATATGCTGTCATTCAAGTGACAGGTATCTCACATGGCTTACAAGGAGGTACAGTCGAATCTGGATATAACGAAGTAGTGCTTTCCGGGAAAAACTTCGTTTTATCGCGAACTTCGTTGCATTGGGATTTTTGCCTTTCAGTG
This sequence comes from Haemaphysalis longicornis, assembly GCF_048455015.1. Lineage (NCBI taxonomy): Eukaryota > Metazoa > Arthropoda > Arachnida > Ixodida > Ixodidae > Haemaphysalis > Haemaphysalis longicornis. The sequence goes on along the minus strand of NW_027526203.1, from coordinate 234,718,740 downwards.
ACACAAATAATGTCATCATGAAGATACTGATTTTACAAATAATTTTAGACGAAACTATTACAAACCGACCGGCGAGGGTTGTATAGTGAAGTTATTTCGAAATCTTGACAGCTGGTTCTGCCTCGAAATGCGCACCCTGCTAGAGCGACTACACCGGGGCGGGCGCATATGAATCACTGAATAGAAAAACGAAACTCAGTGAAACTCAGCGGCAGTCCTCTAATGCGTCAAGCAACACTGGAACCGGTCACGTGCTTGTGCGGGCTGATGGGAATGGGACGCGTGGGTCCCCACAAAATGGTGGAACTCAGTTTGTCAGCGCTGAGGCTTTGTGAAGTGTGCGCGCTCGGGCGGTAAATTGGTACCGGCCGTCGGCTGCCTGATTACCAATGGGTCACTTAGTGTGCTGCGCTAGCTCTGCAGTACGAATTTGGTGCTTATTGGTATTGCGTGATGTCTGCAACTTCACCAAAAGTTATGTTCAAAGCAGTGCCGGCGGTTAACCTGCCAAGTGCTAGCGCGGTGCAAGAGAAGCATTGCAGTTGTTAATTCTTGAAATAAAAAGCTGCGTGTCAGGAGTGACCAGGTCGAAATATCTGGTAAGTTTCTGCGAGCTCTTGCTGAAAGGCTGATCGTTACATGAGCAATCGCTAAAAGCTAAACTTATCAACTGTTCTTCGAGGAACTGTGCTGAACTATAAATTTTTTTCCATTGTTTTACTAAAAGGTAACGAAGTCTCACTGCAGCTTTTGGAGTCTCGTGTAACACTCGTCGGTAGTGAAGCAATACCAAACATGGCCCCTGCAAAACCGTTCGTCTAGGGCGCCGCGGACGGATTTTTTTCTGCGTGTGCCGTCTGTAAATCTTAAAACAATTTTTTATAAACAGTAATATTTGTACCTAAAATGTAGTGGGCTCTGCATTTGAATTCTGTGCTCGCAGAAACTTCGTTGCATCGAAACTGTGCCTTAAAACTACTTCGTTAAATCGAGGGTAAAAACACATGCACCTTAATAGGAACAAGAAACTCAAACGTAAAATATTCGTTGTATCGCGAACTTTGTTATATCGAGGTTCGTTATATCGAGGTTAGACTGTACTGCATTCGGAACCCCTGTAAAAAACTTTTTCTTTTTGTCCCATAGTTGCCCCAAATTAATGCTTTCAGCCCCTGAATGTTGTATTTAATGCCATGAACTGCTCCTAATCAAGGCTCCCCGGCCTGGAAATCTAGGTTTCTCTCCCCTAAACCCTCTTCGAAATCCTGTTTGAACTGTCCCACCCCTGTATTGCCCAAAATGTGGCAAATTGGATAGTGTTTTTAATTAAATGAACCAAAATTGGCTTGAAGTTGAAGATAAACATGCGAGAACATCCTGAGCAAACTTTGCAAACATTCGAAAGCAAATATTAAACACGTCATGAAGAGACTTTGAATATGTTGTGTTGTGTGGATATTCGGAACTGTGGATCTTTGATAAACAAACCATGCATAGCCGTTTCGTTGGACAGTATCTGCAAATAGGTAAAAAAAAATGCCGTTATGGTTTCACCCAGGCTATCCTCCTCAAGTCAGGAATCGACGTCATGTTAAAAAGAAATCAATCATAGCTCACCCTTATCTGCATGACATGTCGGTATAGAGCGAGCTCGCAGAGGGTCAGATACAGCTACAACATCGGTGCCATGATGAAATTCACCCACAACTGAACGGGCGATGTCTGATCTCTGATATGACTGATCAACATGGCCGAACTCCCAGCCAACAATGCGAGTGAGTGACAGGCAGAAGTAACCATGTTTAAAGTAAACAGGGTATTTGTAAACTGTTTACAATGTTTCGCACGTCTAAACTGTTTCTCTGCTAGCCGGTATTGCTCAAGCTTGCCAAAGGCTGTCTCACATAGCTTCTACCTAATGATCGAGATAAATAACCGAAGGCTTAACTCTTTCATTGTGGCGGAAAAATGGCCGATTTTGAGGTCTTCCACAAAACTTTTTTTTTCTGATGAACTACTGGACACATTTAGCATTGCTATGCATGAAATTGTAGCTTATGGATTGCTCTTTCAAGACATAACACATAACAGCAATTTTGTGAAAGGTACAATTATTTACAGTTTACTGGTCAGATAAGCAAAAAAAATACACAAAAAGTATACACACAATGTATATACCTAGGCAATTGTACCGAGTAAAAATTATTTTAGGAATTCTAAGATATAAAAGTTGTTCCTACATTCCTAAGCTATGGTTTAATATATACATCAACGCTGTACACCAAGTTTTGGATTTTTGCGGGCCCGTCAACCTAGCGGCCCTGACACCCCGGGAAGCCACTCAAGAGTAAGCCGGTCTCTCTAAAATGTGCATCAAAGCATACTTGTTTGTGTTTTCACGCCAAATCCTTATCGCTGCAGTGGTAAACAACAAGAAAAAAAAATCCAGTGCTCTTGAGAAGCGGCGCATGTCGCTTCGCAATGCTAATCTGACATGAGCGCCAGGCTATCTTGAAGGTGATAACGCGATACGGCGTGGCGCACTTGGCAAAATATCCTTGTGGCACGTTGTCCAAACCCTACACATGAAGTCGTCAAATATTAGGCACGTTTTGTTGTTTACAAATGTGCGAAGTCAAAAATGAACCTTACCTGGCAGGACCTGTCGAAGTCTGAGGTCGTTGAATGGGAGTGTCTTCATCAGAACTGACGAATCCACATCGTTACTGGAGTAACGATGCTGCTGGTAGCGAATCCACTGCTGCTGGGGTGGCGAAAAATCAGCAGCAGCTGCTGAGGAAGTCCCTGCCACAGCTGTGCTCATTTGCAGAGCGCGCCGGGAAGTGGACGCCATTTTCGAAAAATCAGCAGCAGCTGCTGAGGAAGTCCCTGCCACAGCTGTGCTCATTTGCAGAGCGCGCCGGGAAGTGGACGCCATTTTCACGCAACTCACCGCTATCGCGGGTTCAAATTTCATTCTCGGCACTGTCTGCGCACGCAAAATGTCAACAAAAGATAATAAAATTGAAGAGGGAGTCGCCAATAAATATGCCAGATGGTGTTAGTTGTCCCCAAGATGTCGTTTTTAGCTTTTGCTGGATGCTTGAAATCATCGGAACTCAGTGTCCGGTGGCCTATTAGGCCGTAAGGACCGAGTTAAAATGGGAATTTACTACATAAGCACGTTTATTTAAAAAACTTCGAGTAGTTGGAAATTAAAACCAACCTTTCTTTTACTGTTCAGGGGCAGAAATAACGAGCGAGAATCAGGGATACAGCACGTGGTGGAGGCCCACCACCACGTAGTTTGATTGCTTTCCTGCAATAAACAATGCTATTATAACGTTTTACCAATTGGATGTGCTCTCCTATGGCTTACTGTAGAAGCACTCAACAGTTGGCTGGCTCTGGGTAGATTAGAATTTTCAAAAACAAACCGGAGCTGCAAACATGGAGCGACTTTTATACCGTAGTTCTCACTCATGTGCGCTCTTTACGCTTTTGGCCAAGTGGGTGAAGTGTTTGACTTCAGTGCAGGTCGGCCCGGCAGCCGCAAGTTCGAATCACGTGCAGAACCCCCCCCCCTCCCCTCTCTTCCCCTTCTTTTTTTTTCTCCCTCAAGTGGCTCTGTGCCGTTTGATATGAAAAACGTAAGCTTCCAAAGAGAATTTGGCAAAATAACGTGAACTTCAGCATGGAAACTCAGTACAAACTGTACGAACAGCCAGTAGGTCCGAGTTCTGCTCTAGTTCAGCTACAATGGTTGCCAGACAACAGAAGCTTTCGCGCCGCTGGTCACCGGGATAAAAAAACTGTTTATGGCAACCAATAAAGGATGCATTATTTTTAAAGTATTGGGTTTACAGCTTTACGAAATAATAGTATGCATAAAGAACGTTTAACTCTTGAAAATGTTCCTAAAATGATGTCACTACTATAGTTGGGCTGCCGACCGATGATATCACATGGTTGCTTACAGACACAATGAATTATGAAACTATTTTGGATTTATGTTCTTAGAAGGTTGTTCAATCAGATAAAATCCAGAAAAGGCAAATGCATTTTCCCTTCACGACCCCTGTAAGTAGAAAAATGCTGAGCAGGATCCATGATGTGCTGTGATTGGGCCGAGGTGTGAGAGGTTCTTCTTGCCCTGCTGCGCAGGCGAGCGAGGCGGCGGTGCCCTCCCCCTCGTCCCCGTGCGCCCCCTCGCCGTGCTTGGTGCCTGAGGGGACGTCGCTGTCCCTGTACCACCAGCTGCAGCTGATGCGCGCCCAGATGGAGCACCAGGCCCAGCAGGCCCAGTCGGCTGTCAGCCAGGCACGCCACCTGCGCGACCAGCTCACCGCAGAGGCCACCGCCCGCTCAGAGGCCATGGTGGGCGCAGCATTCACGCGCACCGTTGCTTCCAGCATAGCTCTCTGCCTGCATGTAGCAGAGCAGCGCTGCAGCCGAGTTGAAGGGGGGAACTGAAGTTACCTTGCTTCTCTAACCTTTGCTTCATTGCAATCATAAGCCAAGTGTACCACCAGTACTCTGGCAGTTAAAACTGCTTTGTTACGCCCATTTGATAGCTGTTGTGTTGTAAAAAGTTTGAGCCATTTTTTAGGTGTTGCGGGGTCATGCGTGCCGAGGAATGTGACACGGGGGGCTTATTACTGTAAAACCTTCTGATTAAGGGTAGTGGCTAAATTTTGCAAATATTGAGACCACAGTTTGGGGCTCGTAGAGGAGTTCAGCAGTCATGCGCGCAGTGTGCGCACAGCATGGCTGCAAATTTGATTCAAAACTGCCCCTTCAAAACAAAAGGAATTTTTAAAGGCAAAATCCTTACATGGCCCATTCTTTGGAAATACAGCGTCAGTGTTGTCTGTGTGGCTATGGTGGTGAGGTAGATCCTCGTTACAAGAGACAGTTACAAGAGGCGCTCTGTTAATAAGGGAAACTTTTTTGGGTCCCTAGAGTGAATTCTTCCCTATTTAGAAGAGGCACGATGAAAGGGGAACCTTATATGAAGGACCTTGTGGAAAATCGCCCTGAAGATGAAGCTTGGGCCTGCACCCAAGAGACCGCAGAGGTTCCAGAAAATTTTGAGGAGTTTGTGTTTGCAGATGTGGACCTTGTGTGTTTGAGGAGCCGACAGATCATGCGATCCTTGCACAAGTAAATGGTGCCCTAGTGCAGTGGTTCTCAAATGGGGGTCCGCAGACCCCCTAGCCATTTCTAGGATCCGCAAAACCCTCACCCGCTTTTTTTTTTTTTTTTTTTTGTACATTTTTTGGAGTTTAGTTCGGCCGTGACTCATTTGGAGTTCCGGGACCTGCTCCCGGAACTGCCGCAGCGATCCGCAATCCGCACAAGGTCGTCTCGATCACCTCCTTTCCCTCTTCCCCACACCTTCCCGAACCAGGTGTCTCGGTGCCCCGCAGCCGCATTATCATATCGCCATTTTCGCCTGGCATCAGTGGCTGTGCCGTGCAGTCTCACCCGGTTGGCCTAGGTCGCGAAGCTACGTGTTCGTCTGAGTCGCGTAGCCATGTCCAAGTTACGTGGCTACAAAGAAAGTTATCTGAAGTTTGGCTTTGTCAATATCGGCGGCAAACCGCAATGCGTTTTGTGCGGTGAAGTACTCGCTCTAAGCTCCATGGTGCCGACGAAGTTGACACGCCACCTGTTTCACGCTCCAGTTGTGTTAATTTACCTACGTACACACCCCCCCCCCCCCCCCCTCCCTGCAAAACGCAGGACGTTCCTGCAAACACGCAGGAACTTTTTTTTTTTTTTTTGCAAGGGGTCCCCCATCACTTTCACCAGTCCACAAGGGGTCCCCGACACATCCATGGCTGAGAACCACTGCCCTAGTGGATTAACGATTGGAGGAGAAAGTTTACCTACAAAAGTTGGGAAGGAAGCTAACACAATCTGCAGTCCCTAAAACTACTGTGAATGACTTCTTAAAGGAGCCATGAAGACAAAATACAAGTTGGGTTTATTAGAAAGACTGCTTAGTCCCGATAACAATGATACCGATATCATCGCAATCTTCGAACAAATAACGGAGATATTAAAGAAGACGTGTGAAGCAGTAGCGACCCCCTAGCCAATTTCCCGCAACTTTTCTATGACGTCACGGAACCTTGTTTGTGCGATTGGCGGCCGCCTAACTGACCTGCCGCGACGACACATGACTGGACGTCTGTAATGGGGCCTCTAGTTCCAGTTGACCGCATCACTTGAATGCTAACGTGCAGTTAGCGCAGTGAAAATTACGTTTTATTGTTGGCCCGTATGACGTCATTCTTGCTCATAACACGTCACTGTGGCGCGAAATTTGAAAGTTTTTAAATACTTCTTGCTTTTTTTTCGTTAAAAAACATCTTTTGTGGCTGCAATGGAGCTGAGTGAGATACTGAATCCTAGTTCTTTTAAATTAAACGAAGTTGTATTTTCTCTTCATGGCTCCTTTAAGCCATAGTGAGAATTTTCTTGTCGACCTGTCTGAATACACTTTGATATTGATTTATAACAAAGTGGTCATGTTCGACTCCACGCTGTTTTTAGAATTTTTGTTTACAAGAGACATGTTTCCTGGCTCCCTTGAGTGTCTCTTGTAACAAGGTTTTACTGTATTGAAAATCTAATTGGCTGAGATAACAGCACACCCACCCAAAATTCTGCTAGTATGCACTGCCCTGATGTCCCCATTGGCTGCGACGCGACATGCGGCTGCGAATGCAGGTGTGCGGCTGCTTGATTCCTATTGGGCACGCGACGGCCCGACATTAGGCTTAACATCGTCAACCGGTACTCCCAGCTTGACGCCCTATGAGATTGACATTGCTTAGCACATTGTTGAGCTGAGTATCAAGGTTGCCTAAGGTTAAGGCTGAATCTAGGCCTAACTGCATACTTACTGAGGTGGAGTGGCCAGTGATGATGGCAGCTGCTGTCAAAACCTTATGGACAATTCGCAAGTTCCCATTTGGCTGCGAAGTCAACGCACCCACCCACAATGCTCTCACACACTCACTCAAGGTAATTGGCTAGGAAGACCTATAACACACGTAAGGAATCTTGAGCATCTCTCTGAATTTTTTGTCCTCACACAGGAATGTTATACAGTGAAAGCATCTGAGTGATGTGAAGGCAGGGACAGTGTACACAAGGTACGTACCAAGCCTTGAGAGGAGGTTGCGTTCTCGCCGACTTTGGACCTAACTTTTAGGAGGCGACCACCCCCACGCCCCACCACACCAGGCTCCACCCCACTAGGCCAAGGATGCTACTGCTGAAAGCAAAACTCTTCTAGCTCAAAAGCATTCCAAAATCCAACCTTGAGTGCTGCAGGCAAGCATGGCTAGGTGCAGCCATGGAGCTATAGCCTCCCAAGAGGTTTCCTTTGGAGTCTGCCAAAACCCGCAGAAAACCCTTGCGAATAATTTCTTGACTGATCCGTGAGGCATTTGCTTGGTGATGGCAGTAAGGCTGCATCTACGTAGGCCAGGTTTGACTTCAGAGTCAGCGTTACTGCATGAGATGGTCTGCTGTTACCTGTGCAGCTAACAGTAGTGAAAGTTCTGGTAGGGCTGGAATTCTACTGTCAAGATGTAAAATTTTATCATGCTCCTTAAGTTTGTGGATTTTTCAGATTGCAAAATTTCATTAATTAATTAAGGTGCATCAAAATAAAGGCTTTCATATAATTTATATTTTTGAGCATTTGGGGATTCAGATGTTTTGAGCGTGGAATTTATAAATTTCTTTTGTCTTAAATTCTACATGGTTGCTTCTAGCTTTCTTGGTTTGGTTTTGCAATTCACTGATGAATGTGCAGCGAGGTGAAAGTTGCTGATCTTTTCGCGCCTGAGACATATTAATAAGCACAGTTTGTGATTGGCCGCTGCTCTTGCAAGGTTTCTTTCCCGACAAAAACTACATGATAATTAGGGCATGCGCTAATCAAAGCTCTCCTTTGATATTTTACGAGCAGAACGCTTTGTTAATTATGTCACCATTTTTTAGCTGTCAGTGCCAAGAATTTCTACCCCGGTGGCAGAGAAATCAAATATGGCTGGTAGCAACGCGATGTTACACTTTTCACGGTACATAACTTTACAGTGGAACCCCAATAATACAACTTTCAAGGGACCGCAAGAAAGCGTCGTACGACCAGGGTGTCGTACAACCGAGGTGCGGGTAAATGCTGGCCTAGTAGATGGTCTTACGCAACAGGTGGGCTAAGAACTCATTTAAAATATTATATTTAGAGCATTCTCGCATGATTTGTGAACCTTTAGCTGCAATACTGAGTAAAAAAAATGAAGCGCCCATGTTGTGTCGTCCTCTCCTTCACGGCGTCCGAGCTAGCCCACCAGCCATGGTGCCGTCCGGCACTATTCATAGCCCGCCAGCCCCACGCCTTGCGTGAGCGAGATAAGGCCGACGTGGTTGAGCTAATTGAGAGAGGAAAAAGCGGGTGTGAAACTGCCAAGGCTAAGCGAAAGGAACAATGGTACAAGGCGGAGATGAAAAAAAAAACAGCATTCCCGTACAGGGTGGAGACACCCTTTGAATGGTCCTGTGCCGTCACTATCGGGTCAAAGTGCTCAACATACAGCTATTTTCCTTTCCCACTAGACCCAGCAAAGTGAAATAGATAAGATAATTCAAACTTCACGAGTAAACTGTGTTGCAGCAAAATTATAGTGTGGTCTTGCTACAGTGAGTTGTTGCGGCGGCCAGCGATTGACCCAAAATAGCGGTGCCAATGTATACGTGTCTCGGCCCTTTCGGCGGGCACGCGTGAATGGAAGCACCCTAGCAAAGAAGCGAGCACAGTGACAACGTGGCTTTGAAAGACTGATAAGCAGAGAGCAGAGATATAGGTTGAGAGAGCGTCGTGAAAGGAAGAAACATGGATCAAGCGGGCGGGGAAAGCGGGTGTTCAGTCATTGCCATGGGGTTGCGTCGTATGTATTTTCGCATTCGTCGGTGGCTCGATGGGAGCTTCAAATTCACGGTCCGCCTGCCACCTGAACTTGACTTCTCGCGGTTGGCGCGTTGGCGTACTGCTGCCACGTGGGGCCATTGAAGGTTAACTTGCGCTCACGAGTACTCACCTGCTTGCTTGTGTCGGTTGAGTGAGTGGTCTTCCCGCTTGCGCACCTTCGCACATCAAGCAGCGTCAAACAGGGGTTCAAAATAAAGCGAGGTGGGGACGAGGCGGTGAAGCGGTGTAAAATATGGGAAAAGCGGTAGTTTATCCGCGCCAGGTTCCGTCATATGAAATGGACCACGTGCACCCAGGCGTCATATTATCAGGGTTTTTAATGTATTGTTTCTATGGGGAGTTTGTCGGGACCGCAGTGGTCCGTCATAAGCAGCGGGACGTCGTAAGTCCGGGGGACGTATCAGCGGGGTTCCTTTGTATCTGGAGCAAAATATTGGTGGCAGTTCTTGCATGGAAACAACATTAAAAAATGCACTGCTTGCCGCGCGCATTCTGAGGCTGCTTTGAGTGGCTGCCGGCATTGGCATGCCCGCTTCTATTCCTTCTCCTTCCTACGTCATATTCGGCCACCAGTAATGGCTGTCTTTTTTTCTTTTTTTTCCCCCTAGGCTTTGCTGGCTGACAGATGGCCGATTTTCTCACATGCAGCACAAATGGCATCTCACACACATCTGTGTCAGTGTGAGACTGTGCACAACCCTTGCAGATGCTAGGTGATGGACAAAATTTTGTCATGTGGCCTAAAGTACTCCCATTCTCGCTGTCTGTGGCTGTGTGGTCTGACAGGACTTGGGAGGGAAGCTGGGTACGCGTAATATGTTAATTTCGCACTGAAGTGCATGCGTCGTCTGCAGCCATCATTGAAATATTTCCGCTTATTGTAAAAAGTAAAAATGAACCCCCGAGTGCGCTTGCTGTTACGAAAGGGCCGAACAGGATGAGATAAGAGCTGACCCTGTGGCACGAGCGAGAGGTGAGCTCCTGGCAACCTGGCAGCTATCTGCAAGTGATTAGCTTGGTAGACGTGGCTTGCTGTACACAGTTTACTCTTTTTTTTGCAGCAACCCTCCTCCCCCGGTAAGCAGGTAAGCATGCTGCTTGCACGCTATTCAAAAAAAGATAGACTGATACCTTCGCTGTCTGGATAAAAGCCACATAGTTCGGTATTTTTTTACGTTAATAAAAGCCTGGGATACATGGTGAGTAGTGTAGGTAGTATGCTAGGATTTTTTTTTTTTGTCGCGTTTTGCTAACTTGTGCATTAGTCTTTAACTTCTCTGAGCTGGAGGCAGGTTTTTTTATGTGGTGCATCGCTTATCTCTAGTTCCCTCTTAGTTTCTCTTGTCAGTTATGCTTTATTCATGGGGGCATAAGTTTTTTTCTTTTTTTTTTAATTTGTCTAGGGTCTTTTTGTTAGGTGTAAAGTGAAGGCAAACTTTTACTGATTGGTGCAAAAGGTTCCACTCCTGTCTGCCATCCCTGCAGAAGGAAGGCTGGCTGGGAGGGGCTTCGGTTGTCTCATCGCAATGTATTTCGGTGTGACCGTTGTGATGGGATACATAGCAGCATTTAAAATGCAAAGGTTTGCGAGGTGGCATGTTGGAGCCCTTGAAGCAGGGGTGGAAGAGCTGCGCCATTTGCACCATTCAGCGCCAAACGTGTTTACCTACGCCATCCTGCACTGAAGTGCCCCTATTGCGCCAAGCTCGTTTATCAGTGCCGTCCTGCGCTGCATTGCCCGAATTTAGCCGCAAAATACGACTGCCATGAAGCCTCGTGCCCGAAAACTTCGCAAAAAGATTGTGTTTTCGGTACGTGGTTATAATTTCGGTTTCGTCAAGTCTTGAGCAGCTATGGAAGTTGAAATTTGCTTATTTTTAAGACCGCAGGCGCCTTCTCCACCTTCACTTTGGATTTATTTGTGTTGCATTTGCACGGTTTTGTTTGCTGGTGTCGGCTGCTGTGCCACAATCAATAGAAAATGACCAAAACTCAGTGAAATGCTTTGCGGCACACCGCAAACAGATAGAAAACAAGAATATTCGTATGAAAGGTTATAAGGTTGTAGTTTATTCAAGATGAAGTTCATTTGAGTCCACAATTTCTGATCACCATAGCTGTGTACTGAACAAACGAGGTCTTGGACCCTTTGCCCTCGCTTGTTAATTCATTTCGCCATTGTGGGGAGGTAATTACTCATTCTCACATGGGAATTTCGGGGTTAGCTTTGCTTATGTAGAGGATGGTCAAGCATTAAACATGCTTTTTAACATGTCCTCATTACTTAGTCTATGCCGTACATTCGTGAACTCTCGCAACCCTGTGGCGTGCGAAGACAAAGCTTGTTCTGCTTCGCACGCACTGAAACTGCTGTTCAATTGAAAAATGCCAGCAAACGCCGCACTTGCTGGGGCCGAAGGTAGATAATTCCGCATATTGTAAATTTCCAGATATAGTACAAGAACTGCATTCCTGTTTCAGAGTAAGTTCTGGTGCACGGTAAAAAGCCTAATATACGATACAAATAGATTGAACTTAATTGGCAGGGGGCTCCGGCAGGGCAGCCTGTGCCAGTCCCCTGCCAAACGACCTGTCCCTCTGCTCCAAACATGCTCCAGAAGGCCTTTCTGACGGCTCCAAGCCTGCTACAGAAGGCAATTTTGCCTGCTCCCAGGACTGCTCCCAAACCCATATGTACCCTAGCTGCGCCCCTGTTGAAGAAGTGTTTCTCCCCCCTCCCCTCCGCCTCCCCCCACTGTGTGCGTGCAGTCGCAGAACCAGCAGCTGATTGTGCACAACCGGGAACTCCTGCAGCACATCCACCTGCTGGTGAAGCACATCCAGGAGCTGGAGAAGAAAGTCAACCGCCTCGAGGGCAAGGGCGACCACCTGCTGCAGCAGCCCGACCTCTCCCCGTCCCCGCTCCAGGTGACCTTTTCCCACCTTCCTCCCAGACACTCAGACACTGGGGGGGCCACTGTCCCCCCAGCCACTGTTTGAAAGTACGAAAGCTTTGCTAGCATATCGCTGCATGCGTTTGTATTCTGCCTGTCAGAAAGGCATGAAAGAAGGCGGTAAACATCTTGAACAAAAACTTCTGCCAATCTTTACAGGCGAGGTTCATAAATACTTGGAATTCACTTTCTTTAATTTAGACAGGGCTTCTCATTACTGATCGTGCCACACTCTCTGCCCCCCCCCCCCCCCCCCCCCCCCCCCCCCTTTTTTTTTTTTTTTTTTTTTTTTTTTTTTTTTGTTGCCTTCAGTCCCCCGTCAGTTTGTGCCATGGGGAGGAAGCAGAAGCTTTAGCTCAAGGCCCACTTGAGGGCCCCATTGAAAGTACACTGTGAGGCTACAGTAAGCACGCTTGGTACTGAAGGTGAAGCACTGCAAAGGAGGGCAAGACAGCCGGAGGAGACGTGCACAAGCGCTGCCCTTGTTTTGTCTCGTGGGTGCGGCTCGGTCCTTGAGTCCTGCTTGCTTTGCCAGCACCCTTGAGGCTTTCGACCATGTTAAAGCCCCTGAGGCATTTAAATTCACAAGAGTGGAGGAGTAGCCTGCACATACCACCTTCGCTCCTAATAAAAAAAGAGCTTGTGTGTCTGACTAGGTAATCCAACAAGCTGTTTTCTCTTTTTTGTTCTCTCGTCCTTATGCCTCAATTTTTATGCTGTGTTTGACGGGTATTTCTGGTTCCACATCACTGGCATCAACTCCGCAGGCAAAGAAGTTTGACACAATCTGACGCCGTGGAATCTTTGTAGACTCGTTCACAAACATTCCAGATGATGTAATCATAAGGTGGCGCTGATGCAGCCGGGATGCGCATTACTGTTTTCATAATTTGCTTACACTATTTCTGGAATGCAGAAGGTCGGCACTGGCTGTCATTTCCAGGGGTCCAAGTACCCATCGGTTACTTGCGCCAGCGTGCAAGCGCCCATTTGCCTTGTTTCTGTTCTATGTAGGTGGCTTTTCATTTGTATCAAAAATTTTCCATTTTCTCATTTGTCTTTGCTATTGGCTGGCGGTTTTAATGAGTACAACCTCTGAGCAAGGTTCAGTCATAAGGCACATTACTTGATCACGGAAGTTGCAAATTAAGATAAATAAGAACGAAAATGGTGATTCCTTAACCTATGGCTTCGAAAAAGAAACCCAAATTCAGTGATATGAATCAAAATAGGTTGATCCAAGAAAAAAAAATTGTGATGTGGACATTTGTACACATGGCGCTCCTCATCAGTAAAGCATGTCAGTGAGCATTAGCACAATTTCAGGTACTTGACTTGTCAGTAGGATTCAAAAGGGTATTTTCAATGCCTCTAAGATTGATTGCTTTGACGGTGCGACTTTTTGATGTGAATTCGGAGAAGCAATTTTTTGCGGCACTTAGGCCAAGGTAAGCTATGCATTTGTGCAAACTACGAGTTTGCGGCAGCAAACTCGAGACTTCAAAACACTGCCTGTGTTCCGACACCTTCGAGGGAAGTTAGCACTTATGTGAATGGGCCAGTGGTTCATTTCGTCAAACCTTGTGAAATTCATTGGACATGCGATTTCCGGACAGGCTTTGGAGAGGTCGTGTTTGGTCTTCCCCTCTTGGGTGGCGCAGCCCTGTTGCTGGAATACTAGGTACCTGCATTGTCTGATTGAAATGCCATGACGTCTTTCACGTCTTTTTTGGGAGTCCCTCAGAATTCGCATCTCGTATGTATTCCAGCCAGCTTCCCATCAGCAATTGTGGCCGAAAGAGCTTAAGCCGGCGTCGTTTATGCTTTTGCTGACTTAGTACCATATTTATTCGAATATAAGGCGGTCACGATTATAAGGCGAGGGGGGAGTTGAAGGACCCAAGAAAAAGAAAAAAAGTTTGCACACTAATATAAGGCGAAATAAAGAAAGAAAAAAGGCAACTAAATTCCTTACCTTTGAGCAAAGCAGACACCAAGTATTCACGAACTATCTGCACACAACGACATTTATTCGGAGTGAGACAGAAGTGCAACTTCGAAACTCTTCAGAGGTGGTGGTATCCGAATCTTCCTTGTCACTTGGGCACTCAAAGAGGTCATCGTCCTCGGCGCCGTCAAGAGCATTTGAAATGCAGCACTTGCGGAACGATGCCGCAACCATGGCTTCGGCGATCGCTGCCCAAGCGTCGACCACACACTGGGCGAGCATAGACGGGGACGCCCGCTTCAGATGTCCCGGCGGCGTCAGGGCCACAGTGTCAGACGCCATCCATTCGTTGTACAGCCGTCTGACGTGTGCCCTAAAGGGCTTGTTAAGGCAAACGTCAAGCGGCTGTAGTTGACTCGTCATGCCCCCCAGAATGACGACCAGCTCCGTGTGGTTGTCCATGAGCTTCTTCTTCACACCTTCCGTGAGGTGCCCGCGGAAGCCGTCGAACACCAGCATTGACCTCCGGGCGAGCAGTGCCCCTGGTCTCCGCACCACACCGACTTTATCCAGTCAAGAAAAAGCTCTTCTGTCATCCACCCTTTCTCCTGTCAACGAATGTGGACGTTCTGCGGGAACACCTCGTTCTTTGGCAGTCTTTCTGTTCAGGATGATGAAGGGGGGCAACTTCCACCCATCGGCGGTGCAGGCTAACATCACGGTTATCCGAGCCTTCTTGTTGCCTGTAGGGCGCAGGCTCACTTGGCGATCACCTTTTTGGTGAATGGTCTGGGCCGACGGCATGTAAAAAAAATCGGAGTTTTCGTCGGCATTGCCAATCTGCCCAAGTAGGAAGTCGTGGTCGCGTCGCAGGCTGATAACATATCTTTGAAAGGAACTTAGTTTTTCTTCATAGTCTCCTGGCAACTTCTGCATCACGGAGGTCCGCCTTCGCAACGAAAGCTCGCCCCTCTTCATGTACTTCTGCACCCAGCCCCGGCTGGCTTTGAACTTGAGAGTGGGAATGCCATGCTCTCTCGCGATTTTGCGCGCCTTCATCTGCACGATGTCGGTAGTAACGGCCAAACCGCGGCCTCTTCTCTCTTTGTTGAAGTCCGTAAGCACTTTTTCCACTTCGGGAAACGCTCCCTTTCGTGGGCCACGGAAAGCCTTCCTCGTCGCGGCGCATGCTAAGAACGACGTCTTCTGTTTGCGCCAACGACTCACGTTCTCGGGAATGTCAAACTTTCGACCCGCCACGCAGTTTCCAGTGACTTCCGCCTCTGCTATGACTTTCCTCTTGAAGGCTGCATTGTAGTGGCAACGACGACTCGCCATTGCGCTGGTCGCGTGAAACAAGCACAGAGAAAGAAAATCTTGCAGCAGGGACTCCGAGAGCTCTAACAAAAAATGCAAAATGGCGTCCCGACTTGTTTACAAGCTTTGCGGCTACTACTGGCTTGGAGTGGCTACTGCTGGCTCAGCTCGTTGACATGGTCGAAGGCGTCTGCTGCCATGGCCTCTGCTGTATCGTGAACTATTCAATACCCTTGCAGTTGCCGAAACTCCATAATTACTATCTGCAACCTGCGTTTGTGTAAAATTTTATGCGTTTTATTCTGAAATCTCTTTGTTGCATTTGCAACAGTGTTGTTGGGCTCTTTTGCATGCTTGGAAATAGCTGGATGGTGGAAACCAAAACTGTCACACCAGAATCGGCATACAGTAAAACCTCGTTACAAGAGACACTGTTACAAGAGACACTTGGTTATAAGAGACATTTGAATGAAGATGGCTTGGTTGATTTTCCTATGTTCACCATGTTAGCAACATTGCTTACAAGAGACCTTGGTTACAAGAGACACATTTTTTGGTTCCCTTGAGTGTCTCTTGTAACGAGGTTTTACTGTATTGGGATACTGAGCTTCGAATATAAGGCGGGGTATGACTTTGAGGCCACACATTTTGGAAAAAAACCTCGCCTTATATTCGAATAAATACAAAGTGGTCTCTTATAACTATAACAGATACAGTACTCGCATAAATTCAGTAACACAAGTTAGCTCTTTCAGCCCTGATTTTTTTATTTCAAGCAAAACAATGTTTTTTGTGTGGTTTCTTAAAATTTGGGGTCCCATAAGGCCACAAACAAAAAATAGAGCTGGTAGTGCAAGTAATAACTGATTTATTAATGGGGCAATTAATTTAGACATCTGGAAATCAAGAATTTTGTGTTGAGCAGAAACATTGTTTTTGCATGTTTGCCTAAACATTGGGACAGCATGAGCCTACAAACAAAAAATGAGCTTCATAGTGAACGTATTAAGATTTACAAGCTTGGGAGTAAAGCTAGAACCTCTGCTTTTTTTTTTTTTTTTTTTCAGCTTAATGTCGAAATTTCGTCTTCACTGGAGCTTCTTCTGCTTTGCGGCGCCCAGCTTTGCTAAAACTAAACTGTGATGTCTATCGCAACAGGCATTATAGAAGACGAATTTCCCAGAAAACGAGCAGTTTTGGTTTTGTTTTATATGCACTAGAGTAACTTGTTATGTCATGACGTCAATTGACACCGCCTGGGCCGAAAGGGTTGGATAAAAATGAAATTCAAAGGCAAGCTGATCCAGCCAGACAGCGTTGAGGTGGCATGTGTACAATTGCACATGCACGTTTTTTTCTCCGTGGCCTAGTGCCGACTTGTACAGGAATCACAAAACTTCTAATTTGCGACAAGCCAAAACCTTATGTGCTAAGCTGCTATGAACAAGATTTTTTTTTAATTTAAACGTTATCACCACTAAAAATAGAGAGTCGCAATGCACTCACATGCCATGTAGGCGTCCATGTTTCGGCTTCAGGTTTGGTGCGAAAACAAAAGATAGCGCTAATTGTCCACTTAGAAGGCATGCGGCAGTGCGCATGTGAAGTACCATTCCATTTGAAGCAAAGGAGCTCGCGCATCGTCGCGCCAAAATAAATGTGTCCAATTGTACACACTGCCGCTGAAGGGGATATACTAGACATGCTTGCGTGGAATTTTATTTTGGCATTCTTGGTTCATTTTGCTCACATGGCTTTATCCCAGTGAACTGTTTTTAGAAGTACATATATATGAGTAGTGTACGTAGACTGCTTATGAAGTATGTCTTGGGAGCTGCGACAATCTGCTTTTATAAGTAGACCAGAACTTTAGGCAAAATGCCTATTTTCTTCAGGAGTTTGTATCAAGCCATATAAGCACAAACGAAGGGAGTGAAAAACATTATTGTGCCGATATGTGCCTGTTTTGAGGTTCATGCCTATATGGGCTATTTAGCACCTAAGCATGCCTTTTTTGGGAATATATGCCTTCTTTGGGTTTTTGGAGTCCACGTTTCGCTCATACTGTTTCTGCTTCAGAACCCACAACTCGGCGTTTGTCACACACTGTTTGTGAGCAGAATCCACACGCTGTTTCAGAACCATGCTCGAACCGCTGCCGCCTCGACCTGACATTACCCTACAAACTATAACTAGGCCTCCGGAGGCCTGGACGCAGTGACACTGAAGCTGCGTCGCTGCCGGGTGAGCTTGGTATCGCCCTTGTTCACACAAGATCTTTCGTTCTATGTTCTTCTGTCACGCTGTGTCCACGGATCAACAGCAAAAACATCAAAAACATGCCACATTCATTGCTAACACGTAAAAAACAAGCAAAGAAGAGAATGAATGTGACACAAGTGCACACGTGCCACCCAATCAAAGGTACCTTCCAGGAAAAAAAAACACGGGAACATCTTGCGCACGAAAGCTTCAAGGTGATGCCACAAACAAGTGCACAGCCAGCCGCCAATCACGGGAACACCGCTGGCTGGCAAGGTGCAGCACGTGTATCCCGGAGAAAGAGTACGAGACAGAAGTTACAGAAAAAGCTACTGGGCAGCCTGGTCAGGCAGCAGTCGTCTGCCGTGCCGAGTAACTTTAATGGTGTTTGCGACCTAGCTCTATGGGTAAGTTGCCAGCAATCTTGCGTGCTGTCTAATGTTGTTAGTCGGTATACAGTGCATAGTTAATGAAAGGTGCATGTTGCTCCCACCAGCTTTGCTGCTCATCCACTCCGGCAGGACTCAGTTTTTTTTTTTAATCGAGAATTATTGCATTTCACTGTACTATCCATGGGATTCATTGGTGTTGGGAAGAGCCAAGAAGGTCATCCTGTTCTGTCAATGAATAAATAGCTGCAGTCAAGAAAGCATCCTTCAAGGTGCATTCGCATCTTAAGGAGCAGTTACTTATTCTTTCTCTTCCACCACTGCCAGTATCATTGCCCTCTGGGGAATTCAACTAAGGGCAGAAAACTGCTGTGTACAACAAACGCTTCATTGTTATTAACACTGCTTTCAGAAGACAGGAGCGTCGCAGCCCAGACATTCTACACGCATCTATACTTGATCACGACTTGACACATTCGTGAGCTCATTTCACATTCTTAGTAGAAAGCATTTAGCAACTGGAAGCCTCGGTGCTACTCTGACTGAAAATTCTCAGCTAATTTTGTAGCTCCGGTACTGTTCTGCACTTGACGAGCTGCAAACACAGCTGTCTCAAAGCTGAAATCAGTCTTGGACAGCATTCCCGGATTCTGTGGGCTGAGAAACCAGCAATAGTTGTGAGCGGCAAACATCCTTACATTCCAGATGCTATGAGATCATCGAGCGTTCCAAAGTGCAAGCAAACTCCGCCAACATCAGTGGGCGTTTAGCATTCCTTTTTCACACAAGAATATCGACTGAAAGGAGGCGCAACTTCCAGCCATAAAACATTAAGATGGCACTGGTTTTTTTATGGCTTTTGTAGCCTTTCTCTCTGTGTCAAATTTTCCTACATTTCACAGAAATTGGTCAAAATGGCGTAACTTATCTGGCTTATTTTTATGAAGAAAATAAAACTACTTTCTCACAGTATAAGATTTGTCCGCTGTTTTCATTCCAAGTAAAAAATTTGTTTGGAAATACGCTACTGAATATATATATAGTAAATGTAAAATTAGCCTATATATGCCTAAACAAGGGTATCTGACACCTGTAAATGCCTAAATGACACTTTTCAGTGTCTATTATGGGCGCCTAAAACCTTGATTTTTGCATCTAAAGTCCCGGTCTCTACTTATGAGCATTACTGCACTACAATCAAATCGTGCATAAACCAAAGCACATGCACAACTTACCTTCTGGGTATCATTCTGGGTCCTCATATTTCGACACTTGAATCCTCTTCCAGCCCCAGCAATGAAGAGCCTTGCTGCTGCTGCTGCCGCACCTTGTTGTGGTTCTTCCAAATGGCAGACACGGTTGTGTTAGCGACGCCATACTTCTTTGCAATTGGCACCTTCTTCAGCCCACATTGGATGTCTTTGACAATGTTCTCCTTACTGTAGGAAGGGCAGGTGACATAGCAGCAGAATGCAGGCTAGAGAGTGCTGTGTAACTGGAGAAAGGTGATCTTTCTGTGTTTGCTAGCTGTCCACACATCACTGCTTGAGAGACACTGTGTTTCCAAGCCTTGCTGCCCACTTGCAGATTGTTCACCCGCCACGATGCCTCTACCCTCTACCTTCTTCACATGTACCGCTGAGTAAGGGGTTGGGGGAAATGTCTATACCCTTTTGTATTCTTCTGTCTAAGTCCGCAGCCTCCTCCACTGCCATTTCCGGTCCTGCTTTGCCTTGCCAGCCGTGTGGTGCACGTGTTGTGCGACCGTTTTTGCTTTTCTTTCTCTCTCTCGCCCGTTTCGGAGCGCTCATGCTTCTGCGGCCTTCGAACAGCGCTCTAGCTGCTCCGGCGACGAGCGAGCCCTTTGAAAAAACTCACTATAAGCGGTACTCTGCTTTGCACAGCCGCATTGTGAGCAGTATGCCCATGCATTACATTCTATGGGACGCAAACCAGTGGTCACTGAAAGCCGCGTTATACCCAGTCCTGCACTATATAAAACTTTTATGACCCGAGAGGCCCAGAGTGGTTGAGGATAGGGTGTCCTCGTGTGGTGCAGATTGGGCCCCCGCCGCGCTTCCTGGACCTGCTGTCGGGCGCCCCGGCTGTGGGCAAGACACCGTCCCCCGTGCCCCCATGCGGGGAGCCCTTTGAGCTGGGCAGCCTGGCCTGGCTGTCGGGGGGGCCCCCTGCTGCAACCAGCAGCCCCCCGCCCCCCACGCCCCCGCACCAGGCCAATTCCTCGTCCCCTTCGGCTACCACCAGCAACCTCCAGCTGCGGGTGAGCGTTGTGCGCGACTCGGTCTGGGGGCCCCTTTATGAGAGGCGTGCCGGCCTTTGCCTACGCGAGCGGCCTCCAGCGGTTGGTGGCACGCGTCGGGGTGCTGCTGCTAGATTCATTCTGCACACGCACATCGTGGGAGAAAATTTACAGAACATTAAAGGCTACTGTATCAAAAATATTTCTCTTTCTCAGAACCAACAGAATCCATATCAAAGTTGATTTAAAAGCTTCATCTGTTGAATTAGTTATTTATGTTACCCTCATGGCCAAAGCAAAGGCGTTATGAAGGGAAGTGGTTACAAAATAAGTAAAGAAACTAACAAATGCAGTGTAAGGCCCCTTTCAGATAAGATGGAACAAAGCATGGCTGGTCGACCTCTTCAATTCGCTTGAAATTTTTTTACCTCATTCCCGCATGTATGTAATGTGCGGATTCACAAATATTTTCGGCGGAAAAAATTTTGGCCGACTGGAAAAAAATTTGGAACCCACCCACGTGGACCCCGGCCGCTACCTGCCCATGCGCCACGGCCAAGTTTAGCGACGTCTACCAAAAAATATACTAATCAGGCGGGGATAGTAATTTTTATGCGTAATCTACGCCTGGTTTGCATTTCGCGCCCAAAATATCGTTGGCTAGAAAAACATATATTTTAATTTTTTTGTAATAAATTTCCAAATCTTGCTCAGAGCGCATTTTGTTCTGTACTTTGCGGGCCAGTATTATCGTAAGCAATAGTGCTAGAGCGTTCAGATTTGAGTGAGGGCTGCTCCTGGCAAGCATAAATAAGGGCTGTAATTATCGTGTCTATGCACGCTACGGTTAAAAAGTAAATAGCGCACAAGTGTGAAGAAAAACCTAAAACACTCAGAGTTCAGAGGCTTATTAAAAAAAAAACACTTCTTCGATTTTGCTGAAATTCTCCCCAGATGTTAACCTGTGAATGTACTTCAATGATCATTAAAAACACGTTGCATCATTTTGTTCCTGACGCGCCTACAGCGCGAGAAAAAAGCCTGGTCGGCCAGGTCCTGAGCTACGAAACAGTGAGAGCAACTTCCAGTGATTGTGCAGAAATTTGATAATTTTTTTGTACCAAAGGCAACGATTACTTATTGATAGTATTACAGAGAATTCAGAAGCGAAACTGAAATTTTTATGTGAATTTTGGAACGAAAATAAACATTCTGCGCACCGCTAAACGTGTACTCTTCGAAGAAAAAACGGAGGAACTCCAGATTCACGCGCATTTAAAAAAACGCTTCTTCGAGTTTTATGAAGCTTTCCACAGATATTTTCCTCCTAATTTACTTGTGTGAGCCCTGGAAATATCGTGCATCGTTCTAAGCACAGCGCGGATACAGTCGTGCGGTGGCGAAACCGCTGGAATGTATGGTGGTAAAACGCGCAATTTGAAGGTCTTCGGGTCTATTTTTATAGCTTCCTCTAGATTTCCCCAACCGCGGTCACTCTTTGTCTTACGTTATCAATGCCCTTTTTTTGTGCGCACTGCTGCCGTGATGCGCTATATTTGGTTCATATGATCAGCTATTTGACAAGGTGCACGCAGTCTTGTTTTTTAACTCGCCTGGACGTAACTTTCGTTCGCCTGAAATCAAAGGTTCAGCGGAAGCCCGTCCGGTCGGCAGTCACTTTAAAAACGGGTACCAGCTTCATGAGTTGCGAAAGAGCGACGTGCCTGAAACGCAATGGATATTCTCCACAACAGGGCACGGAAAAGATGCCTGCGACGGAGTTGGGGGAATCGTCAAACACCAGGCGACACTTTACAACCTAAGAGAACCACTAAGAAATGCGATTCAGACGACAAAAGACATGGTAACTGTGTTGTCTGAGAAGATCGAGGGCGTTCACTTCATATACCTCGAGGGGAACGAAGTTTCCAGCTATCGCGAAACAAAAAAGGAAGAATGGCGAACAGTGTGTGCCTTTCCCGGCATACAGTCCTGGCACGTGTGGTGTTTAAGGAAGTCATCAGAACCAGACATATGCGAACTATATGCAGCGCGGACTGTTTGTGCCCCTTTGAGGAAACTGTGAACATTGATGCAGCAAGCAACGTGTAAATAAACAGCTAGTAGCTGCACGGTATTAATGGGGTGCCGATGGAACGCTGTCATGTCAAACGTTGACTTCTTTAATGTCACTTGGCTATTCTATTCTCCTTATCTCAGAAGATATTCTGCCCTTTCTACAAAATAAATAAAGGAAATCTGCAGAAAGCCACAATCGTCGTTTTATGTCTCAGCTCCTTGTGACGAGCATGCTTGACAAGGCTCTTTTGCTTTTTCAGTGATCAAAATGATTAGAGTTTTTTTAATGGCTCACGCAAGTAAATTAGGAGGAAAATATCTGTGGAAAGCTTCATAAAACTGGAAGAAGCGTTTTTTTTAAATGCGCGTGAATCTGGAGTTCCTCCGTTCTTTCTTCGAAATGTAAACGTTTAGCGGTGCGCAGATTGTTTATTTTCGCTCCAAAATTCACATATAAATTTCAGTTTCGCTTCTGAATTCTCTGTAATACTATCAATAAGTAATCGTTTGCCTTTGGAACATACAAATTATCAAATGTCTGCACATTCACTGGAAGTTGCTCTCACTGTTTCGTAGCTCAGGATCTTGTGAAGACCTGGCCAACCAGGCTTTTTTCTCGCGCTGTAGGCGCGTCAGGAACAAAATGATGCAACATGTTTTTAATGATCATTGAAGTACATTCACAGGTTAACATCTGGGGAGAATTTCAGCAAAATCGAAGAAGTGTTTTTTTTTTTTAATAAGCCTCTGAACTCAGGGTGTTTTAGGTTTTTTTTCACACTTGTGTGCCATTTACTTTTTAACCATAATGTGCACAGACACGATATTTACGGCCCTTATTTGTGATTGCCAGGAGCAGCCCTCACTCAAATTTGAACGCTCTAGCTCTATTAGTTACGATAATACTGGCCCGCAAAGTACAGAACAAAATGCGCTCTGAGCAAGATTTGGACATTTATTACAAGAAATATATGTTTTTCTAGCCAACGATATTTGTGGGGCAAATTGTACACCAGGCGTAGATTAAGCATAAAAATTACCATTTCCGCCTGATTAGTATATTTTTTGGTAGACGTCGCTAAACTTGGCCGCGGCGCATGGGCAGGTAGCGGCCGGGGTCCACGCGGGTGGGTTCCAAATTTTTTTTCTGTCGGCCAAAATTTTTTACGCCGAAAATATTTGTGAATCCGCACATTACATACATGCGGGAATGAGGTAAAAAAATTTCAAGCGAATTGAAGAGGTCGACCAGCCATGCTTTGTTCCATCTTATCTGAAAGGGGCCGTAATGCGAATGAAAAAGAGGCATGATGTTGCTCATTATTATACAATATTAGCTAAGCATGTGTACAACAGTTGGTTATCAGCAATCATCAAAATGTCTCTGGGAAGATGGTTACATTCCGAGAACGATTGATGAAGTGACTTTGTGTGACTTGGATAAAAACCCGATGTGTGACAGTAATTTATGCACCTGGAAAGATACTGAAGCTTAGGGATCAGTTCATTGTGAAGTGTTTCATAATGATAAAGTTTATGAAACAAAGACAAGCAAAAAATCTTGGGTAGAATGATAGAGATAGAAGCCAGATGTTCGATTTTATGGGGTTGTGCTTGTGCCTCTGTTGTGACTAAAAAAAGTATGAATCAAGCGGTTATTCTGGACTAGCTTCTGTGCATTAAATAAGTATTTATGATGAGGGGTTCAAACAGGTTTAGCATACCCCAATTTTGATCATAATGTTTTTAACAGGATATAGAATTCTTGAAAAAAGTTTTGTTGTAATTGTCCTAACATGCAGTTAAGCATTCTTAATTATATGTTGAATGTGAAGTGACCAGGGTTGGAATAAGTTCTGTCTGTTTAAAAGCATCCACTTCAAGCAGGCCCTGATTTGCTGACTGTGGATGACACTGATGTGAGGCAAAACATAAGCAAGGTGGAACATAGCTTTCAGCTCACATGTCACAGGTCGTGCAACAGAAACTACATTGCAACTTCAAAGGAACCCTCAGCAGACGCTTTTGGAATGGGCACAACTCGAAGTTTTGCCCGACGTCGCATTATGTGGACTTTGATGCCCAGCGTTGCTGAGGGGCAAGAACGCAAACAACATTTTTTTTCTCCCACGCTTTGTGGTTCTTTGGACATTTAACGCCATCTGTTGACAGATGAAGGTTCCTGGTCTTGGAAATTGAAAAATAGAGGGCAGCACGTTCTTTTTTGCGTTAAAATACCAGACTTGTTTATGTGTGTTGACTTGCATCGAGCCTGGCTGCCCAGTGGGCTCGTGACAACTAAGTGAAATTGTGTAATTTAGTTGTTAGTACAAATGATAACAATACAAACATTAGGGTTATGGTCTCGACTTGAACAATAAAATGAGCCTGTAGATGCTGATCAAGGTAGCATTTTTGTTCAACTAATATATGGAGCAGCAAGTGCCCGGTGTTGCGTAGGGGCAACACATCATAGTGTCTGTCATAATAAACCTAATTTTTTCTGCCTTGGTATTTGTGACGTCTGGAGTCCTTTTAGATCATAAAAACGTTTTTGTGATCTTAAGCAAAAAAATTAGTTTTGGGCATCAAAGGGACGAAATTTCAAAGCTGGGATAACTATGTAAAAGGCTTCCTTTGTATATGGAGATATCTCCCAGCAAGTTTCAACAGTAACCGTTCAGTATAGTGTATTTTAAATCCATTTTAATCTTTGCGTGCACGAGGAGGCTCAAAATGGATGCCCTTTCGCAACTGGCATCAGCATGACACTATCCACCCCTCCTGGCCCCAAACTGCCAACGTGAGGCCTCCCGCGATGTGGCCAACGTGCTGGCTGCGGTTGCTGTGCACTGTTCCGCCATGTGTACACGTCACGGTTTTGGGAACACATAACGTCATGCTGCCCGGCACGTGGAGGTGGTGGAGACCGCGGCCGGTCTGGGCGCGCCGGTCTGGGCAGTGGTGCGACGAGAACGGTGACGTCACGAGCGCCCTCCTGTCATGGCGGCCGCTTTCATGTTTGTTTAGTCGGAACCGAAACTGACACAGATAAACAGTATGCCCATGCATTACATTCTATGGGACGCAAACCAGTGGTCACTGAAAGCCTGTCATGGCGAGCCGAGCCGAGCCGGCGAGCCGATGGTGAGCCGACATCAGTCGGCTCACCATCGACGAGGGTGACCACAAGTTCGCCCCCAAGAACTGAACAATGGAATTGGCTCCCACCCACCCTGTCGGTATCCCAAAGGTTTCCTTCTGTTCCTGCCTGTTCCTGCCTGTTCCTGTAAATAAATATTTACGCTGCTATCGACCATCTAATCTGCCATTCTATGATTAGTGGGCTTGTGGGCACTCATTGCAGTAAAAAAATACTTAGCGCAAAAATTTGTTGTCAGTGCTCCTTTAATTAAAGGGGCCATGCAGACAAAATACAAGAATCATGTGTTTCGTGAGGTCTTCGATGACGTATCCAGGGCAAGTACTAAAATGAACGGAACTTAAGTATGCGGGATAGGATCTGTAGCGAACACCGGATTGCCTTGTTTGCTGTCAGTCTGCCTAGGTGGCGCCACCATACCGCTTGGTACCGCTGTTCACCGTCGCTTGTTTTTTGACCGGATTTGTGCTTGAATAATGTTTGTTACAGTTGATAGTACTTGTTTCGTGAAACATTGGGTATGCTCGAGAAACAGAGTCACAGAAGACAATGTCACTTAACCCAGTTGGCCAGTGTAAACTCAACGTGCCGGACAGTTGTGCTGCTAAACTGGCATAGCGTGCGCAGTACGCTCCGGTGCTTCTATGTTTGCATGTGTGTTTGTGACCTAAATTGTCTACCTCACCATGGTTACTGCTATAAAAATAATATGCATTAAATTTAAGCGCAAATTAATAGATTGTTCTGCAAGCTTACAAGCCGTGCCTAACCTGCATTTGCTTGTGCTGGCCTCAACCAATCGCACAAGCTGCCCATAATAGTACGTCATAGGTTTTAGTGCGGAATATGAGCTAGTGGGTCGCGTGGCCATTCCCTTTTATCCTAATTATATACAGTAGCTTATTTAAAAGTGAAGTTTGCATGAAGTGGTGTCAGTGTTATTCTAGCGAGGCAATCTTTCGAATGAACTAAACTTGCATTTTGTCTGCATGGCCCCTTTAAGTTGCCATGTGTGAATACTTTTTTTTTAAATTTCGATTGAATAATACTTTATTCAATATTCCCCTGTATCAGTGTTTCAGTTTTGGGAGTATTGGACAGTAATGAGCAGCGATTGGTTAAAGGAGCCATGAAGAGAAAATACAACTTAGTTTAATTTGAAAGAACTAGGATTCAGTATCTCACTCAGCTCCATTACAGCCACAAAAGATGTTTTTGTAACAAAAAAGAGCAAGAAGTATTTAAAAACTTTAAAATTTTGCGCCACAGTGACGTGTTATGAGCAAGAATGACGTCATACGGGCCAACAATAAAACACAATTTTCAGTGCGTTAACTGCACCTTAGCATTCAAGTGATGCGGTCAGATGGGACTAGAGGCCCCATTACAGACGTCCAGTCATGTGTCGTCGTGACAAGTCAGTTAGGCGGCCGCCAATCGCACAAACAAGGTTCCGCGACGTCATAGAAAAGTTGCGGGAAATTGGCTAGGGGGTCACAACTGCTTCACACGTTTTCTTTAATATCTCCGTTATTTGTTCTAAGATTTCGATGATACTGGTATCATTGTTATCGGCACTAAGCAGTCTTTCTAATAAACCCAACTTGTATTTTGTCTTCATGGCTCCTTTAAGCTGCTTTTCCCCCATAAGAAGTGACAGGCTTAAATTTCTATGCAAGGCAAGTCTACACCCACTAAACTGGCTTTAGCAATAAATTAAATTAATTTACAGAAAAAAATTGTCATTATAGGAAGGCTAAACTTGCGGGGGTTCAACTGGCTTGGCGTTGGGTAAATCGTGTTGCTGTGTATAGCTCCTGGTCCACCCCCCTGTTTAGGGAGGTGAGGTCTCAGTGACTTGCCCCAAGGCTAAGCAGTGCGGGGGGGTTGCTTGCTGCAGCTGGACGACCTGAGCTTTGCGGGTGCCATGAAGGTGGGAGGCAGCGGGGAGGAGGAGGTGCGGGGTGGTGGCCGCTCCCCGTCGCGGCCGGGCCCCGGCAGCCTGCCCGAGCTGCCCGTCTTTGCCGACGGGGGCAGCAGCGCCTCCTCAGCATCGCCTCCCCCGTGGTCCGCCGGCGCGGGAGCAGGGGGAGGAGGAGGCCTGTTCCTGCGCCAGTTCAGCGCTCCTGTCAGCCGGCTGCCCGACATCAGTCGGCTCACCATCGACGAGGGTGACCACAAGTTCGCCCCCAAGAGCTGAACAATGGAATTGGCTCCCACCCAGCCTGTCGGTATCCCAAAGGTTTCCTTCTGTGGCTTCATGTAGCGCATTGCTCGCTGTCTCGGCTAACCGCTGTCAGTGGGGGCAGATGTTGCCTTTGTACTTACGGGAAATATAGTGCATCGCCATGACAGAAGTAGCGGCCTTCTGTTCATTGCCACACTTCCCACCGCCCGCCTGCTTTTCAGCTTTGTAGGGGTGTCGGCGCTTTCTTTTTTCCATCCTACCACCACTGGTACCGTAAGGAGCTACACCTGCAGGAGCCACATTTTATGGTGGCATTCACTGTGGCATAAACCTTGCCACTTGTGCTCCATTGCTGGTAGACAGCTTGGTTTCTTGCAGGGGCTACACTTGGACCTATTTTGCCATTTCCTGCCTGTGCAGCAGCTTTGTGCACTTGTCGGCATGCACTGTAAACGTCGGCAGTTCTGATTTGGTCTGTACCATGCACAATGATGCTGCCATCATCTGCAACTGACTCCTCATAGCAGAGGCAGCTGAGATAGTAGCATCGGATTGTTCCTGCCTTCACAATAGTTTCTCACATTGTCACAGGTGCTATGGTAAAAAATTGCCCTGGGAAACGTTCATGCATTGTCAGTATGAAACATAACTTTGCTCGTTACAACCTTGCAAAAGAAATGCGTGCCATATTTTAATAAATGGCGTACAATTTTTTGTTTTGTTATTGCTTGGGAACCCTGTTACATTTCCTGATTGTGCTATGCTGTTAGTTATAAAATTTATTGCTGACGATGTGGGTACTGCCTAATCTGCTGTGAGTGATATCTGATGTCCTTCATATTTATTTCATCTCGCACATATGTGAAGGTAGGGGTCGGGATAATGTTTGTTGCCAGTACTCATTTTGACAGTACTCAATCGGCCAGAGTCACACCTCTGAGGTCTCTTTGCATTGAACAAAATGCATATGTATTGGGTGTTGGCCCCATTTGTGGGGTGTAATATGACTGCACTGAATCTCCCTTCTTCTGTTCCTGCTCTTCGTCTTCTTCTTTTTTAAAAAATGCTGGCACAATGTCTATGCCTCCCTTTTCATTGACTTCAAGCTGCCACAATTGCACACAGACCTGGTTATAGTTGGCAAAATCACGTGGAAATGATCTTCTTACAATCTTAGTTAGGAACTGCGTAACAGCAGCTTCCCACAATGTCCTAAAAGGGCCCGTTGTTCTCCACTATGCGTATAAGGTTCACATGGATTCCACTACAACTCACTAGTAAACGGCAGCTTTAGTCCAAAAATGCCAGCTTTACTGGCAGGAAGGTCGTTTCTAATGTGCCCAGTGAATGAAAAGGGGATGCTTAGCATTATGACTTCAGCATCATTTCTGCTTTCTTCCTCCGCAAGCCTGCTCAGGTGATTGTTCATGATACCTAAACCTTGGCCCCAGAGTAGAAAGCATGTTGTCCACTTCAGTAAATACCCACTAAATTTACGCGGCCACCTGCACGTGAAGAGAACAGGAGCGTCCTGCCCCTTGTACAGGCGATACCTGTACAAGGGGCAGGTAGGGGAGAGATCCTGCAGTCTGCTCGAGAAAATTCCTCAGTGTGCCATGTGAACA
The DNA here is from genome assembly GCF_048455015.1 of Haemaphysalis longicornis. Classification (NCBI taxonomy): domain Eukaryota; kingdom Metazoa; phylum Arthropoda; class Arachnida; order Ixodida; family Ixodidae; genus Haemaphysalis; species Haemaphysalis longicornis. The sequence goes on along the minus strand of NW_027526203.1, from coordinate 234,689,545 downwards.
TCAATAGGACATATTTGACTTCAATTCAGTTGAGCTCAGGGACAGGCGTCTGCCATTTTGCCTCTGCTGTGTCTTCTTCAAATGTGTGGTAGCATATTATGCATGCCATCGCTACTAAAACTGGTATAGCACAGCTGACAATCAGCTTGATTTACGGGCACCTGGGAGCACTTTTTGCCAGGTAAAAATGTGCAGGGTGGGGGGCCCACAAATTTCAGAGTGCCCGTTTGTATTGAAAAGTGCCTGAAACTATCTTCAGAGTCTGCCTCGTAGCTATATAAGGTTCTTCAGATTGGAGGCTTACCTTGTGCATCTTTTTTTTTTATGTCTGGATATTGTCAGCCAAAGGTGATTGCAAATTCATCTTAGCACAATTGGCCATCTGCATGTTGGAGATATGTTGCAGATGGTCAATATGTTGCACTCGATGCCATTTCATTGCAACAGTGGCCCCATGGGGATCGCTTCTTGTGGCGGTCCTTAGGCTCATCCTGTCTACTGACATTCTGTGAAATTGTATCTGCCATGAAGTGCCATGTGAAGCTTGCCTCAATATGGCTTTCGCTTTCCCAGTCGGAGTAACGCCTTCCTACCAAGTGCCAAACATGGTTCCTGTGCCTATTGCCCTCTGCACTGGAGGGGTTTTGGTGCGTGCCAAAATGTCATCCCGTAAGCTTTGTGCTGACCGTGCCTTTTGCTGGAATAGGGTCAGTGAGCTGTTCTCCATTTGTTTGTAAAAACAGAACAAAAAAGGCCACATTAGCCCCACTTTTTTCCCCTTCAGCCCGAGGGGAAAGCAGGGAAATTGTGTGTGGTCTCTTCTGGTTTGATAAGTCTACCAACACCTGCCAGAGGTTATAACGATGTGAATCTCGCATAGTATTTGTGTGGCTTCAAGTTCCCCCTGGTAGAGCTCCACCAGGGCCAGCGTAAAGCTACATGGTTACGTGATTGTGTTCAGTCAGCAGGATTCGAAAATGATAATGTTTGTTTGGGAAAAGTGCCAAACATGGTTTTGTGGATAACTTGGCTTCTGTTTTATTATTATTTATTTTTTGTATTTGTTTATTCTGAGTAGCCTGCAACAGATTTGGTTTGAGCTCTTTTCTTGCAAGTGTCTTGTTCCCCCTACACGTCACTGCTTCCAGCTTGTTGCCATTGCATAAAACATTGCAGTCTGCCAAATTGGTCACTCTTTTTACAAGGTTGTTTTGGTAGACTGGCCTCTGTATTACTCACCAAGATGAGGGGGTCACATCTCACACATTCCTGAGTCTCGATAGCCAGCCACTCAAAGTTCTAGTGCACCCCTCATGCTTTCAGAATTGAGCCTGTTGAACTCACGTTGATGTGTGCGTTTTTTGTGTGTGTTTTCACATCCATTACATATACTGTACCCTTGTGCCATCATGTAGATAGACACATTTTTAAGTTCCTGATTATTCTCAAGTAAGTTACGTCGTCGTACTTACATCGAAGGCATTGTGTGTTGTGCAGGCATTCGGTGCACGGCAGTCTGTTACACCAAATACTCTTTGTCACAGTCCCATTGCACCTTCCTTACTTGCACAAATTTATACCTGTGATCGTAGCAAAAATATGAACAAGTCACCCAGCAAAGGATGCGTTGGCTTGGATAGTTACGACTTGTGTATCGCTTCAATGTCAGCATGTGGCATTGTTTTGCCTGGACAGTTAACACTGTGTGTGGCACTACAGGTGGAATTAACGTATTTCTTTGTTTGAAGCCCCCTTCCCCCCGGAAGTGCTGGTTGTTTGCTGTCTGTAATAATACATCGATGTGGTGCTCTTGCTAGGCCAAGGGTTTGCTGAGGAAGGATTTGTAGGTGATAAAGCCTGTGCATGGGTATGCGAAGAACATACCATAAAATCCCGAGAGATAGCCCACCTAAGATCGAGAGCAAATCGAGTGAAAATATGACGGGGGCTAACTTTCGGTGTGCAGTAAAAAAAAGTTGAGAAATGTATCGCAGCCAAAGAACGAACACGCGTTTATTAGGACTGTATTCATTCGTCGTCAAAACCGTCGAACAAACAGTTGCTCTCAGTGTCAAACAAAAGGTCGACCACCTCCTCACGCACGGAATTCGACTTGGTTGGCAGGGCAGCAGAAGGAGGGATCGCCGAAACGAGCCGCTCATGAAGCTCTCCGTCTTCTGATCCATCGAGGGCTGTTGATATACCGCACCTTTTCAGGTTCCTGTGACCTGTGACCTGTTATCGCACCCTACCCACGCTAGCTAACCTCGTTTCCACGGGCGTCATCCCCGGCTGGGATGATGCTATTGTCAGGGGTGGGCTATTTAAGGTGTTTTTGAAAAAAAATGGAAAATCGTGCCAAAAGCAGTGGTGGGTTATTTTTCGGGGTAGGGGCATCTCTCGGGATTTTACGGTAGATGTTTTTCCAATTTCTTCAATTTATGCACTATACGTTCTAAAAAGTGCACTTTTTTCAGTGCGCAGTATGATAGGAAGTACAAATGCAAAAAAATCTGGCATTAACATGTTACGTGACAGAATTGACACAAACCATGGTTGAAGGTGAAGAGATGAGGTGAAGAGGTGAAGAGATTTATCTACACGATGTTGGCCATGAGAGGGAGCCTGCGGAGGCTGCTCTCTGCACACAGTTTTGACTTCATTGGAGGTTGGTACTGCAACACCATGTTCCACTGCCTTCGTCGTCGTCTTGTCGTTACGTAGCCCCCCCTTCAACCATCCCGGACAACACCGCATTAGCCAGGAGAGTGGAGTTAGAATGAAAGATGGGTGAGAGAGAGAGAGAGAAGGAACTTTATTGTAAAACCGCCGACTGTGCAAGGGCCCCTGCACTAGTTTTTATGGGTGCAGTGCATCGCACCAAGGCAATGCAGTGTCCTCTGCTAGGCATCACAGTTCTTGTAGGGAGGGGTTCTGGGTCAGTCGGGGGGCGGCTTCCCATGACAAGGTTGAGGGGATGTGGGTGATGATGGGGTGTAGGCACTTGCGCTGCATATAGGATGAGGATAACCGATGAAAGAAAGAGTCCTTGACGCCACAGATGAGGATGATAGTCTTGGTGCGGACTGACCGCGGAACAGCAATGCCTGTCAAAGCAAGGGGGAAATGTCGGAGGCCCTTGCAGACGTGCCAGAGAACTGGGAACGGAAAGGGCATCGTAAAGTCGCAGCTGGTCAGTTCTCAGCTGGTCTGGACAAGTCCTGCCGAATCATAATCTGAGGGGAGGGAGGGAGGGAGGGAGGGAGGGAGGGAGGGAGGGAGGGAGGGAGGGCTAACGATGAAATACGGAAAGAACAGTGGGGAATCCAAAACAGCCAAGGTAACCAAAAGAGAGGCAAGGCAGATTGAAACGAATAAATGGAGGGAAAAAATGGAAGCTAAAACGTCATTAGAGATGTACAGGGCTGAGAAGATGAACATCAGAAAGGAAAATTTCTACGATAATTCCCAGGGCAGTGCTTTGCTTTTTGAGGCTAGAGCAGGTTGCCTGCGAACTAAGAGTTTTGTGGGGAAGTATTCACAAAATGATGGGGTATGTGTGGTCTGCGGAAAAGAAACAGAAACTATGCGGCACATAGTGTTAGAATGTGAGGGTGTCCATCCAAATCTACATGAAGGGAATATTGGGCTTCCAGAAGCCCTAGGATTTAAGGGTATCACAGAGGAAGTTAACTTCAAGGCTGTCGAGGGGACGAAAAGATGATTAGAATGCTGGTGGACGAAAAGCAGAGAGGGGAATATTGCCTAGGACACTTACCACCTTTAACAGGGAAAAGAAAGTATTTCGGGCCTAATAAGCGTTAGTGCCTGCCCTAAGCAGTGCTAGTATTAAACCAAGAGTGTAAAACATGGTTATATTAGTCCTTTTTGGTAAGATGACATGTCATCACCCCGCTTCAAAAGGGAAACCAATAGGAATCATCATCATCATCATCGGAGGGAGGGAGAGAGAGAGAGCATTTTTCTTTGCCCTTCTATAAAGACCTCTGCATTGCTAGGGTGGGACTCCTGTTACCAGTCATCCCCGAGCCCTGTCTTAATGTGTTGGAGGAGGGCCTCCCAGAACTCTTCTGCAAGTGTCCTGTGAGTGTTCTATAAGTGGTAAAGAGGAGGCCAACTGTCTGATTGAGTGTAGGTCCCAGCTGATAATCTTCGTGCGGTTGTGGAGAGCAAATTTGGGCTGTTTCTTGGGAAGTGGGGGGGGGTCAAGCCATTCTGTGTAAGTGCCAGGGGAAGGGAGTCAATAAATGTGTGCCTTGTTTGCGCTATCCTACTTGTAGTGTTGGTTGTTAGGGCACCCGTGCCCACAGTGTGGGCAGCTAGGGCATTGGCTAGGGTGGCCAGGTTTATCTTGTATGTAGTGGAGGGTGTTGGGGAGGGGGGGGGGGGGGGGGGGGTAGGGCACCTGCTTGGGCTCTGAGGATGCAGCTTGTCTTTGATTGGGGCCAAGAGATAGGGGGGTGCAGTGCCGAGCTGAACCAGCTCTGGGTGCTTGGCTTTTTTTCAGCATGGCTCAGGTGTCGGTTGTGTTCCTCTGGCAGCGCAATTGGAGGCTCGGACTCGTGGAAGAGAGTTTTGTGCGCGAGTTGGTGAGCTGTCACATTGCCTGGTGTTTGTTGATGGCAGCAGACACGGCAAAGTTCAACTGGTCAATCCAGTTGGGAGGTTGTGTGTTTCGAAAGCATTGCTTAGGTGCTTGGATATTTCATTGTGGCAGAAGAGGCGGCTCGCATCCTGGCTGTCAGTCCATATTAGCAGTTTTCTCTGGCCGGTGAAGTTCATACGGCATCTGTCATAGCTAGTTCTCCAACGTAATCAGGATTTTGAATCCCCAGGAAGCAACGGGCGCTTTGCCATTCCCCTAGTGTGTGGTGGTAGCAGCTATACTGTCTACTGATACAGCAGCATTCGCGTAGACTGGAATGCCGCCCTGGTCTATCTTCTGCACTATTAAATGTAGGGTGGCATGCGCTCTGTGGGCTTCATGCGCATTGTCATCGTTCACACTCGTGTGGCGGGAGAAGTCAGAATTGGCAGGTAGGCCTAAGGTGGGGGTTCTTTAATATGGCCTTCTGCTTCCTCCAAATGAGCTTTAAGTGTACGGAGTGTGGCTCATCCCTGTCTAGAGGGGCGCAACTGAGATTTTTGCATTTCTTTGTAGAGGTATATACTCGGGGAGAGTGTAATGTAGACTCCCATTCGTTGGCTCTTGTTTAGTGGAGTGTTATTTGGACGTCGCAAGGCAAGGAAGGAAGGAAGAAAGACTTTGTTGAATGCCTGCAACAGACAGTGTGTACACTGCGCCCGGGCGTAGCCACTCAAAGACCGATTTGTGCAGTTATGTTTTCAGTTTTTCCATGTGAGTACGGGTCAGTCACACGTCCGTCATGCTGCATACATGATCATGTTATTTCACTCCCTGTCACTTTCTTGAAATGTGTTATATCATTTGCGTGGTCCGAACGATTGAGTCGTGATCTTTTTAATCTGCGTATAGGCTTTGCCCTGTTGACAAAGCCAAAAACCAAGTACTCAGATTGTTCTTTCTTTCTTACTATGGGGTTACCGGCTAGTGTCAATTTGATCAGATTACCATTGCAATCAGTCTGGTTGGGTGGACCGTCTTCCACTACGACATATCCGGTCTTAGACAGGAGCAGCTAAGACAGCCTTTCATGTATGCACTGGCTACATCAATTACTTCCTGTAGTTTGTGCTCCTGGTGCCCTGGGGAGCCCTGACCATGGGGAGTCCAGACAGCACCACAAAGTCAGATCATCAGAGTAGATTGAAGTGAACATCGGCAGTGGTTTCTGGCTGGCCGGGAAGTCCTTGAGGGCTATGTGAAACAGACTTGGGGAGAGAATCGAGCCTTGTGGTACTCCCTTGCTTGGTTTGAAGGGGCATACCAAGCAGGCTGCCTGAGAGGACTTCCGTGGATCAGCTGCTTAGAAGTTTCATATGTAATTTACATACACTCGCCTCATTGGATGCTTTGCTGAGGACACAGGGCTGAGGAATGGGCGCATCCATGGGCTAAGCAGTCCAACGCGATTAAGTGCCTTCAAGCTTCCACATCAGTCGTCGACATGGGGCGAAGCTGTAGGCCAGAATGGGGATCGTGCTACAACCTTCACCAAATGGGTTGTGCGGAGGCAGGAGAGAGGCAATGCAGAGGGTAGGGCATTTTGCACATCTGCTGAACTCGATTTTTAAAAGCGGCAGCCGGATGGTTTTTTTGTTGTCCTGCTCAGTGTGTCATCAACAGGACACGATAATCCCCAACAAAGCAGGAGCATAGGAGCATGACACCCAGCGGTCTTGACAGCGACTACACTTCTGAGGAAGAAGGCAGTGGAACAATTGGCCTCTTTTTTTGCCTGCCTGCTCAGAGTGGTTCTGAGTAGCCCCAAGCAGCCCGTATTTTGTTTGCCCATAGAACGCCTATGGTGGGAGCAGCTCTGGGCTGCTTGGAGCTGCTCAGAACCACGATTTGGACCGTGGCAGCTGTAATGAGAGTTCTAGTGGGTTTGCATGGCTCCTGGGGAGTGCATTTGAATGAGTGTTCCCTTTTTCTTACCTTTGAATGGGTATTCATATTGCATGTCCAGCATATGCACATGCGTCATATGTCCAGCTTTGCACATGCTGTTTTTTGTCCTTGGAATTGTGTGAAAGTAAGTTTACTTCGCGCGTATTGGTTATTGTTTGTTAAGCACAAGCATTGGCATGATATTGGAGAAATATTTCCACCGGACTGGAGCATCTCCTAGCTTGTCGCAGAAAGGATGCCTGCAAGGGGGATTAAAAAGGGACAAATTCATTTCACTTTTGAAGCCCGTGCGGCAAAGGAAGCTCGGTTTGGCTGTCAAGCCATTTTGAAAAATGAGTGCTGACCGAAATTGTCCACCACAAGTGTCAATACATCTAGAGGCAACACGTTGCTGTGACCTGTGAGTGAAGCCTTTGTCAACCCCAGGAGTAGCTATCCATCAGGCACAGGCGATGAAGCCGTCATTGGTCGTAAGCTGCACCCCGTGTTATCCATGTGCGGTGCCAGCACAGTGTTCACAGCCAGGGCCACTGAGCTGAACTGAAGTGAGCTTGCACATTCTGCATTTGCCTGGCAGTGTTGTATGCAGATGTGCATTGTTAAATTCAAGAGAGTGCGAGTAATTAGTTACGTAAGGGCATTTGAAATAGTAGCACCCAGTAAACCAAACAAGAATTTTCACGCCAATTTTTGGCCAGCATTCTGAGGTCAATGCGTCGTCGAGGGGATACAGGCATTCTTAACGTAACGGGAGCAGTAGGAGTGGGACGTAGAAACTAAATTTTGTAAGTAATAAGGTGGAAAATTTTACACTAAAAAATTACTTAATAAATTTTTTAATTGATGCAAATTGTACAGCTACACTGGAGTGAAGCAGCAAATAAAAAAAAAAGGCAGAGAAACTCTTAACTGGCTGCAATTTCTTGATCTGTGGAGCACAGTTCAAGGCTGTTCCTGATCTGTAGCGTGAAACCAGATATTCCAGGTGCAATTCCTCGAGGCCCTACTCATTTGCACACATGCTCCTGCATAATTCAGTTCATTTGCAAACTTTGCAGCAACATTAAATTTACAGTCCGAGGTCTGCATAGCATCTCCACTTTCCTTTAGTAGCCTTTCGAAAAGCAACTCAGTGGCCAACTGGCGCCCTTGGAATCATCAGGAACATTGTGCTGAATGGAATTTCTCACAGTTAGTGTTGAATTTCCAAGCTTGCTCTGTGCAAAATGTAGCACTTGCAAATTTACATCCACCAAGTTTCGGGGGCGCATCCTTTCTTAGAGCTTCTGGAAAAACTCTCATGTTGCAAAATTTACTTAACACTTAATGAGTGTCTTCCTTGGCGCGCAATCGCCCCGAAGATAAGACCAGTACTAGAAAGTACAACCGCTGTCTATTTGTTGCAAGCATTGGAAGTAAGTAAAAAAAAAAAAAAACAATTTTAGTATCAGCCAATGTTCCGTGTGTCACGTCTTGTGGCTACGTGGTGAAGAAACATTGGGCAAAGTGCAGCATTTTTTGCCGGATGCTGCCTGCCGCAGCTGTGGCTCCTGAGCGCGCCTGTCCAGCTTCCTTCATCTTTGCGAAGTACAGTTCACGTGCGTTGCCATTGCCACTGATGCTGTGGGGCAAATGTGCACAATACTCACTCCAGCTGAGCCCTGCCTGTGTGTCCTGCTTGAGTTCAACAGCCTTTCTCTTCTGAAAGCTGACCCTGTCTGTGTCCATCACTGTGGCTTGCATGCACATCACCTTCCGCTTGTTGTGTAGCCAAATAGAGAATGTCATTTCACCGCAAGTAGCGTGCATCATTGCTTTGTTTCCTGAAACGGAGTGTTCTGTTGCATTTATCGACTCTGTGCAGTGCAACTTTTTGTGTGCGACATCGTAATCTGCCAGTGAACTAGACGCTGCCTCACTATGTCCAGTAATGTAGATGGGGGAAAAAATCAATCCTTTTGTGTGGTCTACAGCTGTTAAAATTGAGTGCTCCATTTCCCTTCCAAGTGGAACTAATCAGTTTCTTGCTGATAGAGCACCTTGTATCTGCAGTGTGAATAGCTCCGGCATTGCAATCCGCATTGTGTTAGTGTTCAGTGTGCAGGCTGCAGTGTGTCTAGTAGGCCCGCAGGCTGCTTTGTGAGGTTGAGAGTAGTGGGCACAGCTCGTTTGTCTTCAGTTGAACGTGAGGAAGTCTGACATGTTCCTATGCACTCCAAGAGAGCAAAACAAAACAGCTCGGGGTCAATTTCATGTGCCTGTTGCAGTCACTGTGAGCACGTTCTGGCGCACGACTACGCGGCTGCAGCAGCACACAAGGTGTCGTCTTGAGTGTGCAGTCGAGCTGGTGTAAAGAAGGGCATTTTACCTATGGACGGGGCATTACGTTCGCCAGTGCATTTCACTGTGAGTGAGGCTTTTGTCGTAATCCTCATTCTGGCACACTGCAAGGTGTGTTGTCGTGCTTGGTTTGAAACGCCACTCCTGGGCAATTGCAGTGTGCCATCATCACTATTTATGAGGCATTGTGTTGTGCCATAAAAAACGGTTTTGTATAAGCCATACTCAATGTGCCACATTTTCCTGTCTACTTAATAATGTCACATGAACACCACCCACATACTTTTGCATGCCTTTTGAAGATTTTTTTTTTTTTTTTAAGTAAAGAAGAGTGCTCTGACCTTTCTCCTCCTTAGTGAGCATTACTAAATAAAGAATTTTCAGCGGTTGTCATGTGCATCTGCCTCATGAACGTTTTGATGAAACCGATGTAACGTACCATATTGTAATTTTGTTGCAGTTTGAACACAGCTTGAGTGACAGTGCTGTTGCACTACTCAGCAAGGCCTGTTTCCATGGACTTTTGGGGGTAGGGGAGGGCCTAAAATGTTTTCCTAAAGAAAGCTTGGGAACACAATGCGAGGAAAACATTTCAGTTTTTGTAAAAGAGAGGTATGGTTTTTGGCTTACCTTTGTGCATCTTTCCTGTGAAAAAAAGCCCACCACATATTGGAGGCGCCACGCCAAAGCACCATAGTGGCCCCAAACGCATAATGCAGGATAGAAAAGGGGTGCGCAGCATGTGAAACATAGGAAGGTTTTGTTTGGATACTGACTGGTTTGGAAAAAAAAAGTTGGTGCTGTGCATGCTGTTTGAGTGTTTGAAAAGCTTTGACAGGCAAGCGGTTTCCCACCAGAACGAAGTGTACATGGCTATCACTTGGGGCACTGACACAAAATTTTGAAGGCGAGATAACTTCGGAGATAGATTGGTGGGAACACATATACATCATCTGCAAAATATCAGCGGTGAATACAGCCTAGAACATATTTAAAATCAATTTTGAAGTGTGCGAAACGCAACCGAGCGGCCAGCAGAGGACCACGCGCAAGTGTAAATAAACAACATCCAAACACGTCACGAGTTTGTGTTTGCCGCTTCCGCACTGCCGGCTCGCCGCTCCAATCGGAGGGCCGGAGGGCGGAGCTTCTGCTCTCGAGAACGAACGACCCGATCGTTGGCGGCGGAGGCGCCGTGACTTCGTCAGCTCATAGGGCAGCTGGCCGCGACCAAAGTTCTACAGCGATTCCAGGCACTCTGTTTCTATTACTGTTTATTACCATTGGATGCGGAAACGCGCCGGAGGCACGAAAAGCCCACTGAGCAAGCCGCACGGTCGCTGTGCAGGCGGCGGCCACGGCCGCGAAGTGGCCCACGCCGGCGCAGGTAGCTCGAGTGATAGCTTGTTACCGCTGCACGAAATTGTCCCCAAGTCCCGACCATGGTGGCTTACATGAGAAAGGAATTAATGATGCCATGGCGGGTTGCATTAAAAATTGTCATCTGCACCGCTTACGAGAGCGGCACTCGAATATCCGCCGCAGTGCTAAGCCGAACACATCTGTAGGCGGACCTGTAGGCAGACCGGCCGGCTGCTCCCAGCCACGGCCGGACTGGAGCAGCGGCGAGCGCGCACTTTAACTGCGCGCCCGCCGCTCCTCCAGCCCGGCCGTGTCCCAGCGCGCGTCTTGCCACCCACCGTCTCGAGCGGCGCGCGTCGTTCGTTAGCCGCGGTAGCATTTGCACTCGCAGCGCCTGCGTCACATCCACGGTCGCTTTTTAATTAGGCGCCTCACGAGATCAGTACGGGGGGGCATTCGCAGAAACTGCCGTCGATGCGGATTCGACAGTGCTACGGCGGCTCTGCTCTGTAACTGTGATATCCCTCCGACGGTCACGTGGTCAGCTTTGTTCACACAAAATCCATCGTTTCGCGGCACTCGCTGAAACCGAAACTGCGACTGGCCGCATTGAAAATGCCTCATTAAACAACCGTCGCACGCTGAAGCAAATGAGGTTTCTACAGGTTATAAGTAGGTCACTAGCTACTTATCGCAACAAAAAAAACAAGATGCAAAATTTTTGAGAAAACATACAAATAGCATGTATAATGCATTTCTTGGGGCCAAATTTCAGCGTTGCATTGTACTGTGTATGTGCGCACGGGGAGTCTGATTATTGGGGGCTGGCGAGAGCGGTAGCAAACCAACCAAAGCATGTGCTGCCATCGTGAACTGCCACAAGCGCACTTGTATATTTGCCTTATAACACGAACAGCAGGATGAATTTTGCCTTGAACATTCCAGTATGCGCAGTTTCTTTCCTGGCTTACTTCTCTGCCTACTCCAGTGGCAGGAGTCCCTCATTTTGAATCCTTTTAAGTATGCGAGCAATTATATGTGGAGTCAGTGAGGAAATCCGTCTGTCTGTAATGCACCATGTGTCTTGCTTTTGCTGCATAAGAAAACGCTATAATAATAAACATAAACATCGGATGTAGGACGCGATAGGTATAAATGAAAGGATGCGGTCTTCATATTTGAACTGGTGACTTCCCATTTGGGCGTGTTTCACCTTTTCTATTGATGCAAAAAAAAAAAAACAATAGTACCAGTGTGCCAACACTGGAGGACTGCCAGAGAGAGATTCCGTTCCCATGTGGGTCCAAGCCCGTCACTTATGATAAACTTTGCTCCACCTAAACCACCCTACAAGGTACCAAACAACTATTTGTGTAAAATAAGGCCCAAGACTGATATAAGAAAACACATTTAGCATAAAAAATTATCGGACTTTAAAGATCCCTTCAACAGCTGGGGCTCGAACCCCAGCTGCTAGAGTCAGCCTGCACTCTACTCTTGGGCGGCGATGCCAAACAATGAGTTCTTTCAATTGTTACTGAAAAGAACAGCGGGCGTGTTGAAAAAGAACTAGTAGACAGTGTTTGGCAAAACAGGAAGCATCGGGCGTGTACCTGAATCGGAACGGAAGTTTGCCTTGCTGAAATCTTGGTCACCTTGAGTTTCTTTCCAAGCGTCCTCTATGGGAAAACAGAATTGATATGGGGGACTCGAGGTCTAGTCAGGGATGGGGAAGGCTGTAAAGGAGGTGAGAGTGTCTGCATCCTCTTGTCAAGTCCACAGGGACATGTCTTTGCGAGTCCATGTCAGGACCCACTCATCAGGACCCACTCCTGGGGGGTCCTGATGTGTTTGGCGGAAAATGGGCTCTTCTCTCCGTGGCAAGCCCCGAGCACTTCCACAGCATGTGCTGCATTGTGGGCCTTTCTGACGATTCGTGTCGTATTTCGATACGCGCAGGCTGTAGCTAGGCTAATCGGCGCTAGCATAGGCATTCATTGCGATGGTTGCGAACACCCCTGTAGCGCATGCTTCAGAAACCGACTCCACTATGCAAGCACGATATCGTTTATGAAAATGATGTGCTTTAATGCATTCTGATGTATTCGATGTGCTTCCTGCTTTGTTGGAAACGATGCTTAGTCTTTTTTTGTTGTTTTGCTGCCCCTCTTGCATGGGCCTAAATAGTGGCCTGCTGTACATATAAATAAATAAATAAATGAAATAGAGAAATAAATACATGAGACAAAATCCGTGGCAAACGTTTTCCCACTATTGCAGTGTTGAAGGCCTTGCCCACTCTTCTCAATATATGCACGCAATATCTCTCTTTTTTTTTCATTCGGCCAGGAAAGATGCTTGTGGGAAACGAAATAATTTGGTTGTTGTTGGCAAGATACGCTTCATCACGCGGTTGTTTTTCAGCTCCCTCAAATTCCACCAAGAAGCATGCGGCACCAATTAACGCGAACGCTCTCAAGCACACGCGTTCACACCCTGCACAACGCGTGTTTATGTCGTAAATTTGAAGTTAATGCCAAAAGAACCGCAGTCATAAATAATATACGTGACGCTATTGTACAAAAAACAGTTAAAGGTGTTGTGCCACCAAATTTGTTGCTTGTGCATTCTTTGTTGCAAACGTTTTATATTTCATTAGAAAGCATGATACATGCTCTCACATGCACATATTTTGAGTAAAGAATTTATTATCGCACGATTCATGTGAACAGGATTCGGTTTCGGTTTCTGGGCGCCGATTCAAGCAGTGACGTCAAAGCGTTGCGCCATAGCCTCCTTTAGTAGGTTATATAGGAGGCTATGGTTGCGCGGACGCTCTGCCACGCGTGTCTACCATGCGGCGCTGCGGTACGTTGCGACTTTACTGCGGCGTCTGCTCCCCCACATACGTGCTTCACCACGGAAGTAAACACGCCGACTCGTCACGTCAAGCCGCGACAGCTCCGACGCGGATTCTTTGTCTGCCGCCTCGGATGCAGACAAATGAAAACCATGGATTTGCAAACCATAAAAATGCTAAAAAAACGCTCAAAAAAAAAAAAAAAAAAAAAAAGCTGCCCCCGCCGCGAATCGAACCGGCAACGTTGACCCGATGGGCGGAACGCGCGAGACCACTGAGCCAGCGAACAAACGATTCCACTCCGCGATATAGCCGGTGTACTAGATGGAGGCCCATCCTTGGAGTCGTACGTCGGTATTTACTAGCTAGTTTACAGAATTCCTGGCTTGCAAACTCACATTTTTTAAATAGCGCTTGCGCAGCAAGGTTCCGCGAAGCCCCCGCGACAGCTTATCGCCATCAACTCTGCTCTTCTGCGAAAGCGCTCGCAAAAATAAGTGTGCCCGGCTGCGACTGCGATTTTGCACTGAAGGGATAGTGCTTGCCGTACTTTGGTTTTACGTTTTACGTTAAAAACCTTTGCCGATACTGATCTCTTATTACCCAAATTACCCTACGTAACTGTTCTTCTGCACGAAACTGACCTTATATTTTCTACAGGCGAGCCGATCGCACACGCATTCCGGGGTAGCGGCGTCGCCGAAGAGCACGGCCGAAGCGTCGAACGCCAAAATACGGATCGCATTAGCGCTAGTGTTGAGTTGTATGGGCTTCATGGAACTTACTGAGTTTATTACCCTCCAGAAACTAACAAAATAGAGCCGCGTTCATTGCGGCACGAATGTTGTCGGGGCGCAGTTTTCGCTTCTCGGTCGATTGACGACGCGTCGTGCGACCAGTCAGGCGACCGGTTTTGTTCGCGTCTTCGGTCGGCGAGTCAGTCACACTACGGCGACTTTCCATCGGCCGACGTGTTTGTGTCGCCGTCGGCGTGGTGTGACAACGCGGTCTGGCAATTCGGCAGTTGGCCGATGTTTTAACGACTCGTCGGCGTCGCGTCGTCGTCGCCGTCGTATCGGTATAGTGTGTCGATACGACCAAGCGACCAAACAAACTGTGGTAACTGGAGTTCACGTTCACGTCGCTCGAGTAGCTAGCGTTGTATGACGTCACAAACTTTGCTGCGCTGGCAATTCACTGACGTCATGGTTAGTGGCGCTAGCGATGGGTCCCGATTTCCAGAAGAGCATTTAGGTAATTTTTAGAAGCGAATTAAAATATATATTAAGCGCTTGCTGTACTCAGCACTTCGTGTTGAGGGTCGTTGCATGCAGAGGAAGCCTACAGCAGGCTTTTTACAGACTTAAAATTTGGTGGCACAACACCTTTAAGCATTTTTTTTGTTCAGGTTCATGCTTGAATGGCATGATGGATGGTTATAGCTCAGGATTTGCGATTTATTTGTTAAATAGTATTTGCACAAGCCTGCAATGTGGCGTCTGATAGTGTATTGCAATGATTAGACGTCATGTAATTGATGATTACCTAATTTCATTTTTTCTCATTTCGTACGTATAGGGTACGGATGCAGGGTATCCAAAACTCAATCTACAGTGTGTACTTTTTGATAGATACTGAAATGTCAAACAATAAAAAATGCAGCAAGCATAAAATTTTCTATTAAATCTAATTGATATTACGAGAGGGCGATTGGACCAGAGACAATTTCTTTTTTGATGGTGGATTTCTTGCAGTGCATTTATTTGCTCAAAATACTTGCGAAACAATATCCCAAGCTAAGTTAGCCCGTTTCACTAATTATGAAAATATGGAAAAAAAGAAAGTGAGGCATCTAGCAGGCCAACTTTTGAGTAAAACATCTACACATTTACGTGAATACAATACTGGTCACCCCACACTTATATGACCTCTACAGAGGCACTACCATTGTTTACAATATCCACATAACTAAATAACGGTGCTCACTGCAAATAAGAAATCTTAAAAAATCCCAGGCCTTCTCCACTAACGTGAAACCTGGGGAGGGGCAAAGCATGCAGTGTATAAACGTAATTCTTGGTGCCTTGGCGTTTTTGCCAACGGCGATGAAACTGTTGGGGGGTAGAGGTATGCAGCTTAGCTGTAAAAGTCTGCTCTTCGAAGCACGAAGTGTCCCAGCGCGAGGCGTAAACGAGTGTCCCGGTGTTTTAGTGCTGTGTCTACATGAGACGACGGTTATGACGACGACGACATGAGACGCCAACAACCCAAGCCCCCAAGGGGCGTCGCCCCTAAAAATACCTCACTCCACTAAGACAGTTTTGTGTGAATCCAAGCACACGCCACAAATGAAACCTAACATAAATATACACAATATTAAAAAAGATGGAAGAAACACACTATTATTTAAGCTATTACAATACACAGCTGCTTCTACTGACTCTCTCACCGAAACTCCAATCCACTGTTTCCAAGGGCATGTAGACCTCATTATGTGACACAACGTCGCCTACACTGAAAGCCTGCTTGTTCAACCTTTCAGAACGGCCTCTCTAATGTGACGTTAGTTTCTCAGACACAGGAGCGTTGCACCAAAATTTATGACAGATAAAACTGCAAAGAGCAAAGCACGGTACATATTCATTGCATGTGACAAATAAGACCGGTTTTGTTACATACATATGTGGGGTACACAGTGGGGGCAAATGTATCACAACAGTAAGCTGCTTCTGTTGATTCACTAATTATTAAAGGGGCAATGAAGAAAAAATACAAGTTTGGTTCATTAGAAAGACTGCTCTGTCGTGATAACAATGATACCGATTTCATCGCAAACTTCAGGAAAATAACAGAGAGATTATAGAAAACGCATGGAGGAGTGGCGACTCGCTAGCCAGTTTCCGGCAACTTTTCTATGACGTCACAGAATCTTGTTTGGGCGATTGACGGCGGCCGAACTGATCAATCGCCAGGACACGTGACTGGACGATTGTAGTGGGCCACTAGTTCCGTTTGATCGAATCACTTGAATGCTAACCTGCAGTTAAGACACTGAAAATTATGTTTTTAGTGATGGCCCATATGACGTCACTCGTGCCGATAACACGTCACTGTGGCGCGAAATTTGAAAATTCTGAAGTATTTCTTGCATTTTTGTGGGTTCAAAAACGTCTTTCGTGGCCGGAATGGAGCTGAGTGAGGTACTGAAGCCTAACTCTTTCAAGTTAACCGAAGTTGTATTTTGTCTTCATGGACCCTTTAAACCAGAACAGCCACGGGTATATGGATTGTCTCCTTTAGTAACTACACGACACTGACCACACCTAAAAACCTGCTTCTTGAGCAACCTACCAGAACTTCCTTTCCCTTATACAACACACGTGTAACAGAACATCTTCATCAGATGAAAACAGGACCAGCAAAACAAAGCATAAGTCCCTTGCAAATGAAAATATCGTGCTTGCATCGTGGAGTCGGTTTCTGAAGCACGTGCTACCAGGATAGGTTGCACAACCAAGGGCGTTGTTGGTATCAAGCGACCATTAATGTGATGAAAGATAGAGGTGACCGATCGATAGATTACTGTAGGGATTAATCGATGAAGGCATTAATCGCGATAAAATTTTTCACCGGTTAATCGGTTCAACGAAAATTTTTCACCAGTTAATCAGTTCAACTCACGTGAGAGCATTAAACCAGAAATGAAGCTCCCCAAAAGTTTACGTTAGATTACGTTAGATTATCTAATGCTGTCACAAGCTTACATCAAAACAGCCCGCTCATATAATGTCAGGATTAAGACTGCACGTTCCAGCCACATCTACTACGCGGGGTCTACGGACCTTTTTCCAGTACCAGTCCCTCTACCGGCCACCCCGGCGAACTAAAAATCGCAGTAAGGCACGCCCCCAAGAAAGTTTCCTCCCCAACTTCTTGACAGCGATTGGACGCTACGGGCAACTCGCCTTGCGGTCAGCTCAGCCGACCCGCGTGCTTGGTTTGCAGCGATGCGAGGTTGTCGGAGCACTTAGCAAATGACGCCCGCACCCAGAGAGTGCAGGCAAAAGGTAGCGGCTACACGTGCAATCCCTGACTTTCCGAGAACTCGTGCACAAAATATCCTGGTCCTGCAGTCCCTCCAAGACTGGCCCGTCACCCGCACCTTTCACATGAATGCCACGGTTGCAGGCGCACATTCTCGCGACTAATCTGCAGTGTTCAAAGCGCCCCCCCCCCCCCCTTTTTTTTTCCGTTACCTTCTCACTGGCAGCCATGTGCTCGCAGCATGGTCAACCTCAAACGTCTTTGTCCCTTTTCTTAGAAAGCCATTATTGTGGGCACGTACGAACCCACCACGCGGTGTCGAAAGAGAAAAAGAAAGAAAACGTGTAGCGCTAGTATAGCCGCTCCCTAAGCAGAAAACTGAGTGGCCCCCTTTTGTTTATTTCTCCCGAGGCGCCTGCCAAGAATGGCGGACCGGCAGCCCGCGCATGCGCAGATCGCTACTGGAAAAAGGTCCATTTAGCGCGCCATCTGGACAACCACTCACATAGACAATATATTGCCTTAAAGTTTAAGTATACTATATATGATTTTGACTCTCCATAGCAAAAGAAAAAAAAAGACTTCGAATTCGAAATGTAGTTTTTGGCACCAACCGATT
Organism: Haemaphysalis longicornis; assembly: GCF_048455015.1. NCBI lineage: Eukaryota > Metazoa > Arthropoda > Arachnida > Ixodida > Ixodidae > Haemaphysalis > Haemaphysalis longicornis. The sequence goes on along the minus strand of NW_027526203.1, from coordinate 234,671,746 downwards.
TACCGATCAATTAATTGATTAAAGCCTGTCGATTAATCCGATTATTTTTTTAAACCGATACCCAGCTCACGGTGTAAGAATGTTCTTACACCGTGACCCAGCCTTAAATTGCTCATGCTAGCGCCGATTAGCCGAACCACAGCCAGCGCTTATCGAAATTTGACACGAATTGTCAGGTGAGCTGTTAGTAGCTAGGCTAAGCTAAATGCGCCGAATGCCTCGCGCTTTACGCTCACATTTATTTGTCGCGATCTTATATGCGGTGACGGCGCTTCTCCCTGCCGACGGCACCAGTGGCGTAGCCAGGGGGGGGCTGACCGGGCTTCAGCCCCCCCCGAAATTTTTCCGGCCGTCGCCGTGCTGCCTGTATGCCTGGACGTCGCCTGTGAACAAAGCTGCATATCCTTCGAAAGTGCCACTAATAGAAGCATTCACGACTCAATGTCGGCCCTACGCAATTGTGTTTACACAAAACCACGGCCGGACTCGACTATTTTTCCGCGCTGCGATCAAGGGAGTCGAGTCCGGCCGTGACAAAACGAAGCGCCGGAAGGGTGCGAACCGCTGAGGAATGATTGCGGAGGGGGCAGCCCCGAAAGCCACGGCGCGTTCGGGTGAGCTCAGCGCACGGGACGCAAAAGGCATGCGTTGTATCTCTTTGTGCGAGACATGTGGCAACACAGAGAATAATTGGCCGGCTGAGTCGTTCTCAGCAGAGGAGATAGACTCGGCCGGGGAAGCAAGGAGTGGTCCGCACTAACTCGCGGCGGAAAAAAATGGGGACCGCCGGCCATTGATGGTTGAAGACTGGTACGATGCAGGCCCGAAAGAAAACAGACGATCTTTGTATGTTAAGCAGAAGAACGTGCAAGCGGCGGTGGCTGACCACGGCCGCTTCACCTCCTAGAAAGGGGAGATCAAGCGGCCATGGGCACACATTCAAGACTCCTGCAAGGTAACTGAAGAATGCGATGGGGCTACGTAATGGATGAAACATGCAGTTTAGCTGGATGAATGTCGTGCGCAGGCAGAGGGCCTTTGCGAATGAAACACACAGCAAGGTATGCCCTCTTCCTCGCGTCAGCCCTTCATTCTTTCTTTTTCACGTTTCTGTTGAGCCCGGAAGGGTTATGTTGGAGTGGGCTCAGATTGCACGCACTGAGTGTCCCCTTCCGACGGCGATGTTGCGACAATCACTTTCACCCCTGCGATTAGGAGCTTTGTTCGGCGGTATTCTAACCTCCTGGGAAACTGGAGAACAGCGGGTCGACAAAAAAGGCGCGCTGCGGCTCCCCGAGCCAGTCCCAGACTTTATCCTAAATGTGAAGGTACGACGGCCACCAGCCCTGCCACAGGCAGACGGCGTCGCGACAGCAACAACGATCAGATGGCCATATTCTACCTCGATCACAACTAAAGCCCCTCCATTGCGTCCACGGCCGCTTTTTCTCGGGACTGCGGCTGCCCAGAGCAGTGTATATTCAGCTAGGGGCCTGAAACACAACGGCAATATGCCGCGAGGATAGAAGCGCCCCGGTTTTGAGAAGCTCATGTTACAAGTGCCAACACCCAAAAGAGGCCTCAAATTGTAAGTCATTTTCTTCCAATGATTAATCCTTGCATGATCACTGATGTCTTTTGGCGATGGAGGTTGCATTGTACGTTATAAGTTGTGCAATGCAGATCAGTTATGCATTCTTTGATACTTAAATAATCATTTCCTTATATTTACACGATGCCACAGCACCTTGTGTCTGCGAGCTAAAAATGAAATGTGTATCTCGTTTTATTTTGAATGAAGTATTTGCGTTTGAATTGGTCGTTGAAAGCGCCCACGGTGGAGCGGATAGGTGATTTTAATGAGGGAAAACGTAAATTGAACTCCTGTAAAAGCCTAGATATTTTATTATGCACGAAGTTTGAGAGGGTTACTCAGAGTGTATCGGGACAGCCTTAGTATCAGTACATGAAGAGTGAAAAATATATTTGTTCTGGCTGCAGTTTTAATAGTTTGCTTTTGCTGGGACGAAACTCCATGTGAGGTAGCCGCTGTCGCATTGTGTGCGCGTTATCGGGACTTTTGTTACCGCGTTTCACATCTACGCGTGCATCCACTGCTACACCCAATTTTAAACCCATAGCAGCGAGCACAGCGCAAGTGAAAGACCTTCGTACTGGTGGCGAAGAAACGAACGTGCCTTTATGGTAGAATTTTCTTTTAACTCTTCCTGGCCTTCTTTGAAGTTCTGTGGACGCAGGAGTATCGTTCTTTCAAGGCTCAATCGGTAGTGCAAGACAACAGAATTTCCTAATTAAATAAACGGGCTACAGACCGCAGGCCCTCTCAAGAGCACCAGCACACCTCCGCCCTCCTCCTCCCCTCTCCGCCCCCCCCCCAACACCTCCCCCCCCCCCCCTTCACATACGGGTGCGCGCTGTTGTCTTCCTGAATCCACAACTGCTAATTTTGAGCAATCGTCAGCATTTCTTACGTAAGCGAAATGGCCCAGGAATTAACACGGTAAACAACTTTGCAATTTTTAGCCAATCTATCACGTCGTAGCCTGAAACCATGCGTCAGTTTCAACATCACGGTCGCTGTCAACCAAGGTAATAGTTCAACTGTGTCATTACTGTCGGCTTAACGCTGAAGCATGGTAGTATTTGGTCTTTCTGTATGCGGGGCCATGCCATTACGCATATTTTCTTGGTGCACTCCGGACAACAGAATGCTGACTTGTTTTGGGCATCGCACCATGCCCGAAGGTCATTGTGGCTCAGCAAAGCTGCCCAATCCTCCGTTTTCTGATGGACCAAGGAGATTCCCAACATAATTTCCATTTCCCGCGTCTCTAACGAAAACTACAAAACTCCTGTGCGCCCTATACATTCCAGCGCCGCCCATGCTCATGCACTGATACGTTTTTTTCGTTTAAGTTTAAAACCGGCATGCAGTGTGTACTAGGCTGAAAAATGGCAGTGCACGCATCAGCTAAAAAAATATGTCCTTTCATTAAAGTTTGAAACCAAAATGGTAAGACCGCATTATAACTCTTTCCTCAGATCTCACGACAAAATTCAAAACAGCAACATTTTGCTCAGATCGCACAGAACATGCCTAACAGCAAGAGTATGGTCAGACATCGTCATCTTTGCGTTATTTTTTCTTGCTAAATATAAAGTTCGATACAGCATCGAATGGTGAACTTTGCATTTACTTGCTCTACGTACCTCATCCGGGAGTGGTAACTAAATGGGGTGGCTGCTCCAGAAAAGTTACTGGATAGTACACGCCTTCAGGCAGACTATAGGGCATTTATGCACAAAGCATTGAAAACTTGACAGGAAATAATGCAACTATTTGAGAACACCAAGCTCATTGCAGCAGACTCTACATTTGCGCTGTGCCGAAATGTAAACCAGATCCATTATGTTACAAAGCACAAGCTTCTCATGTCCGCCCGGAGACCTGATAGAAGCTACGAAATGGACTGCGTTGAGACTCAATACAGAAGCGCAAATTTAAACTCGCATGACTTAACAAATACCGATGGCTGAATTATTCCGCTTTGCGTGTGGACTAATCCTGCTATGTTCGTGTAATTTTCGCCCTTAACAGCGCTGTTATTGCGCGTGATGTTAGTGTGTTTAGGGTTGATATTTGTTAAAACTATTGCTTGAGATATAACGCTTCTTGTATGCATAATTCATAGCCTTTCGTTTTTTAAAGATAAGACCTGCGCTACACATAACGCAAGTGCATAGATTCGATGTACACTGCACAGAATGAGCTCCATTGGCCTTACACTGGCCGCTATTGTACGGGCGTTTAATGGAAAACATTTTATTTTGCATTGTGGACAAAAACAACTAAATAAAACAACCTAATTCTTACGGCCTACGCCATTGGATTGTGGATGTCACACTCATCATACTCCTCACGTTGAAATAAAGCAAGTAATTGCATGAAACTATGGCCGTTTAATGCAATGCCTGCACAAGGTTCCCGTGCGTGCAATGTACGTCGCGTATCACGGGCAGAGATTTGTACCACTCCACGCGGTCTGCGGATTTCCGCCCAATTTCAGCTGGCACAAATACAATCACAATCAATATATCATGAGAGAACCTTAAAGGGCCTTTTAAAGACAAAATACAACCTTGTTCAATTGAATAACAACTAGCCTTTGGTAACTCGCACAGCTCCACTCCAATCACAGGCGTTTTTTCAACCGAAGCAATGCAACAAATTTCAAAAAAATTTTAAATTTAGCTTTGCAGAGAAGTGATATCGGCAGGAGTGGTATATATATAGGCTAGCACTAAAACGTAGTTATGAGTGTGTTAACTGCACGTTAGAATTCAAATGATAAGATCAATGGAGGCGGAGGCCCCTCTACAATCGCGCAATCATGTTCCTTGGCGGTGACTGAAGTCGTTAGGCGCCAATCGTACAAACAAGATCCTGAACTGTCATAGTGAAATCGCCGCCGGAAAGAGGGCGGGGATTCGCCACTGCTTCAAACGTTTAATTTAATATATCGATTATTCCTTTGAAGTTGGCGATAAAACTGGTATCATTGTTATCGGGACAAGGCAGACTTTTTAATGAACCAAACATGTATTTTATTTTCATAGCCTTTAAGGGCGCTTGCAAACTACGTACCGCGCTTTTTTTTCTTTGGAGGGGGGGGGGGGGGGGGGGGGGAGGGTGGAGAACAACCTTAGCCCCCCCCGAACAAAAATCCTGGCTACGCGCCTGGACGGCACGTTTCGACGTCCGGCGTGCGACACCACCGCGCCCTTCCGTTTAAATTTGGCGCCGTGGTGTTCTGGAAGCAGACGACGCGCCTCCGTTGCCATAACAACGGGGCGCATGCGCAGAGAGCAGTGCGGGTGAGATCAAGTGCGAAAAAGTTCGGTCGTCGTTTTCAGCTGCGGCAGCGGCAGTGGCGGGTTAACCAATTGCCGATCGCCAGCGATTCGAGATGGTGCGGGTTGAGTGAGTACTTCCAGTTTGTTACGATTCAATGCTTTTACACCTCTCCGTTTCCTTCTTTGCGGTGCCGCCCAGTGGCTGTTGTCACGATGCCTTGCACACTCGTTGCGAAGACAAATTAAATTTACGGTCATCGTAAATTTACCGCAGCTCCTCATGACCGGTTGAATGCGTTGGCTCTAGTCGTATATGTTTCGCAAACAAGCTGGTTGCTTAGCCCGAATGTAAACTAACATTTAACGCGTACATTCATTCAAAGTAGCCATTGGTGTATGCAGAACATGGAAATAACACCCACCGAATCCCGACTACTGCCCTGACGGGAACCGCGACGGTCGTGTCGTCTGCAGCAACTCACCACCGAAGCAGAAACTGAAACTACAAGGAAACGGCGCCAAGGCACAAGTGGCGCCTCTGCGCGGCCAAGGAGCCAGGCGTGGGGTCACGTGGGTTTTCAGTGTTCGCTGCATTCGCGGTGTTTTCGGTGCGTGCATTGACGCTGGACAACGTGGGTTTCTTCGTTGTCTCTCGTTTGTTTTGGCTCCCCAGTCTAAAGAAGAAGTAAATAAGCCCGCAATGGCCAAGCCAGTGAAAAAAGTGGCCGCAGGGTTTCTGGCTGACATGAATACCCTTCTTGCCGGATACTCCGCATCGAAGAGCGTCCGTTTCAGTGAATTCGCCAAGTGTTTTAGAGAAGCAAAGTTTTCGTTAATATTCTGGTAGGTTTTCTCTATGATCGCGCATGTTTATAAAGTAGCCCATTTCGCCTGTTTACACAATTTGTTGCTTCATTTCAGTGCTCGGAAGGACCCTCGGGAACTACGCCTGGTAATCACGTAATTGTTCCAGCCAGCTTATTCATTGAAGGGGCCCTTCTGCTGTGCCCCACAGTTTTGTGATTGTGCTTACCGTTGCATCGTTTTGCAGCTGGTTGAGGAAATGGTGGCGATGGTTCTGAAGCTTTGGGCCCCTACGACCACGTTTCCCGAGAAGGTGTTTGGTCTGTACATGCTGTACGCGATCTACACCATGCAGCCGTTGAAGCCCAAAGCAAAGGTGTGTTTCTTGTCACTCCTCCAGTGAAAGCGTGTCGCTGTTCAAGTTTAATATTGCCGTGAAGCAAGGGAAAAATCAGCACGTGTTGCTTTATTTGTATATGTGGCGGTGGTGAAAGGGACGCCATGCTGGACGCATGGCCAGCAAAGACTCAGCGTCTGTGGCTTGTTTAATTCACTGTGTGAGCCCCACTGGCGCTTGTTGCGGCTGAGGAAGGTCCCCTTGCACTTCGGAGCAGTGCTATGTGTTTAGAACAAAAATCTCGTTGTTTAATGATGGCAAAAGGGGGTTTGAGCACTTAAAGGAGCCATGAAGAGAAAACACAAAGTTTGGTTCATTAAACAGAATGCCTCGTTAGAATCATACTGACACCACTTTTAACGTAAACTTCGCTCAAATAAGCTACATAATTAGGAAAAAAGGGAATGGGCATGCGACCCACTTGCTCATTTCCCGCAACAGAACGTATTATTTCATACCAGCCAGCTCTGCGATTGGCGGAAGGCGGCAAAAGCAAACGCAAATTAGGCAGAGCTTATAAGCTTGGCGAACGAGCTATTTGCGCTTAATGTTTGGGCACATTCTTTTTAAAGCCGTGAGAAGGGTGGGACAAACAGTGGAAGTTACGAAAGCGCACGTAAACATAGAAGTGTTGGTACTGCGCGCACTATGCTTGGTTTAGCTGCACAGGACCGCGGAGCTTCGGGGTTGTCTCAGACGACACTGGCCGATTGACGGAAGCAACGGTGTCTTACGTGATCATATTTGTCGAGCGAGCACTATGTTTCACAAATCGATTAGTTTCTCCCTGAAAAAAGAACAAGTCAGGTTTAAATAGGGTCAAAAACAAACCAAAAACAGAAAACGGATTGCCACAGCATGGTGGCGCCATCTAGGTTCACTAACGGTAAACAAGGCTTCCCAATCGGCTGCAGGGCGGTGATGTCATTGCAGACTGCGAAAATGCACGATTTAGCGGGAAAGTCAAAATTTTAACTTAAATTAATTTCTCAGTGAATAAAACATCGTTTGCATTCGGAGAAGCACTCGGGGCACTATAAAACACAACATTTTATGAATAACACAAACTTGTATTTTGTCTTCATGGCTCCTTTAAAATAACAGCATTCATGGGAGGATGGTCTTCTTCTCATGTGCCATAGTTTCTGAATGAATTAGGGAGGTGCTACACCTGACATTTTTTAGTCAAAGTGTTTGCCAAGGATCCTGAATTGGTCTACGTTCTTGCTGTTTGTGGATTGACGTACAGCAGATTGCAAAAGTAGCTCGTGTGTGTGTGTGTGTAAAATCTGAGCACATCAGGTTAACCTGTTTCTGTCTCTGCTGAAATTCTTAGCCACACACTGCTCCGTTCAGTCTGAAACACCTTCCCCAGAGGTGCCGTTCGAAACAGTCCTCAAGTTGGGCTGTGTGTCGCAGTGCTACACGAGTCGGGATTGGGCCGTTAATATTAAGTGACGTCATTTTTTACAGGATTGCTGGGGTAGTTCTCCTGAAACATGCAGTGCGGTCTGTGAAAAGCTTCAAGATTCTAATGAATTGCTGTACGGTGTGATTGCAGTTGAGGCTGCAGCTGTGTCACATGAGCGTGATGACACAGCTCTTGCATAAGTGTGAGCAGGAGCAGCACTTGGACGCTTGCTACATCATAAACAGGCTCTACTTGGAGAAGTGCTTCTTCTACACCGCTTCCATCAGGCAGGTATGTATTGTGCTGACTGCCTATTCAAATGTTCAACCCTTGGCCTAGGTGGGTGTATTCTTGGGCTGCTTTGGCAGCTGAAACGTCAGTCGTTCGTACCTAATTATTATCTGTTACTGCTGCGTGGCAGGGCATACCACAGTTACTTGGCTCGCCATGGTTAACACAAACTTAGCTCAGTTCGGCAACGTTGACCTCATATTTGCATGCATTTGTAAAAAGAAAATAATAATGTAAAAAAATGAAAAGCCCAGCTGCATTGAGGTTGATGTTGCATTGGAAGGCTACAGAACAATTTAAAGGAGCCATGAAGAGAAAACAAAAGTTTGTTTTATTCGCAAGATTAGGTGTTTCATAGTACCCTAAGCGCTTTCCTGGAAGCAAATGATGCTTTATTCACTGAGAAATAAGGCAAGCCAAAATTTTAAATCTCCCGCTAAATTGCACATTTCGTGAAGTGAACAATGGCGTCGTACGAGCTGGTCCATGAAACAGATACTTAGTATGTCGACTCCATATAGCACCCACACGCGGGAATCAAACAGGAACCGGAACTCGTGCCGAAACCGAGACGGCGGCCATTTTAAAAATACTAGTAAAACCTAGTGCACCCGCAGCCCTAGTCATGGAATCGCCTGATCCGGAGAACAAAACTCTCGCCGAGAAGCTCGGGCTTGCATTTAACAACCTCACACCACTTGAACGCTCAATGCTTCTAAGTGCACGAGCGGCAGGAGTTGTGGGATACGCGGATGGACCAGAAAGCGACCATTCCGCGATAGCCACAACAGACGAACGCCCAGCCATCGGCACCGCTGCCTCGTCAGCCCCATCGCGACGGACGAATACAGACTGGTACGTATGTGCCGTATTTTTATTACGGTTAATAATAGTTCAATTTCAGTAGCAGTATCGCTTATGCCAGTTGGCCGGTGTCGTGTATGGAAAGCCGTTCGCACGACCTCTCTGCTTCGACCAGAAAGATAAAAGCGTCAATGCGCGGTGTGTACGGCATTTTTTTCCCTCAAGGTCAGAGCGCTTTGACGGCGATTTGACGAAGTCGGCGACGAGCGCCAGCATGTCCCAGGAGTGAGCTAACGTAAGGGTCCCTGCCGTAATCACTTCCTCGGAAATGAAGCGAGCACACTCGTACTTCCTTTAGCTCTCTTTCTCCTCCGTTTGCAAAGTTCACGAAACGTAGCCACTTGCTTCGCCGAGGTTCGTCGTTGGGCAGCACATGAAAGAAGATCTCCTCACCGGCGGGGATGTCGCACTCCCTCGACGATTTGCCCGTACTACATGGGCATTTCAAAACGTAGGAACGAAATTTCATTTTAAAGTACTCGAACAAACTGAAGTTTTCAGTGGTTGTAAACTGGAAACGAGCTCCTAACAATAGCAGCAAGCCAACACCATTCCGAAACTGCGACGGCTGTCACTATCTCGTCGCTGCTTACTGTTCCTTACTCCCCTCGTTTGTATTTTTACCTTTGCTGGTTGGCGATATGACGGCAAACTTCCTGTGAAGGGATTACGATACCAAGCAAGGTCGCGGCTGTGCGTGCTGGGACGGTTCGTTGGCCCCGAAGAGCCTCGAACCCGAATATTCGTCTGCGCGACGGTGGCGACGGCGAGATGTCGAGTTCAACTGGCGGTAGTGTCGTACGCATTGGCGTACACGCTTGCGTGTTTATTCGGAACTTCAACCGTTTACTCCACCGTTCTTAGTGTCAAAAGGAATGTGCAGTATGTTTAACGGGCATATAGCTCACTATGCAAACTGGTAAGCCCTGCCTAACTTGCGTTTGCTTTTGCCCGCCTCCGCCAATCGCAGAGCATTCTCGTGTGACATCATAGGTTCTGTTGCCGGAAATGAGCTGGTGGGTCGCATGGTCATTCCCTTTTTTCCTAATTATGTAGCTTATTTGAGCGAAGTTTGTGTTAAAAGTGGTGTAAGTATGGTTCTAACGAGGCAATCTTTCGAATGAACCAAACTTGTGTTTTCTCTTCATGGCTCCTCTAAGAACTAAAATTCTGGCATTTTTATTCTTTACTGCTGTCACGAAAAAATCAGTCGGGTATCGAAGCTGCGACCTGTTGCTCAGAAGAAGTGCAATGTAGGGGGATGCACACACTGCCATTTCGTAACCATGCCCAATCTGAATATGATGCAATGGGATGCCTGAGCCCAGCCTTGCTCAAAAGACCCATACGGCAAGTCTGGCCTGTGCTTTTGCACTAGTTTATAGCGGCCTGTTTCAAGGGTGACTTTTCGGCGCTGCCTGCTGCCATTGTCGGCACCGCCGGTGTTGTGCCCCATGCAAAAAGAAACTGCCGCCACTCGGTGCAAAGTTGGTCTAGCACTAGGTGTGCACATACTGCGAAAGTGTCGGGCTGCTGCCTTCGTATTATTGCACTGCACCCTTATGACAGTTTGACAAGATGGAAAGGTTTTGTCATTGTTTTCACTTCGCAAGACGCACCGCTGCGATGTTGAATTATTATGAAAGCCGAACCGTGGCGTCGTATCGGCTCATCAACAAAGCCCCATGATGGGGCTCGAGTTTCAGTTTATTGCCTCTTCACCAGTGCTCTGGACGATGGTGAACTCTGAACTGTGTAATTTCGGGCAAAAGTTGGGCTGCGCAAAGTGCGTTGCCCCAATCCTGGCTCGATCCCAGCACAAAAACGGGCAGGCTGCCTGAGCCTTGTTTGTGGGACGAGCCAGGATGGGTCCTTTGGGCCAGCTGGAATCCTTGTACTTTGCTAGTGCGGTGTATTAGCCACTAAGCCACCATGGCAGGCTGTGCATGTTTTTCAGGTTGGCGGCACTCTCGTCAGGTGCTCTTGGAACGCCTCAGATTGAAGCTCTAAGGCTGCTTTTACTCACCTGTAACAACCGCATGCAAGCAAAATTGGGGTTGGACACGTGAAGTCACTCCTGAAGGAAGTGAAAAGATGCTTGTGATGAGGAATCCAGATAGTTAATTATAATAACAGGCCTGGTGGTGGTCTGAACTGCAGCAGCGGCTTGCAGCAAGTGCTTCAACGAGTGTGTGACAGGTTAGGGCAAGAGCAGGTGCTTTGTGCTGTGGCAGGGTGGTCTGTGAGCCGTGTACGGGGGAGTGCAAGTGGCAGCGCCGGATAAAATGGGACCAGTGGTCTTCTCCCGGCTGGCCTCACTACTAGGGAAGTTGATGTGAAAGTTTGACTAAACTTGCTTCGAATTGTTGGAAAGGAGGTGTGAGGGCGAGCTTGCATAGCTGGTGACTGGAAGAATATTGTGAACATTGACCAGCAGGGCAAGAACTGCAACACATCCAATCAACCTGCTTGTTGTAAGGTCGAGAGCGTGATGGAAGTCTAATGGAGTAGGGCCTTCCAGCAAAAGGCTTGATGCTGTGTAGAGCTAATCTGCTTTGATTGCTTACACAGTAACACAGGTTCATAACAGTATAGTGCGATGCAAAGCTGCCCCAGTTGTTTGTTTGACTGGTTGTACACGCTGCAAGGCAACTTATTCTGCACAATTGTTAAACTGTTAGCTGGCCAGTTAATGTCCGAGTAGTATGGGAGTTTGGTCTGCTAGCTACCAGAACGAAAAAGTTCTTAGGGCTCCGTGAGCCAGCAAGGTAGACCGAGATCACCTGAGACTGGTACAGTGCATACAACCAGCCTGGTTTGGGCTGGGAGTTACAGGGGGCCAACCCAAGAAAAAGAACCCCATCATGGCTGTCCAGCCAGGTGGGGGTAAATAGAAAGAACTCTGCCATTTCACAGGGGTAGTCAACTCTGCACAAATAACACTCGCATTTATCCGTGACCTCTTTTTGAATTACACAAAATCTAGGGCCATAATAATCCTTTGCTGCTGTAACTTGCAGGATGACTGCACTGCTTAAGGGAAGGCTTTAAATGGAAACCATTTGTATGCGTACTTTGGGGGCTCTTTGTTGTTGTTAAGCAATGTGGTCCATGTAACTGTTTGAGCTTCAGAAGAGAAATCAAAAGTAAGAAGGAACCAGTCGGTGACAAAAATTGAAATAAAGTCTCTAGCACAGCTGACATGCACTCTGCTGTCTGGGCTACAAAGGTTGGTGCCCATTACAGTTACTTAAGGAAAGGGTATTCTGTGCAGTTGGGGGGGGGGGGGCAGTAATTTGTGTGACACAAGAATTTTGTCCCTCTAAGGTTGTTGTATCCTGAAGGAACAGGGTTCGAGGTTATGTACTCGTGTGTTACTGAAACATGCACATTTTCAACGCAGATGAGGCCCATGGTGACCACCGAGGAGGCAGAGGACAGGGATCCTGCCACAGAGGTGTCTGCCAAGATCTTCAGCCACATGGAAATGTACGGCACGGGGGGCAGCGCATTGGAAGTACGTAGCTCTCGTAGCGAACCCCTCTCTCTTGAGAAACAAACAGCAGGGAGCTCTGTAGTTTAGGCTTTCTTAGCTAAATGTTCTGATGCACTCAGGTCAGGGGGGGGGGGGGGGGGGGGGTGGATTTTTAACGTTCATATTAAGCGCAGAAAAGACATGGACACAGAAGACAAGGACAAGCACTACTTCCAACTGAATGTTATTGAACCAGGGTGAAGTGTATACCAGTAAAAAGACAAGAGATACACAAAAGGTTAAAATTATACAAAGATTATAAAAAGTTGCAGAGACATCTACATTTGTATCCTAAGATGTAAGGCGTGATAGCGATACTTTGACTCCCATGGAGCGTTTCCGTATGCAGCTGCTGTATTTCTGATCTATGCTTCACGAGCACGAAAGGTTATCGAAAAGAGAAAGGCTAGCAACCAGGGTTTTTAATCGCCGTGTCTCAGGAGAGAAAAAGGCTCTCTGCACTTCTGGGGCTTAAAATGTCAGCGTGAAAGGTTGTAAATGCAAGGTGTCGGTTAGTTCGAGCGGGGAGGAGTCAGTATTAGTGTATAAAAATGTCTAGGTTGCGTTGAACAATTTTGCTTTTTTTTCAGAGAGAGAGGGAGAGAGATCTTTGTTCAGGAAGAAATAGTTGTGGTTTACGAAAATTGTGTAAAGAGGTGGCAGGGAGCTCAAAGGTGGAACCTGAGTCAACGGCATCAGATGCAGCAGCTCCTGTCTTTGCCCTCTCAATCAGCTTGCGCTGATCTTGAGCTAACGAGTTGGTCAGATCTACCTTCCATGCTTCGAAAAAGTGCAGTATGTTATGCTTGAGCTGTTCTCCCCTGGCCATACCCTTGGACATGGCTAGGTAGCACGCAAGAGGGTGGATGTTTCCCCTATTCAAGCAGAGTTCTAAAACGTCTGATGTTCCCAGCGAGCACCTTAACGCACATGGATTTTCAGATAACTGTGTTGGTTTTTCGTCCACAGAGTTTGTGATTCTTCGTCATTGAGACCTCGTTGTAGCAAGGGAAAAGATTGTTCCTAGGCATAGAATGAGGATTCGTTCTTAACATTTTTCGAAGAGGGCAGTGTGGTAGACGGGGTCACAAGGAGCGCGCTATGTGAGCTCGTGTGCCTCTTGCATAGTGCGTCGTTCGCTTTAAGACCATTGGATCCGGCTCTCCAGGTGACATTGTTAACTTTCTGCATTACGGATGGGAATATATTCCCGAAGCGTTTGGTATTCTGCCTCCAGAAAACTGTATAATGCCCTTTGTGAGTCTGTAATGATGTTATGCATTTATTTGATACTTCCGCTATTCGGATTGCCAAGAGGGTGGCTCCAACTTCCACTTCTTTGTTCATGTATGTTTGAGGGTCATGCAGTCACAAAGATTGCCAGAGTAGTCAACTAGGACAATTGGGGCCTCGTGCTTTCGTACATCCTGGAGTCGGTGTATACTGTGGTCTCATGGCATTGAACCTTTCCCGGAATTAACTTGAGCCTGCCGTACTGCCCCTTCTTGTGTATGATTGTATCCGTATTTTTGGAGAGGAGAGTTTTTATGTGGGGTCGCTGGATCGGTGCCATGTCTATCATGGCGTGCAGTGGTTTCCTTTGAAAGGGGTGGGGGTCTTTTCTTTCTGTTTGGGGGTGCCTGTTTCTTTTCAAACAGGGTATGATGGCCACTCCTGATTTTGTTTTTACATCTGCTTTCTTGGTGCTAGGAGACTGCGTTGTTTCTCTGATTTCTTGAAATGTGTTAGGAAGAGACAAGTTGAGGACCTATTCACAGTCATTATCCTACTTAGGACGACTGCAGCGTCAAGGCCTGTCCGATTGACCTCACCCGCTGTTGTCCTGCGCTTCCAGAGTCCATTTTTTGCTCCGAATACTGTTATTTTATCCCTCCATCGAGTCCCCTCCCCTTCTTCGAGACCCGTCTATGCATGTTCATTCTGTTACCCTGGTAGTCCATTGTTAGTTCGTCTCATCGTCAAAATTGCGAGTGTAAGAACAGCCTTATATGCTGCCCTAATGATGGTGCTTCTTTCACTTTCTTTGGTGCGGGTAAATTTGTGGTACAGCAGGCTCTGCAATATTCTATTCATGGTCAGTGGTTGCACGAGTCCTATCGTTTCTTTTCTCTTGTCCTTGTTCATTTTTGGTTTGACGTTTTGCTAGTGGGTAATAATTAGTTAAAGCTTTTCTGTTTTTGGCGATTGTATTGTGAGTTGGAACTACCCGCTTTTCTATCCACCGAGCATTCTTGCATGGCTGTTTCCTGGGAGGATATTCGTACCTGTTTTTGGGATGATTTTTAACTTGGGCACATGGCGCCATCTCTCGTTTACTAAACTGAGCTTTCAGTGGAGACATGAAATATTGAAAAGTATTTTGAAAGCTTATGTTGTTAGATACTATATAGTTGGCTTTATTTTAGCTATTTTCAGCTTATAATCTATGCCTTCCTTGATTTCTGGGAGACCGGGGTTAATCCTTTGTCCCCTGTTTTAGTTACATCACCCACTGTTGGTGCCGGCGTAAGTCCCGGTGGAAAACACAGCACGGTGGCTCAGTGGGTAAGGCGTTGCGCTGCTGAACCCAAGGCCGCTGGTTCAATTCCCAGCCGCGGCGGTCATTTTTCTGATGGAAGCAGAAAACAAAAGCGCCAGTGTGTCGAGATTTCGGCGCACGTTGAAGATCCTAAAGTAGTCAAAATTCTTGCGGAGGCTTCCACTACAAGATGCCTCATAGCCCACGCATAGCGTCGGGGCATGAATTACCTTCTTCTTCTGGTGGAAACCCGCTTTGGTGTGATGGCGTAAGTTGCGGGCACGGCTGGAGACCGTGTCTGCCGAGCATGCTACGACCGACTGGGCATACAACAAACTTCACTGCGCAGGTGCGGAACCTAGTGAAAGCGTGTCTCCTTCCTTTCGTATCTGAGGTCATATCATTGTCCCCCTTTTCAAACTTCTGTTGCCATAGCGCCACAATACAGGTTCAGCGGAGCCCTCGAATCTTGCTGCCTCAGTCGTAGCTTCCGGGCCACAGTGGTGACATATTTCCGTGGATGCCTGATGGGCACGGCTGATAGCAGACTGCTAGGAGCCACGGGGGAATCGAAAAATGAGCCTAATAACGCTATCGCGTTAATAACGGAAACACTTGGTGCTGTCCCACACGTGTCAGTCACTACCATGACCAGTTCTTTTTCAAGAACGCTGCCTCCTTTTCCGATAAGGCTATTGGTGTTGACTGACACATTCGAAATCGCCAACTTGCATTTCAGCTGCCTCCGATGGGCCTCCTCGATTTACCAGTCCTGGACGATCCGCGGGCAATCCGAGGACTGCGTTCAGACCGGAAGCCCCATAGGGGTACATGGCAAAATCGAGCGCCAGATCGCGTCTCGGGCAGTCTGCAGACGATCTGGGACTGATAATGAGGAGGCCCACTATCTCACACGCGTGCTGATCAGAATCATGAAACAGTATTACTGAGTTTTGAAAGTACAGCTCACACATGCAGCATTCACCGCAGTGAGTTGACAAATTCCCATTTTTCTTTTCTGTACGTCATTCTGATGTTTGCGTAGCCTGGAGTTGATACACTGTGCCATCTGTCCTACATATACCCTTCCACAGGCCAACGGAACTTGGTACACAACCCCTCCATCGCATTCGACGTACTTGATGTGGTTCCCAACGCTGCAGCCAGTCTTTTCTTTTTGTACTGGACATGTGTCTCTGGGAAGCCTCGTGAGCTTTAGTTGGGCAGCCATTACAACCCGAGCGCAAGCTTTCCGCTGTATTTTCTTTATCCGATGTGCGATACCATGCAGATATGGTATAACCACCGTCTTAGGGCGTTCATTGCCGTCATGCGCACTGGTTCCAGCCGCTCTCACGCCTGCAGACAGCCTCACAAACTGTCACAGTTGCATGCTCAGGATGCCCTTTTTGTCTTAGCCGAGAGACCTGCGCCTCCACAGCGCTCTGCACGTGGCGAACACAGGACCTCTTGAGGGCGTTGGTGAAGCACATCGTTGCTACTGAACGTTTCACCAGTTTGGTGTGGGTAGAGTTAAATGTCAACAGGGGCTTCTGGCTGCAGGGCGTAACTCCAGCAAACCTGGTTGTCTGAAAACGTGAGGCTAATGCCCAAGAACTTCAATGCGCTACCTTCCGGTGTTTCGTGCGTTATCTGTATTAACCACACATCGTTCTCAAAGCGAGGTGCGCCCCTCCGCAGAAAATTTGCGCAGATTAGTGTCACTAGACATGGTTTCAGAGTATCGGCACTTTTTTCTCCTCTTGTTTCATGCCGCCACCTTGATCATTGGTCCTTTCACATCATGTGGCATTTGTTTACACTGCTAAGGTTCATGGGCTTCGCCTTTTTGTTGTTTATGCGTTTTAGTCGGTCAACTGTGGTAGCTTTAGTTTGCCCTCCATGCTCGGCGGCTGTGCGCAACTGATGTCGTTCCAAACGCGAATCAAAGCAACCGTGCTTCCCAGCATTTCCGTTGATGAAGCGTATCCGGAAATGCCGTTTTGCTGTGTATTCAGCGGTGTTGTTTACAAACTACCCGGTCAGACGTAGCGGCGAGTCCATAGACATGGCAACCTGGCAACACTGATAAACACCAAAATTCCCTCCGTTGCTCACTTGCGTGCTTCAGTGGTGGTGCTATGGAAGCTTATTTAGTGACTCTAGCACAGATGCATACCGTGTGGCAGACCCTCCATATTGCAAAAAATCCCTCCAGTAGTAAGAAATTTTCGTAGCTAATTTTCTCTTGTAGTGTGTAAAAGAGTCTCTCTCTCTCTCTTCCCCACCTCCCAATTCTGTCATTGTGCCCCGCATTTTGCTATGTTAGCCCCTAGAAGTGGGTACGAGTTGGGCTGCAAGCTGAGTTGGTTGCAGCAAAGCAACTGAAATTAATCAGGTTGCTTGTAATCCTGAATTTAAAGCTGGATTGAAAAATTGAGAGATGGTGCGTAAAAATGCAAGGGATACCAAGGAAGATATGCAGCACGTTTCGTGCAAAAGTTGGTTCAGCTGAAATGTGGGGCCATGTTTGCCTGGACATGTAAGCAGTTTGCTTGTTTGAAAGGTTCATTAATGTGGAGTTCAAGTGACAACTTGGCAGGCATGCAGAGCCTTAGTGGACACTCCCCAGCATTATTGCTCTCTGAAATCTGCGTATTATTATTCTGAATATTTTCAACTTTGCTGCCTTCAACCAGCAAGCGCCATGTACTTGTTTGTGCCTGCTAGTTGGAGGCAGCAAACTTTCATAATAGTTACTATGCACATACTTCGGGGTGCGGCACAGCGAATAAATGTTCATACAAACTTTGCGTGCCCACTTGATTGCTTTCACACGAGTGCTTTTTGGCAAGCCGTACCCGTTGTAACTGGCTACCGGGCGCGCGTTTTTGCAGCAACTGTCGCATATCCACGATGAGTATGTCAAAGCGAAGTCCAGCCAGCGGTCTTCGGACAGCGTGAGAGAGCTGACCATGGTCTCGGACAACCATTTCGCCGACTTCGGCAGGTAAGCTCCGATTTAGCACAGAGCACTCAAGAAATTGCAGCTGACCTATTTTCCTGAGAAATTGTTGAGTGTGTGCAATGGGGTGCAGAAACTTCCTTGAGTGCGGGGAGAAACTTTTATGAGTAATTTAGGCTAGTCTATGCATATTTTGGAAAGATGTTAGAGGGCGGGCTATAGTTAGATTACCAGGTAAAGGAATTAAACCATTTTTGTCACAGGCAGTTTACACCAAACGTAATGCAAACGCAAGGCCATACAACACATATTTTCAAATGTTCTGTTGTAAAGCCAAACGTCACGACAGCCTGCTTGTAATAACAAATTGTAGTTATCGCCCCTTGTGAATGCAGTCAAACCCCTATTAATAGTTTTGATTCATGGGCCGCAGTCTCTGCATTTAAGTTGGTACCAAAGTTATCATGTTGACACATCATGTATGCCTGGATGACACATTAAAAAGTTTACCAATTGGTGGTGGGTTCTTTCCTTTTTTTTCTTTTTAAGGTGTCATGCCTAGTCAAAATCGTAAAATTTTTTTCAAAATGTAAATTTTTTGTTTTCCTCTTTGTTAGATGTGGAATTTATTGGGCATCATTTTGCTGAAAAAAGGTTTCTTCCGACACAGTTTCCTTCAAAAGATATGCAGTGGAACCCCGATAATACGATTTTCAAGGGACCGCGAGAAAGTGTCGTATGACCGAGGTGTCATACGACCGGGGTGCGGGTAATTGCCAGGCTAGAAGACGGTCTCACGCGACAGGTGGGCTAAGAACTTATTTAAACTACCATATTTAGCGCATTCTCGTGTGATTTACAAACTTTAGCTGAAATACCAAGTTTTAAAAGAAAGAAATGCCTATGTTGTGCCCCCTCCCCTCCATGACGTCAGAGTTCCCGCCAGCCAAGCACCACTCGCTACGTGACACCCGTGCAGCCACCATACTTATGCTGTCTGGCGCTGTTTATAGCCCCCCCCCCCCCCCCCCCTTCCTGCGTATTGCGCGAGCGAGATAAGGCTGACGTGGTCGAGCGAATTGAGAGAGGAAAAAGCGGGTGTGAAACTGACAATGCTAAGCAAAGGGAACGATGGTACAAGGCGGAGATTAAGAAAACACGGCATTCTGGTACAGGATGGAGACGCCCTTTGAACGGTCAAAGTGCATAAGATGATTCAAACTTCGCGAGTAAAACGTGTCGTGGCGAAAATCATAGCGCGGCCTTGCTACAGTGATTTGCTGCGGCAGGCAGGTGAGTGACCCAAAAAAACAGCGGTGCCAACATATACGTGTCGCCACCCTTGTGGCGGACGCGCGTGAATCTTATTTATCTAAGATTTATCTGATCTTATTACTTTTGCTTCATTGCACAGGACAAAGCCTCCCCTATACCACTACCAAAAATTGTGTGTTTTCATGGAGTTAATTAAATTAGGGTTAGGAGTGTTGGCGTGAGACCCACATTTAATACAATTTTAAAATAAAAAATATGAACAAAAATTACACATAGTTTATAAGGCTGTCATGGGCCTAAAAAAGTGTACTTTATGATATAGACAAAAAATCTGCGTTGTTTGTCTATTTTTAAAAAAAACTTTCCCCAGTACTAGGCCTCATACCTTAATGCCTCTTTACTTTCCACATTGTATGCGGTGCCCTCGTACTTGAGAGGCTCGCATATACATTGCGCCAAGTTATGTACCTGCTGCTTAAGAACGCTGGATAGATGGCGGGAAATGGAAGAGGGGATTCTTCTTCAGCCCAAGAAATTCCCTTCAGGACAGTTACATGAAGAATTCCAATTTGAAAACCTCTACTTTGAAATCTTTGTAGCACCTGTCCACCAAATTCAGCCCCCCCTTGTCGGATTGGTGAGCCTGTATTCCTGTCCTTGTAATGGTTGGAGCTGTTCTATCCCTTTTAGGCCTTCTCTTCTTCCCTGAAAGATTTTTTTCCGTGTCCGTCTTTACCCGCTTGAAATGACTGCACTCTTTTTTTTTTTTTTTTTTTTTTTTGACTGAGTGAGTTGAAATTTTAAAAAACATCAACTGCAGCAAAAAAAAAAAAAAAAGGGCACATGGGGATTTGTATTCCATGGCTACACCTGTACTAAATGGTGTGCTTAAGAAGAGCAAAATGGCTTAATCTAGGCACTTGACATTTGTGTGCAGGTGTCTTGCAAAAAAATGTCTGCTTTTCGCCTCCATGCCAAAAAACATATGCGCAGCAAGGAGTTGAACTCTCCAAGAAACTGTGCTGAGCAGCACAACGAGTTGTGCACCTGCGACTAAGTTTAGCAATAGTGCTTTTTTCTGGCATTTGATTTGGAGTCAGTGACATACACTTTTTTTTTTTTTTCCGCAGGCAAATTTCTCTTCTCCAAGCTAAGTACCGAGCCATTGAAGAAGGCGTAAGTAACTTGTTTTGTTCTTGCTTCTAAGGTCCTTAATACAGGAGAATAAAGGTTTGCCACTGCGCAAGGAGTTCTGTTGTATGGTTCATAGGGAATGTTACCAGAATCGTGCTTTTGTCGTTTGGGTTTTGACAATTCATGAATAAATACCGTGTTAACTCGCTAAGGCTTGCACTATTTTTAGCAAAAGAGCACTGTGAATTTAAGGGGGGCGATACTCCTG